>NC_053028.1:666142088-666498969 GCF_003073215.2 Triticum urartu | reverse complement strand
TGCGCTAAGCAATGCTGTAGGAATTTCAAATATTACCTTCTGTGCGGCTGTTTATCAATTCTGAGAGATGGCGAGTCATCGGCTTCTGCCCCCGTGCCGCTAGTGCTGGGGTGTTCGGGGATAAACCTGAGCACTCTTTTTCCCATGTTTGGGTCCTTCAAGGGAGGCGCTCAGCCCAACGAACAAGGCAATCAGACTATAATGTGTGAACACTCTCACTTAGCCATAGAATTCTATAATTTTAAATTTCGGCGAAGCCCTTGGTATTCAGAAGACCGATTTCGGGGCGCTATCCACGCCTTGGGCGGACAGAGCCGACTCCTCGCTCTAAGCGGCATAAGTCTTTAGGGACTCGAAAAACCTCTCGAACAGCGACCAGCTCTCGCTTCATCATGACAGTCAGTTTTAGCTTTCTCTACTGAGGTGCTCGACCCAGCTCAACTGGGGCACAATCGCAGTAGTTCTCCTAGTGCTACCTTAGCCGATATAGCGGAACATAAGGCACCAAAACATAGGAGCCGGGCAAACCCAACTATTGACCCAAGACATGATTCGGAGCCGATGCATATAATGCTATAAGTTCAGGGTGCCGCACTTGTTAAAGTGTTCAGACTTCTCACACCATATTGAGGGGTACTAAAGCCCCTGGCATATTTTGGCCGTACCAAAGTGTACGGGTGCAACATGTCGTTAAGGAACATATATTTGTAAAAAAAAGAGTAATGCAAAAATAGACAAAAGCTATGCATTGTTTATTAAAAAGGGCTGCGATCAAAGCAGAACGATACAAAGAATGCGATAAGCAAAAGGTTGGACTATTTAACATGTCCGTTCGAGGGGCAGGCTGTGGAATGGTAAGCGAAACAGGTATACTGCTCGTGATAGAGACCACCTGGGAGTTCCGTAATGCGGCATGGCTTGTCTGCTTCCCTTGTTCTTGCATCATTTGTGCGGCAATTGAACTGCCGAATAGGCCTTCCGAAGAGTGGAGTCCTGAAAGTAAGAGAAAATTAAAAAATCGGTAGCCCCTGGTGCGGTTTAAGCCGTGTTTCGGGCGTGCCGGGATGGTGCCCCTCCCCCTGCACCCATGGTATTTCTAGAGCGTAGTTATGTACGCGAAGTATTGGTGTCGCATTTTTGCGAGGGCTGGGGTTGGGGCCGCATTGCTACGCCTGCTCGGAACGTGCCAGGCGGTCTTGTTGTAGGTTACTCAGGGCGCGCTTGACAGTGTCCAGACGTTTAATGGCCGGGCTGGAGAACTGCCTGGAGAGGCTGCTTTGACCGTAATTACTCCTCGAGGGCTTGACATCTTGAGCTTAAGGTATGCGTAGTGTGGTACCGCATTGAACTTGGCGAATGCGGTTCGCCCGAGCAGTGCGTGATAGCCACTGCGGAATGGGACTATGTCGAAGATTAACTCCTCGCTTCGGAAATTATCCGGAGATCCGAAGACCACTTCAAGTGTGACTGAGCCTGTACAGTTGGCCTCTGCACCTGGTATTACGCCTTTAAAGGTCGTTTTGGTGGGCTTAATCCTCGAGGGATCTATGCCCATTTGCCGCACCGTATCCTAGTAAAGCAGGTTCAGGCTGCTGCCGCCGTCCATAAGGACTCTAGTGAGATGAAATCCGTCAATAATTGGGTCTAGAACCAATGCGGCAAATCCGCCATGACGAGTGCGAAGCCGCCGAAGACAAAGATCTGTCCGGGGAGGAAGGTCTCATCTTGGACCGCATCGCTATCGATGATAGTAGGAGCCATCAAGCCTAACGACGACGACACAGAGGAACTCTCAATGAAAGCACCAATGTATGTGTCAAAACCGGCGGATCTCGGGTAGGGGGTCCCGAACTGTGCGTCTAGGCCAGATGGTAACAGGAGGCAAGGGACACGAAGTTTTACCCAGGTTCGGGCCCTCTTGATGGAGGTAAAACCCTACGTCCTGCTTGATTAATATTGATGATATGGGTAGTACAAGAGTAGATCTACCACGAGATCGGAGAGGCTAAACCATAGAAGCTAGCCTATGGTATGATTGTTGTTCTGTATGTTGTCCTACGGACTAAACCCTCCGGTGTATATAGACACCGGAGAGGGTTAGGGTTACACAAAGTCGGTTACAATGGTAGGAGATCTACATATCCGTATCGCCAAGCTTGCCTTCCACGCCAAGGAAAGTCCCTTCCGGACACGGGACGAAGTCTTCAATCTTGTATCTTCATAGTCCAGGAGTCCGGCTGAAGGTATAGTCCGGCCATCCGGACACCCCCTAATCCAGGCCTCCCTCCGCGAGACATAGAGCGGCGCCGCTGACGTCGGTGCTTGGGTTGCTTCTTGGAGGGGTCATCCTCCGCTATCTCATCGCTGTTGCCTTCATTGGGTGTATCCACCATGTATAAGTCATACGATGAGGTGGCTTTCCAGTGTCCTATAGGTGCTGGTTCATGTGCGTCTCCTACATCGTCGTCCATACCGTCGATGTCTTCGGAGTCGAAGTCGAGCATGTCGGTTAAATCATTGACAGTGGCTACAAAGTGGGTGGTGGGTGGGCGTCGAATTTCTTCATCTTCCGCATCCCAGTCCTGTTGGCCATAATCTGGCCAGGGCTCTCCCGACAAAGAGAGAGACCTTAGTGAATTCAGAATGTCGCCGAAGGGCGAGTGCTGAAAGATATCCGCAACGGTGAATTCCATGATCGGCGCCCAATCAGATTCGATTGGCAGGGGCGCAGATGGTTTGGGGTCTAGAGGAGAGTCCGGCACCTTGGAGTCACGGGCTGCGCAGAGGATTATGCAGGTGTTTGGCTCGATCACCGTCGAGACTGCAGCCCCTGAGGCGGTGTCTAGCCACCCGTCCTCGATTGGCGAAGCTAGCTCCAAGCAAAGGGTCGGAGCTGATGCGGGCGCGGCCTCCGGGGTACCGTCCGATGGCAGAGCTAGGTCATACCCATCGCGACAGTGCGGCGCACCCGACTGTGGCTCGAATCCGTCGAAGATCAAGTCCCCACGGATGTTGGCCGTGTAATTCAAACTTCCAAATCTGACCTGATGGCCAGGGGCGTAGCTTTCAATCTGCTCCAGATGGCCAAGCGAATTAGCCCGTAGTGAAATGCCACCGAATACGAAGATCTGTCCGGGGAGAAAAGTCTCACCTTGGACCGCATCGCTATCGATGATAGTAGGAGCCATCAAGCCTAACGACGACGACACAGAGGAACTCTCAATGAAATCACCAATGTATGTGTCAAAACCGGCGGATCTCGGGTAGGGGGTCCCGAACTGTGCGTCTAGGCCGGATGGTAACAGGAGGCAAGGAACACGAAGTTTTACCCAGGTTCGGGCCCTCTTGATGGAGGTAAAACCCTACGTCCTGCTTGATTAATATTGATGATATGGGTGTTACAAGAGTAGATCTACCACGAGATCAGAGAGGCTAAACCCTAGAAGCTAGCCTATGGTATGATTGTATGTTGTGATCGTTGTCCTATAGACTAAAACTCTTCGGTTTATATAGACACCGGAGAGGGTTAGGGTTACACAAGGTCGGTTACAAAGGAGGAGATATCCATATACATATTGCCTAGCTTGCCTTCCACGCCAAGTAGAGTCCCATCCGGACACGAGACGAAGCCTTCAATCTTGTATCTTCATAGTCTAACAGTCCGGCCAATGGAGATAGTCCGGCTGTCCGGAGACCCCCTAATCCAGGACTCCCACACATACACTTCACATGGATGAACTGTTTGTGATTATCCACAGCAAACAGAAATGGTTAGATAGATCAACGTGTGTGTGCTAGACGGGCGCACACATTCTAACCAAATGAGGCGTGCGCGATGGTAATAACGAGCGCGCACGGTTGTTGGCTGTCATTGCCTATTGCGGTGCACCCTATGGTGCAAATGCCACGTACGCGGCCGAGAAGGCATGCCCACATTACGCCTTCTGGGAATAGTGATGCACTTATAACCGTCAATAAATTTTGAGACTGCGTCCCATCACATTCCAAATTACTGCCATGCTATATTTAATTGCAAACCTGTTCACACCGATCAAAACCTAAACGGTTTCACACTTAGGAGCGTATTAGTACTCGTTTATAAATACTACTACTCCAAGATGACTGCACATTCCTCCTCAACTCCTCATCCACAAAAACAAACAAGTCATTCATCATCATTACCTTGTGTCTGCCATGGCCAGCGTGAGTTCTGGGTCGAGAGATTGCTACCAGGGAGAAGCCAGCATTGAAGCAGAAGCACAAGAGATATCCCGCCTCTCCGCGAAAGCAGCCGGCATGTCCCGCCACGCCGCCGAAGCAGCACGCAGGTCCCGCCGCGCCGTCGATGCAGCAGACTGGTCCGGCCGCGCCGCGGAAGCAGAAGAGATGTGTCGCCGTGCCGCAAATGCGGTAGAGATGTCCTCTCGCGCCGCGGAGGCCTAGGAAAATGTCTCGTGGGAAGGCGAGGACTCTTACAGGCGCATGCATGCGGTCTTCCATAGCTAGATGACTCAGATCTCCGGCTGGGCGAGGTTGCGGGACGACATGAAAGCCTCTTTTGAACAGGCTACCTGTGTCATCCGGGCTGAGCGCGACCTGCTGAGGGCGAAGATCATCAGTAGTGCAGAGCAACAGGAGGAGACCACTGCATTGTTGAAGTGGGCCGACGTCATCGTCGAGAAACTTATGGACGAGAATGCCATGCTGTGCATCAAGCATAGAAGGCTGGTGGAGGAATTCGTGGATGCTCTCAAGCAGCATCTTGAGGACAAGAAATAGCTCATCGCCGCTCGCCGCGGAGACTAGTTCTCACAGCCTGCAAAAACGCATCAAGAAAGTAGAGATCAGCGAACCAGATGGTTGTCTTCCTTCTTCTTTTGTCCTTGTGTATTTCGGGCGTTGCTGCATGTGGTTTTTTTAATTATGTTCCTAAATATGCAAGATAATTATTATCCATTGTCATCGTCCTTATATTCATCATGCTTGCTATAAGTTGCAGTCGATGCTATATAGGTCCGTCAGATCTTACATCAAGATCCGTGCAAAATTTTCTTTTCTAATTTTTATTTCTCTCTCTTAAATCTCCGTCCAGTGAGACATATAGCCACGCCGTAGAACAAGGGCATGGGCGCCATTAATGGAGACGTTGGGAGGGAGTTGCGCGGGGGGTAGAGGTCGATGAGAACGCACATGGGTCTGATCGCACGCCTCCCGTCTCAAATAGCTACCCCGCACGGCACCTCCTAGCCAATAAAAAAAGGGACGCGTGGTGGCACGTAATTGGTAAGTAGAACGCACACGGTTTCAATAATACTTTTGTTTCCGATTTGTAACGTGACATCACTTGTTCCAAAATGACTTTGTTGATTGCTAATGTGCGCGCCTTCGCAAATTGGACAGAAAAAATACCACAGCATTTTGGTGCCATGTCATGACACCATGCCAAGTTTCATGATTTTCACGCGTGTTTTGGATTTATAGGAATTAAAAAACCAAGTTTCTCAATCTTTCCGGCCGAGCCACGACGCCCAGATGTTTGAATTACATTCTCATTTCTTGCATGGGACCTAGAAATTCACCGAAGGACACACATGTGATTTTTCAACCAACTTTGGTGCACTGGAGCATGTGCTTGTAGTTCAAATTTGAATTATGCACATTAAATGCCCAAAATTGAATTAATGTATAAAAAAGGCCAAACAAACCCGGAATAATTCCAAAATTTGGCACGATACTTCTATTTGGTCTAATCTGCCTATGTAAAACAATTAAGGCGGGAGAAGGTAGTGTACATATGTCGTTTCGCACACAGAGGTGACACGTTCCCTCTCGGAACCACGAGCCTTCTTGATGGAAGCTCCGGTTTGCAAGAAGCTTACACCAAAAGTTGTCCCAATTCGGCCAAAAATCACCGTAGCATCTTGGTGCCATGTCATGACACCATGCAAAATTTCATGATTTTCAGGTGTGTTTTGGATTTACAGGAATTAAAAAACCAAGTTTTTTAATCTTTCCGGCCGAGCCATGATGATTAGATGTTTGAATTTCATTCCCATTTCTTGCATGGGACCTAGAAGTTCACCTAAGGACACGCATGTGATTTTTCAACAAACTTTGGTCCACTGGAGCATGTGCTTGGAGTTCAAATTTGAATTATGCACATTAAATGCCCACAAACTCAATTAATGTATAAAAAAGGCCAAGCGAAACTGGAATAATTCCAAAATTTAGCACGATACTTCTATTTGGTTTAATCTGCCTGTGTAAAAAAATTAAGGCGGGAGAAGGCAACGTACGTATGTCGTTTCGCACATGAAGGTTGCCGTGGAATTGTCACAGCAGATGTCCTAGTGTGAGGACTTAGTCGTGGAGGCATCGCGTTGAGGTTAGCTTAAAGGGGTTAATCAGGACAAAGTACACGAGGAGTGTATACTGGTTCGGCCCCTTACGATGAAGGTAAAAGCCTAGTCCAGTTTGTAGTTGGTATTGCTAGCTAGGGTTAAAATGAGCAGGGAGCGAATACGCTTGACCCGGCTCTCGATCTCTTGTTTCTTGTCCTAAGCCACCGCTAGGTTGTCCCCTTATATACACGGGTTGGCACCCTGCGGCCCTCAGAGTCCCGGCTGGCTTATACAACGTATCCGGCTCGGTGACCTTTCACACATGCATTACAATACAAGTTTACTTACATGGCGGTTTATACTCATGGGCTTTAAGCCGCCTTCGGGTCTGGGCCCTCTACTAGGCCTGTATATGAATCGCCATGTGACTTTGGGCTTCACTATGTTAAGTCTTCATAGGAATGACCCGACCCCTCATGGGCGGGTCATACCTAATAGTTATATCCCCAACATTAGGCCCCAGGTTGATTTGGACTTGTTCATGTCAACCTTCAAGACTTAGAAAAATCCTTTCATATCCACTGTAAAAAAACCCACCATGACGTCATCTCCAGGAATTTCGAATACCCGCCACGGCGTCATATTTAACGGATCTTCATCTTAATGTCTTCCCGAAAATCGAGGCGTCCAATTAGCTAGATAACCATCATTTGGCCTCCTCGTCTTTCATGCCTGCCTGTTTCCTGTCTCCTTATAAATAGGACCCGGAATCCATCTTCCATTCTTCTCCTTCTCGTTCCTTCCTCACAACGTGCCGTCCCTGTATGAACCCTGCCGCCATCGACCTCCGCCCTCGTCCTCCACTCCGGCCGCTGCATCACCCTGAGAAGACCAGAGAACTGCGGTGCTACTCCACTGCTCTTACAGCTCTAGTAATCTTCCTTTGTTCGTCAGTAATCTGCCATTAGGTTTCATCGGTGTTCTTTGGTGTTCATCCACGCTCATCATCGTCCTTCTTTTCCTCTGTTTAAATCCACGTATTAGATCCAAAGATATGGGAATCTTGCGTGGCCGTAGTTTTAGCACATGTTTTAATACTAGGTCACATCCCCACCGTGACAGATCTCCTCTAGGGCTTCTCTGTTTTTCTGCTGTCGCCTTTTGCAGTAGAATTTATCCGATTTTCTAAATAGCGGTAGATCCAAATTTGTAATCTCCATCTGTGGAACTTGTTTGTCTCAATACTTAGCCAATGTTGCTTCCAGCAACTCTTTGAACATCTTAGTCATGGCGGCTTACCCAGCCGGCTTATCCTTTCTTCATATATCATTAGCCCTTGCTTAAGCGGCCATCATAAATATGCACTATAATTGTGTAACCTGCAATCCCATTAACTGATTTGAACCACCCAATTATTTTCTTTTTAGACTGTCCTTTCACCATGCCGTCGAAGACGATGACAACTTGCAACTAGGTTCCTTCCATAGTCACCGAGAGTACTTTGAAGGATTTTGTAACTGTGGGATTCTTACCAGAGAAGAGTGTCATGCATTATCGTGTCCCTCACCTTGAACAGAAACCTCAGCCAAAAGATGGTGAAATCATTGTTTTTACTGACCATATGACCCGGGGCTTCTCACCGCCCGGCTCAAAATTCTACAGGATTGTTCTACACTTTTTCAAACTCCATCCGCAAGATATTGGACCCAATTCCGTATCTAATATCTGTAACATCCAAGTTTTTTGCGAAGTTTACCTTCAAGAAGAACCTATTGTTGAACTCTTCAGGGAATACTTCTACCTGAACCACCAGAATGAGTACAACAATGGTCCCAGTTTGGAACTTGGCGGGATTTCAATTCAACGCAGACGAGATGCCGCATTCCCTCTAGTAGTCCTTCCAAGACATCTCAAGGACTGGAATCAAATGTGGTTCTACTGCAAAGATACCTCGCCGTCTGATGAAAATCCGATGTCGGGTTATCGAGCTGATCATCTTGACGCAAAGCACCCACTCCCTTACAAACTTACTGCCGCCGAACACAAGAAACTTGTCCCCAAAATCAGAAAAGTCCAAGCTTTATTAGGAAATGGATTGACCGGAGTTGACTTGATCCACTGATGGGTTGCATGGCGGATCATACCTTTAAGCCGCCGATCCGGCTTAATGTGTTCATACACCGGAGGAACTAATGACCCTTTACGTCATAGTTCTGTGCATTTGATTGAAGAGGCCATTGTTGAAATGGCAACCACTCTTGTCAACAACAAGTATGAAGACTGCAGCATAGTAGAGTTGAATCCTTTATGCAAGCTTAACCCGGCACCAGAGGTAAATCTTCTTAACTTCTTTTTCCTCAGCAATTAAGTATTTGCATGAATTCCAATAAGTTATTTTTCCACAGGCCAAATCTGACTTTTGGAAAGCAAAATATGACCATGAGGCTGCCAAAAAAGCTAGAGCGGCAACGATAGCCGCCAAGAAGACCGTCAGAAAATCTAAGAAGAAGCCAACCGCCTCTGAGTTACTCAAGCTGGATGACACCTCTGAGTCGGAGGTAGCCCTGACTCTCTTGGTCTGTTTTTTAACCACCTTATTGACACTGACTATTACCAAGATGACACGGGGGCCAGCCAGGCAGTTGAAGAAGAGGTAAATATCATCTCCTCCGACTCAGAACCTTTACCAAGGAAGAAACTTCACCGGGTAACCCGGAAAGTAAGGTTTTCACACCCTAGGCTTATTTAGATCCTCATTTTCTTTTGAAACGACAGCAACATGAGATCCGCCGGCAGATCCGGTCTGGTGGAGATGACGATTTACCCTCCGGCTTACCAAAGACTCCTCGAAAATGCCAGGATGAGGTTCTTTTTGACCTTCAACCCTTGTATTTGTTCAATGAATTACCTTCATTGCTCATTTTCGATTCAATCTTTGCAGGAGATTTCCTGATCCTCCTCTGGCGATTCATCACAAACTCAATTGCCGGCCTTCAAAACCGCCCCCGCGTAAAGATAACTACCCTTCTTATATATCTTTACATATGCATCATTATACTGACTTGTCTAAATCCTTTTTAGCGGTCAAGCAAAGCCCAAGATAAAAAGGTGACAAAGCCGGCTGAGAATCCAAAAACCACTGAACGGGAGCAGCCAAACCTTGTACTAGAACATCCTGAGGAAATGGAGCAGTCAACTTTTGTGCCAGAACATGCTGAACAACCAGAGGACCCTGCCTTCAATGTTCAACAGGATGTACCTGAACTGTCTACGGACGAAACTGCTATCGATCCATCAAGTATTGAGCCATCAAGCTCAACTAACCCGTCGGAGAAACACAATGATCATTTTTTAATCACTGGTACCAGATTTGTTGAACCGGGGAACCCAACTGTTCTGACTAGACACTCTGCTAAACAAGAAGTTGTGGAAAGGCAGAAGGTGAGGTTTGACATCTCCCACTATGCTCACCTGGGTATTAGTGACGTGTTATCTGGTTATCTTAGTCAAGTGCATTCCTGCCGTGATTCAGAAATTTAGATGGTCAAGCAGATGCACCAAAAATATGAGGTACGTTCTCTGGCTTATATAAGTTATATACCCTGCCAGCCTCCAAGTCTTCTGATTATGAAAATATTGAATGATCTGTAGACTTAGAATACCTTAGAAACCTATGTCTTAGACTCCCTCCAAGTCCAGTTTGCAACTAAACCGGATGCTTATAGTATTTCAATTTGCATGTGCAGCCCCCAAGGGCCGGTTTAATCAATATGAATGAGCCGGTCCTACTAATTATTGCATAGAACTGAACCGTATAGACCTCATGAGCCGGCTGAGACTGTTGACAGCTTATCTGGCTCATTTGTAGAAAAAAGAAAAGCAATATGCATTAGCCCCCAAGTGTCGAGTGTTGTTGCCTGGAAAACACTTGGGACTTTTTAGAAAGAGCTGTTTCCTTTGAAAAAATTGCGCTGACAGGCATTAGCCCCCAAGTGCCGAGTGTTGTTGCTTGCAAAGCACTTGGGACTTGTCTTTCATAATATGCCATGAAACTGAACAACGTTATGCTGTATGCAGGCTGCGACCGCAGAGCTGGAATCCCAACTGTCTGAGGCCAAGACCCGGCTGGCGACTCAAGAGACGGAAACAAAGAAAGTTGAATCTAAATTCCAATTGAGTGTGTCTGAAGCAGAAAAACTGAAGACCCCCTTTACTGCGGAAAAAGAGGCTTGGGACAATGAGAAGACTACCTTGACGCAACGCGTTGAGAGGGCTGAGGCGCCTCTGGAAGAGGTTACCGCTGAACTCATCAGTTTAAAGAACCGTGTGTCTCAGATGGTTTCTCCAATATTCGGTAAATCACCTTGTTACGTACTCAAAGTGAGTATTTTCCATTATAAGCCCCTACTTAACTCATTGTGTAATCTTTACAGGTCCCAGGAGTAGTAATCTGAGCCGAGATACCGTAGTAAAGTTGAAGGCGCTTTACACTCTGGTTGAACAGTTGTACACCGGAGCCCAACGCACTGTTGCCACCATCCCCCCCCCCCCCCCCCCCCCCCCCCCCGTGAATCAAGGGCCGACTCTATTAAGTGACATCTTGAAGAAGCTGTCCATCTTGCCCGCTCGGTTTCGAGAAATCAAGCGATCGTGTGCTAGAGCCGGAGTTGTAACAGCTTTAAGCCGTGCTAAAGCCTGGGTGCCATAATTAGACCCGGTGGACGTAGCAAGTGGGTATCCCAGCCTCAAAAAAGATGGAACACCTTTCGACCAAGAAGATTTTGCTGCTGTGTCAACAAAATTCGTCCTCATGCTACCATCATTGGTGAAGAAACCAACCTCACCAAGTATCAGCCGGGTTTTGATGCAGACAATAAGAAGATGGCGAATCCTTCATATAAAGTGATGGACTTAATCCCGCCGATTCGTAAGCACACTTTTTCCCCTGAGATTGACCCGTCTTGTCTGATTGATGATGAGGCTGAATTCGTCGCCCTTCACGGCTTTGACTCGTCCAAACCCAACTTCCAGACGGTGGAGGATGACGAACCGGCAAGGGATGAGGCGCAACCATCAAGTCAGCCAGGCCAAGACTCCTGAATCGGCTCCGGTTTATCGTCTGTTGTACTGGAGACTAAAAAACAGTATCATTTTAGGCTCCAAATGCCCTGTAATAGGCTAGCGTTAAACTTCTTGCTCTGCTATGCCATCGTGCATATTGTGCTGCTTATAACACTTATTTATCCGTTTATGTGAAGATGTGTTATATATCCCTTGAATCTGTTCATGCATACAACATTTAAAAGTGTCCTGGCGGTTTACCGCTGGACGGGTTATAATGCCCCAACATGGACTTATCATGATTTATAACCAATGCTGGTCACGATAATAATCATATATGAAAATATATCATACCTGTGATATTTGATCACACTTGTTGATTTTACCAAGCCACTGTGGTAAGGGTGATAACCCAAGACTTTGGATGCTGGTAATTATCTGAGATTGACGGCTTATGAACAAAAACCAGACCGTGTTAATAAACACAGGATATTCACCTTTATTTTATACTGGCGACTTATAGTTGAAGAGCAGGCCGGTTATTAAACACCGGTTAATGTCATATATGACTCAGAAGGCATTATAAGCCTTATTGTTTTTCAACCTCATATTACTATGTCATAGAAGAAAAATCTCAAAAAGACATTCAAATCAAAACAACAGAAAAAATTCGAGGCTTTCAAAGGCCGCCAAGCCAAAATATCTTCTTCAATGAAACTAGCATTAGTCACTGGAAGGTACGCGCTTTCCATGAGCCGACCCTCATTGACCCTATCAACATTTTAACCCGGATAAGTCAGTTCTTATTTAAAGATAGACTTATCAGGAGTACGCGGGGTTAGAGTAGCATCTTTCATCACACACCAATTTATCCAAGTTTCAAGGAAGGCGGCTTTATAGCCTGAGCTTCTCCTTGCTATTCGTAAAACCGTGCCCTCTCATGACAAACCGGCGTTTTAACCTTAACAAGTTCAGGATCTTGTTTAAAAGATTGACTGTTAATAGTTCGGCGGGTCAATCAGGATTACCTGATGGAGAAGCATCTGGCATACAGGCAGGATAAACCAGAGTTTTTTGTGAATACACCTCGCTTCCAAGCTTGGCTTTTATAGACTATCACAAGGTTATGAACTCTTCGTTGTTTAGAACAAAAGAGCGCCCAAGTGACATTTTGAGTTGTACTCAGGGGGTACCTATGTTTGAGTTGTGCTTTTACCACAGACTCTCTTTGGTCTCAAGTTTTTTGTATGTGGCCTATAAGCCGGATCAAAGGGTAATTACAACTTTGTTGTATAAAGTAGAAGCCCCCAACTAATCGAAGACTCATTAATTTAGAGAGAAAAAATGACAGAGGCCCTGCTTTAACAGGGATGTCGGCTTTATTATTTTAATCATAATATATACATCATCAAAATATGTACATTGGATGAGGCGGTGGATCAGGTGTAGTATGGCCTAAGCTCAGCAATATTCCTAGGCCGGCGGGTCTCCTCATCCGACGTGCGTGAGTCCTTATGGTCTCGAACATCGATAAAGTAATATGACCCGTTGTTTTGATTATTGCTGACCACAAAGGGTCCTTCCCAAGGTGGGGATAATTTGTGCATATCAGTCTGATCCTGGATAAGCTGGAGAACCAGGTCGCCTTCTTGAAAAGTTCTGGTTTTAACCCGGCGGCTATGATAACGGCGCAGATCTGACTGGTAAGTCGTTGAACGAGCTGCTGCTATGTCACGCTCCTCATCCAACAGATCAAGTGCTTCTTGACGTGCTCTTTCATTGTCCGCTTCCACATAAGCCGCCACACGAGGCGAGTCATGATGGATGTCACTAGGGAGAACTACCTATGCTCCATAAACCATCAAGAAAGGTGTGTATCCCGTAGATCTGTTTGGGGTGGTATTGATGCTCCATAACACGGAAGGTAACTCCTCCACCACCCAACAACCCGGCGTCCTGTGCAGGGGAACCATAAGTCGGGGTTTGATACCATTCATGATTTCGTTTGCTCTCTCAGCTTGACCATTGGATTGGGGGTGAGCCACTGATGATACATCAAGCCGGATATGCTCACGTTGAGAAAATTCTTCCATAGCACCCTTAGAGAGATTAGTGCCATTGTCTGTTATAATGCTGTGTGGAAAGCCAAAACGGAAGATCACCTTCTTCATGAATTGAACCACCGTTGCTGCATCACACTTACTGACCGGCTCTGCCTCTACCCACTTAGTGAATTTAGCCACCGCAACCCAAAAGTGGGTCTTCTTATCTTTAGATATTTTGAAAGGCACAACCATATCGAGCCCCCAAACTGCGAACGGCCAAGGGACTTTGAAACAGCATGAGCTGTTAACCAATAAAACCCATCACGGAAAGCTTTAGCCACAAGGGACTTTGAACCAGCATGATGACCACAATCTCCTTCATGAATTTCTCGTAACATATCATAGCCCTCTTCTAGAGAAACACAACGCTGAAATGCCCTTGTGACACTGCGATGATGTAACTCGCCATTAACAATCGTCATTGACTTAGACCGCCGGGTTATCTGCCTGGCCAAAGTTTCATCCTTAGGTAACTCGCCCCGGGTCATATAGGCCAAATAAGGGACTTTCCAATCTGGGATTACATGAAGAGCCACCAACCAACTGAGCCTCTGGGTCTGGAATTGCCAAATCCTCCTCTGTAGGAATCTTAACCGACGGGTTATGCAAGACGTCAAGAAATACATTAGGCGGCACCGGCTTACGTTGAGAGCCCAGCTGGCTTAAAGCGTCTGCCGCTTCGTTTTTCCTCCGATCAACATGCTCAACTTGATAACCTTTGAAGTGACCAGGAATAACGTCAACCTCTTGCCGATAAGCCGCCATGAGTGGATCGTTACAATCCCAAGTACCAGAGACTTGCCGAGCCACCAAATCTGAGTCAGTGAAGCATCTAACCCATCTTAAGTTCATTTCCTTAGCCATTCGAAGATCGTGGGGCAAGGCCTCATGCTCAGCTGCATTGTTAGTACAAGGAAACATCAAACGAAGAATATAGCAAAATTAATCACCTCGAGGGGAAGCAAGAATAACTCCAGCCCCCTATCCCTCCAATTGCCTGTACCCATCAAAGTGAATAGTCCAATATGTGTTATCTGGCTTTTCCTCAGGCATCTGCAGCTCTGTCCAATCGTTGATGAAGTACACCAGCGCTTGATATTTGATGGCCGTGCGAGGCACATATTTGAACCCGTGAGGCCCAAGCTCAATGGCCCACTTGGCGACCCGGCCAGTTGCTTCTCGGTTTTGGATGATATCTCCAAAAGGAGCAGAGCTGACCACAGTAATGGGATGGCCGAGAAAATAATGTTTAAGCTTCCGGCTGGCCAAGAACACCCCATATACACTACTAGGAAAAGGCCTACTAATGGCGCACTACAGGTGCGCCATTAGTACCACGCCACTAGAATATTTTAGTAATGGCGCACCACAGGTGCACCATTAGTATCTGGTATACTAATGGCGCACCACAGGTGGGCCATTAGAATCCCACAGGTGCGCCATTAGTATCTGGTATACTAATGGCTCACATCATGGAAGTGCGCCATTAGTAACAATTTTTTTTAAAAAAATCGTTTTTTCTTAATCTCAGGTCACTATTTCACATGAGATTTCCAACACATATATATACAACAAGCATCCATATAACAATCATATCCAACACACAAGTTTCATCATATATACATACATAGACAACACATAGTTCCATCGTCACATATTACAAAAGTTTCACATTGTTCATCCAACACCGTTATCCATCAATTCACAAAAGTTTCACATTGATACAAAATAAAAACACAAATGAAAAAGAAGCACTCCATCCATGCAAGCTTCCGTGAATTAAATCAAATCTGCAAAATGATAAACAAGAAGTTAGAAGAAGAAGAAGAAGAGAAGAAGAAGAATAAAATACTAGAAGAATACTAGAAGAAGAAGAACACTAGAATAATACTAGAAGAAGAATAAGAAGAAGAATAAGAAGAATAAGAAGAAGACTATAAGCTTATTATGTAAACTTGATCATTTTGGGCTAACATAAGTAATTTTGGAGCTAACCTATAGGAAACTAAGCATATAAGCTCTCTAAGTTAGCATATTAGAGCCAATTAACTTAGGTAAAATGAAGTTAACCTATGTCATTTTGGAAAAGAAGAAGAATAAGAAGTAAGAAGAAGACTATAAGCTTATTATGTAAACTTGATCATTTTGTGCTAACATAAGTAATTTTGGAGCTAACCTATAGGAAACTAAGCATATAAGCCCTCTAAGTTAGCATATTAGAGCCAACTTAGGTAAAATGAAGCTAACCTATGTCATTTTGAAAAGAAGAAGAATAAGAAGAATAAGAAGAAGACTATAAGCTTATTATGTAAAGTTGATCATTTTGTGCTAACATAAGTTATTTTGGAGCTAACCTATAGGAAACTAAGCATGTATGCTCTAAGTTAGCATATTAGGGCCAAGTTAGGTAAAATGAAGCTAACATATGTCATTTTGGAAAAGAAGAAGAATAAGAAGAAGACTATAAGCTTATTATGTAAACTTGATCATTTTGTGCTAACATAAGTAATTTTGGAGCTAACCTATAGGAAACTAAGCATATTAGAGATAACATAGGTAACTAAGTATATATATATAATTTTGGAGATCTAACATACCTGACATAGTTCAGTTCTCATTGTTCTTCTCCTTCTCCTTCCTCAGCCTGATGCGCCAAGAGCGGCGAGGCGGTGGAGGCAGCTGTGGGATGTAGTCTTCTACCACAATTGGCGTGGTCATGTCGCCCAGCTGTGGGATCGTCGGCGCCACCACCGGTGCGTGGTCATTGTCAGGCACCACCACAATCGCGAGGCCACCTTCAGGCAGGACGGGCACGACCATCGCTAGGTCATCCTCAGCCACCACCATCTCTTGCCCATGGTCAGCCACCACCATCTCTTGTCCATGGTCAGCCACCACCATCTCTTGCCATTGGTCAGCCACCACCAGCGCTAGGTCATCCTCAGCCTGATGCCCATCGTCATCCTGCAGCTCCTCATCCTCACTCTGCTCCTCTTCTGCTGCACTCCAGTCCGAATCATCCTTCTTGTTGTCTTAGCTGCTGCCAGAATCGCTGCTGCTTTCGCTAAAGCCAGAATCGCTGTTGCTTTTGCTACAGCCATAATCGCTGCTGCTTTGGCTGTAGCCAGTGTCGCTGCTGCTGCTCCCATTGCCTATCCAAATGCAACAATGACCGTTAACAATCGATGTGAGACAAAGCCAAATGTAGACGAATAAGAAGAGGTAGAACGCACTGGCATCTTCGTCGTCAGCGTACCGCATGCAACACATAGTCGCGTTGAAAACCTTCACAATGAGCATTGTGCCGTCATCGTCGTACCTGAAGAGAAGAAAGTACCCGGTCCGCAGGTCGTAGGCACTGTAGAACTTCTCCCAGCCACGGCACAGGTACATGTGGCCCTCCTCGATCACCAACTCCACGTCCCACAGCCTGTGAACCCCGCCGCCGGCCTGTTGGAGCTTCACATTATCTGGCGGATCTTCACCCAGCATGTTCATAAAAGTGTCAGGCAGCCTGTGCAATTTGGGACAAGGAGTAATGTAGCAAACAACAGAGTTATCATAATGAGATGGGTGAAGGGGAGATCTCTCATTTTATATACCTGCCTCGTGGCTGATACTGAAGTCCCAAGTATGATACTGAAGAACTCGAAAGCATCCAACTCATACTCCGGTGTGGCAGAGCGGTGGTGGATGCTTCCCCCCATCTCTGATAAGCAGCAGAAGAGACCAATTAGTACCCTTACAACATTATCATACAAATTTATAGCAGCATAAATTTTGAGCAAAAGATAATCAACTACACCAATGCACTTCTGAAGGTCTCGCTTCCCACCCATGATGTTGTTAACCGAGGACTAGTGCCAAATGCATTTTCGGTACGAAAATACATCACAGGCCACTATGTTATTTAATAGCATTCTTCTTGAAGACTAATGATTGTTACATCCTACTAAAATGATGTTCTGTCCTCAGAGATGTCTTGTTGCTTATGAGGAAGCAGCAAATAAACACTTGAAAAAAGCTCTCCTCCTCGAAGATGCATTCTTGGTTATATTACCATTCTGAGTCATGTTGTTCTGTTATTTTATTTGAAGACATGAAGGGTTACTTATTTGAAGATGCTACTCCAAAGAAAGGTCAACTTTTCGATCATCAGCCTCTACAATTAAACAATGATGCATTCTTCCTTTTCCTTTCCATCTTCTTCTTCTCCACCTCTCTTCTTTTGTTGTTCTCATTTTTCTTTCTTCTCCTTCCTCCTCCTCCTCTTCTCCTTCTTCCTTTCTTGTTCTGTTTTCAACTTTCTTCTTATTCTTCTTCCTTTTTTTCCTTTTTCCTCTTCTTCTACTTCTTCTTCTTCTTCTAATTATCTAAACCTAAATCTAGCACTAACCTAAACCAACCACTAACCTAAACCTATCAATAACCTAATTAAACCTAAACAACAAAGAAAAACAGTAGAAAAAAACAAAAAAAATGCTCACCTTGGCTCCGGGGGCAGGGGTGGTGGTGGACGGCCGCGGTTAGGGCATCGGCGGCGGGCCTGGCTCCGAGGGGGCGCGAGGCGGATGCAGGGGGCCCACAGCGAGCCTGGCTCCGGGGGCAGCGCAGGCGCAGGGGCGGCGGCTAGCTTGGCTCCGGGGGTGGCGCGGGCGCAGGGGCCGACGGGCAGGTGTTGGGGATGGCAGGGCACCAGGGTGGGGTGCCGTTCGGGCGACGGGGTGGGGCGCCGTTCGGGCGACGGTGCACCGGGGCGGTGGCGGGTGGTGGGGGCGACGGGGCGAGGGGCGGTGGGCAAGGGGGCGGCGAGGGAAGAGGGGCGACAGGGCGAAAGGGGCAAGGGGGCGGCGAGGGGAGGGGGACGACGGGGCGAGGGGAGGTGGGGCTCGGCATTACTAACAATTTTTTTTATTTTTTTCAAATCTACTAATGGTGCACGGTGGGTCTGGTGCGCCATTACTATGTCAACTAGTAATGGTGCACTGTACCATGGTGCGCCATTAGTAACAATTTTTTTTCAAAACTTCTAATGATGCACCACACACCAGGTGCGCCATTAGTAATATATTACTAATGGCGCACCAACACATGGTGCGCCATTAGTATATAGTAATGGCGTGGCCATATCATCTATGGCCCTTTTCCTAGTAGTGATACAAGCTTCTGCCAGTGTGGATACCTCTGCTTGGACTCAATAAGCACTTCACTGATATATTAAACCGGCCTTTGAACCAGATATTCCTTTCCCGCCTCCTTTATTTCTACCACAATAGCAACACTGACAGCCCAGCTATTAGCAGCCACATATAACAGCAAAGGCTCCTCATCAATAGGGGCTGCAAGTACTGGCAGCTCAACGAGCTGCTTTTTCAAATCCTCAAACGCTGCGTCGGCGGCCTCACTCCAGACAAAGTTATATGTCTTTTTCATCATCTAATACAGAGGGATAGCCTTCTCCCCCAACCGGCTTATGAACCGGCTTAACGCCACAATACGACCCGCCAGATTCTGTACATCATTAATACATGTCGTCTTAGCCCGAGAGGTAATAGCTTTGATCTTCTCCGGATTAGCTTCAATTCCTCTGTTAGACACCAAAAAAACCCAAGAGTTTGCCTGCCGGCACACAAAAACACACTTGGCTGGGTTAAGCATCATTTTGTAAACCCAGAGATTGTCAAAGGTTTCCTTCAACTCATCTATCAGTGTCTCTCTCTCTCTCTGGATTTCACCACAATATCATCCACATATGTCTCCAACGTATCTATAATTTTTGATTGCTCCATGCTATATTATCTACTATTTTGGACATTATTGGGCTTTATTATCCACTTTTATATTATTTTTGGGACTAACCTATTAACCGGAGGCCCAGCCCAGAATTGCTGTTTTTTTTGCCTGTTTTAGGGTTTCGAAGAAAAGGAATATCAAACGGAGTCCAAACGGAATGAAACCTTCGGGAACGTGATTTTCTCACCGAATACAACTCAGGAGACTTGGACCCTACGTCAAGGCACGTAAACAGGAGGCCACGAGGTAGGGGGCGCGCCCTACCCCCCCCCCCAGGCGCGCCCCAACCCTCGTGGGCCCCCTTTTGCTCCACCGACGTACTTCTTCCTCCTATAAATACCCACGTACCCCCAAACGATCAAATACGGAGCCAAAAACCTAATTCCACCGCCGCAACTTTCTGTATCGAAGAGATCCCATCTTGGGGCCTGTTCCAGAGCTCTGCCGGAGGGGGCATTGATCACGGAGGGCTTCTACATCATCATCCAAGCCCCTCCGATGAAGTGTGAGTAGTTTACTACAGACCTACGGGTCCATATATAGCTAGTATCTAGATGGCTTCTTCTCTCTTTTTGGATCTCAATACAATGTTCTCCTCCTCTCTCGTGGAGATCTATTCGATGTAATCTTCTTTTTGCGGTGTGTTTGTTGAGATCGATGAATTGTGGGTTTATGATCAAGTCTATCTATGAATATTATTTGAATCTTCTCTGAATTATTTTATGTATGATTGGTTATCTTTGCAAGTCTCTTCGAATTATCAGTTTGGTTTGGCCTACTAGATTGGTTGTTCTTGCCATGGGAGAAGTGCTTAGCTTTGGGTTCGATCTTGCGGTGTCCTTTCCCAGTGACAGAAGGGGCAGCAAGGCACGTATTGTATCGTTGCCATCAAGGATAACAAGATGGGGTTTTTATCATATTGCATGAAACTATCCCTCTACATCATGTCATCTTGCTTAAGGCGTCACTCTGTTTTTAACTTAATACTCTAGATGCATGCTGGATAGCGGTCGATGGGTGGAGTAATAGTAGTAGATGCAGAATCATTTCTGTCTACTTGGTCTCGGACGTGATGCCTATATACATGATCATACCTAGATATTCTCATAACTATGCTCAATTCTGTCAATTGCTCAACAGTAATTTTTTTTCACCCACCGTAGAATACTTATGCTCTTGAGAGAAGCCACTAGTGAAACCTATGGCCGCCGGGTCTCTTTCTCATCATATTAATCTCCATCACTTTATTATTGCTTTGCTTTTACTTTGATTTTACTTTTTACTTTGCATCTCTATACCAAAAATACCAAAAATATTATTTATCATCTCTATCAGATCTCACTTTCGTAAGTGACCATGAAGGGATTGACAACCCCTAAGCGCGTTGGTTGCGTTGAGCTATTGTTTTTTTGTAGGTACGAGGGACTCGAGCGTAGCCTCCTACTGGATTGATACCTTGGTTCTCAAAAACTGAGGGATATACTTACGCTACATTGCTGCATCATCCCTTCCTCTTCGGGGAAATCCAACGCAGTGCTCAAGAGGTAGCAATGAACATTACACCATATTTGATTATGAAGGCAATTTTCATAAGTACCAGCACCGGATTAGGAAACCACTCAAGATGGAAAAATTCAATGATAAACCCAGATGCCAGGAGCCGGGCTACTTCCTCTCCAATGGCCTTCCGTCTCTCCTCATTAAAACGGCGAAGAAGTTGTTTGACCGGCTTAAACTTTGGATCAATATTAAGAGTGTGCTCAGCGAGTTCTCTTGGTATACCCAGCATGTCTGAAGGCTTCAATGCAGAGATATCCCTGTTCTCACAAAGAAACTCGATGAGCGTGCTTTCCTATTTCGGATCCAGATTAGCACTGATGTTGAACTGCTTGGATGAGTCGCCAGGAACAAAATCAACCATCTTGGTATCATCTGCCGATTTAAACTTTAACACCGGATCATCCTCTATGGTTGGCTTTTTCAAGGACATCATATCTGCCGAGTCAACATTGTCCTTGTAAAATTTGAAATCCTCCGTTGCACAATCTGACTCAGCATAAGCCAGATCCCCCTCTTCACACTTCAGAGCTATCCTACGGCTCCCATGCACTATAATGGTTCCTTTGTGACCCGGCATCTTAAGCTGCAGATACACATAACACGGTCGCGTCATGAACTTGGCATAAGTCGGCTGTCCAAACGGAGCGTGATATGGGTTGTGAATCTTGACCACTTGAAAGGTCAATTTTTCTGACCTAGAATCATGATAATCTCCAAAAACAACTTCCAGAGCTATCTTACCGACTGGATATGCCGACTTACCAGGCACCACGCCATGGAAAATAGTGTTTGATGGCTTAAGATTTTTATTAGTCAACCCCATGCGACGAAAAGTTTCACAATAAAGGATATTGATGCTGCTCCCACCATCCATGAGTACCTTGGTAAAATTGTACCCTCCGACCTGCGGTGCAACCACCAAAGCCAAATGACCCGGATTATCAACCCCGGCTGGGTGGATGATCTTCCCGACTCCATACGATGGGCTGCTCAGACCAATGTAGATAGCGGGGAACTGTCGGCTCAACAGCATTGACTAATCTCTTATGAAGCTTCTGGTCATGCTTACACAAGCTAGTGGTAAACACATGATATTGCCCACTATTCAACTACTTCGGGTTGCTCTGGTAACCAGACCGTTGTTGTTGCTCACCCCCTTGATTACTCTGATGGTTGTAACCACACTGGTTGTTGTGATTACCTTGATTTCCCTGGAAACTAGAGTTAGAACCTCCGCCGCCATAACCCGGACCGTGAGAGCCGGGCCCAGAACCGCCACCTGGCCCATGGTTGTCATGGAAAAGATTTGAATTTTTGTACTCCTTCATGATGTGACAATCCTTCCGTAGATGTCCGGATGGTCTTTCTTTCATAACATGTCGCAGGCAGGGCTGATACAACATACTCTCAAGATTGATACCGGATCCGCCGGTTTGTGGGGTTGGTTTACCCTTATGACGCTGACCATTATTCTACGCACTGGTGTTAGCCACAAAGTCAAAACTATTGCCAGCTTTGTGCTTATCGTTACCTCCTGGGTTATACTACTGCCACTTAGCATTACTGCTCCTCTTCCCCTTCCCCGCCTTATCATCATCAGACTCGGGGTCTTTGGTACTATCAGAGTCAGCATATTTAACCAGAGCGGCCATGAGCGTCCCCATGTCATTACAGTGGCGTTTGAGCTGCCCTAATTTATGCTTCAAGGGCGTGAAACGGCAGTTGTTCTCCAACATCAACACTGCTGAGTGGGCATTGATGCGATCCGACGAGTGTAAGATTGTTGAGACCCAGCGGACCCAATGGGTTGTAGATTCGCCTTCTTCCTGAACAGAAGCGGCCAGATCCACAATCGACATGGGTTGTTTACACGTATCTTTGAAGTTCTGGATAAACCGGGTTTTCAACTCGGCCCATGACCTGATGGAATTGGCAGGAAGCCCCTTCAACCAGGTGCGGGCCGTTCCTTCTAACATCAGGGGAAAATACTTAGCACACGCAGCCTCACCGAGGTCCAGCAACTCCATGGCCATCTCATAACTCTCTATCCATGCCTCGGGACTTAAATCCGCTGTATAGTTTGGCACTTTGCGAGGTCCTTTGAAATCTTTGGGCAGACGCTCATTACGTAGATCCGGCACCAAGCATGGTATGCCCAAGTTTCTAAAGGTTAAACCTGGCTCTACAGAGGTGGTCAGACGAACCGGAGTTGGCTGACGAGCCGCATATTGAGCCGCCAGCTCAGCCTCTCGACAAGGTCTACATTGATCCACCATGTCCTGAGCGTTTGCACCACCGCCCGCCGGGTCATGCCCACGGGCTGGGTTACGGTTCCGCCCACTGCTTGATACGGCCGGCTCATCGAGATGCCTGTTGTAACTCCGGCTCGGACGAGGGTAGAACGAACTCGATCGCGGCTGTAAGAATAAGCCTGCTGTTAAACCAGCGCTATCTGAAGAAGATCTCTAGCCCTCCGTGTCTCAACTACCGCTGGCGATTCACCTTCAACCGGGATAGCTGCCAATCGAGATGCTGCAACGATCATGTTATCCAAAGGGTTGGAATAATGACCCGGTGGCGTCGGCACGTGTTGTGGCGGGTTATTATTCTGACAAGGTGGATCCACCATGCGCGGCTGAACCAGCGTCCCCGTGCCAGGTGCGTCAGCCCGGTTTACCACCGTCAGGTTACTGGTTCCTGCTCATGGTGTTTTAAAAAGATTTCTTGCTTCGTAAACCGATGGCAGATGAGTCTGATGCCTCATGAAATCGTTTGAAGCATTCTGATCCAACATGAGCCGGTAAGACTCTGCACAAATCCGTTGTGACTGGGCATCTAAAGCGGTCCGCTCTTCGGCCATCCTGGCACTTTTAGCGTTTAACTCCTCCTTGGCCAGCGCTATCTCATCACGTAGTTTTGTGATCGCCGCATTGTGCTGATCTTGATCCGCCGAGTTAACCAACATTGTTAACAGTGTCATCATTTATCCAGCAAATCAGTTAAAGCCTAAGCCGGCAGGCGCTCAGGGCCTCCTGCCCTGGCAGCCGCTAACTCCCCTGACCCGGAAACCAGCTCCGCCGCAATTGATGAGTGCTTTACGGGCTGTGTACCGGTCAAGAAAATGGCAACCCGATTCAGCGGCTCACGAGGGTCCAAAATACGGTCGCCATCAGAATAGCCCCCAAGCTGGCCGTCTGGCAATTGATACAAAGACTCTGTCTCACCGGTGGATGACTCGCCATCAGAATAAACGATGGTCTCATCACCAGATGCTAGCTTGTATTCAGATTCCACTCCATGGATAAATCCCACGAAGGCACGATTCTTGGCAGGCCGAACCCGGGCGGGTCTCGCATGCTGAGACGTCTCGACAATGTCGGTGCAGATGTCCGGCTCAGGGCCCGGTTTGCCGATCTTGCCGATGAAGACGCGGATTCCACCAAAGGAGACCCGGTACCCGTACTCAATCGAGCAGGCCTTGAGGCCCCAGCCTGCATCGTCGATGTAGAGCTTGACGCAGCGACTCTTGGTCATCCGGCCCATGGCGTATCCCTTGATCCCTTCGAAGTCGCCCTTTAAGAACTCGACACCATCGTGCGATAGCCCCACGGTGGGCGCCAACTGTCGTGGAATTGTCACGGTAGATGTCCTAGTGTGAGGACTTAGTCGTGGAGCCATCGCGTTCAGGTTAGCTTAAAGGGGTTAATCAAGACAAAGTACACGGGGAGTTCATACTGGTTCGGCCCCTTACGATGAAGGTAAAAGCCTAGTCCAGTTTGTAGTTGGTATTGCTAGTGTTTCAATGAGCAGCGAGAGAATATGCAAGACCCGGCTCTCGATCTGTTGTTTCTTGTCCTAAGCCGCCGCTAGGTCGTCCCCTTATATACACGGGTTGACGCCCTGCGGCCCTCAGAGTCCCGGACGGCTTATACAACGTATCTGGTTTGGTGACCTTTCACACATGCCTTACAATACAGGTTTACTTACATGGCGGTTTATACTCATGGGATTTAAGCCGCCTTCGCGTCTAGGCCCTCTACTAAGCCTATCTATGAATCGCCATGTGACTTTGGGCTTCATTGTGTTGAGTCTTCATAGGGATGACCCGGCTCCTCCTGGGCGGGTCATACCTAATAGTTATATCCCCAACAAAGGTGACAAGTTCCCTCTCAAAACCACAAGCCTTCTTGTGAGAGCCCCGGTTTGCAAGAAGCTTATACCAAAGCTTGTCCCAATTCGGCCCAAAAATTTACCGCAACATGTTGGTGCCATGTCATGACACCATGCCATGTTTCATGATTTTCAGGCATGTTTTGGATTTGCAGGAATTAAAAAACCAAGTTTCTCAATCTTTTCGGGTGAGCCACGATGCCCTAATGTTTGAATTTCGTTCTCATTTCTTGCATGGGACCTATAAATCCACCAAAGACACACATGTGATTTTTCGACAAACTTTGGTGCACTGGAGCATGTGCTTATAGTTCAAATTTGTATGCACATTAAATGCCCAGAAACTCAATTAATGCATAACAATGCCAAATGAACCCGGAATAATTCCAAATTTAAACACGACACACATGTACTAGTTGCATGTTCACTGTACGTAAAGGTTCTAGCAATTACACCATCCTTTCCCTCTGTAACACCATTTTGTCTTTCAAAACATAATGAAAAAATCAGCTATACCACAAACAGTTTACTAGAAAGAATTGTGTGGGATGCGATATAAAATATCTTGGCGCACCGTCTTGTCTAGCTTACTCAGGAAGCTTCGTCATCTACAGTCCATCGCCCCCGCTTGAACCACACTTGCGCGCCAGTTTCTTGTGGCACCGAGCGAAAAAAATTTGCCACCGCGGAAATATCTATCTCCACGCCCCCTCCCTCCCACCAAAAGCCACATTTCAACTATTCCTCCTTGTTTTCTATGTTCAAACCTTCACTCCTGCTTACTGGCAGCTCAGCCTCCTCTCGGGCGACCCTTCTTCTTGCAGCGCCGGCGACATTGTTGGATGAAGCGGCCCGGACCGACATTACATGACCGCGTTCATGAGACTGGTTCTACCGACGTGGTTCGCACACAGGTGGCTAACGGGTGTCTGTTTCTCCAGCTTTAGTTGAATCGAGTTTGACTACGCCCGGTCCTTGTTGAAGGTTAAAATAGCACACTTGACAAAAAATCGTTGTGGTCTTGATGCGTAGGTAAGAATGGTTCTTGCTAGAAGCCCGTAGTAGCCACGTAAAACTGCAACAACAAAGTAGAGGACGTCTAACTTGTTTTTGCAGGGCATGTTGTGATGTGATATGGTCAAGACGTGATAATATAAATTTTTGTATGAGATGATCATGTTTTGTAACAGTTATCGGCAACTGGTAGGAGCCATATGGTTGCCGCTTTATTGTATGAAATGCAATCGCCATGTAATTGCTTTACTTTATCACTAAGCGGTAGTGATAGTCGGAGAAGCAATAGTTGGCGAGACGACAATGATGCTACGATGGAGATCAAGGTGTCAAGCCAGTGACGATGGTGATCATGATGGTGCTTTGGAGATGGAGATCAAAGGCACAAGATGATGATGGCCATATCATATCACTTATTTTGATTGCATGTGATGTTTATCCTTTATGCATCTTATTCTGCTTAGTTCGACGGTAGCATTCTAAGACGATCTCTCACTAAATTTCAAGGTACAAGTGTTCTCCCTGAGTATGCACCATTGCTACAGTTCATCGTGCCAGGACACCATGTGATGATCGGGTGTGATAAGCTCTACGCTCACATACAATGGCTGCAAGCCAGTTTTGCACAAGCAGAATACTCAGGTTAAACTTGACGAGCCTAGCATATGCAGATATGGCCTCGGAACACTGAGACCGAAAGGTCGAGCGTGAATCATATAGTAGATATGATCAACATAGTGATGTTCGCCATTGAAAACTTCTCCATCTCACGTGAGAATCGGACATGGTTTAGTTGATATGGATCACGTGATCATTTAGATGACTAGAGGGATGTCTATCTAAGTGGGAGTTCTTATTGCATGTCTATGTTGTTGTAGATAAATGGCCCGTGCTACTGTTCCTTTGAATTTTAATGCGTTCCTAGAGAAATCTAAGTTGAAAGATGATGGTAGCAAGTACACAGACTGGGTCCATAACTTGAGGATTATCCTCATTGCTGCACAAAAGAATTACATCCTGGAAGCACCGCTAGGTGCAAAGCCCGCTGCATGAGCAACTCTAGATGTTATGAATGTCTGGCAGAGCAAACGTGATGACAACTCGATAGTTCAGTGTGCCATGCTTTATGGCTTAGAATGGGGACTTCAACAACGTTTTGAACGTCATGAAGCATATGAGATGTTCCAAGAGTTGAAGTTAGTATTTCAAGCAAATGCCCGGATTGAGAGATATGAAGTCTCCAATAAGTTCTACAGCTGCAAAATGGTGGAGAATTGTTCTGTCAGTGAACATATACTCAGAATGTCTGGGTACCACAACCACTTGACTCAACTGGGAGTTAATCTTCCTGATGATAGTGCCATTGACAAAGTTCTTCAGTCAATGCCTCCAAGCTACAAAAGCTTCTTGATGAACTATAATATGCAAGGGATGGATAATACAATTCCCGAGCTCTTCGCAATGCTAAAGGCTGCGGAGGTAGAAATCAAGAAGGAGCATCAAGTGTTGATGGTCAACAAGACCACTAGTTTCAAGAAGGGTAAAGGGAAGAAGGGGAAATTCAAGAAGAACAGCAAGCAATTTGTTGCTCAAGTGAAGAAGCCCAAGTCTGGACCTAAGCCTGATACTGAGTACTTCTACTGCAAAGGGACTAGTCACTGGAAGCGGAACTACCCCAAGTATTTGGCGGATAAGAAGGATGGCAAAGTGAAAGGTGTATATGATATACATGTTATTGATGTTTACCTTACTAATGCTCGTAGTAGTGCCTGGGTATTTTATACTGGTTTTGTTGCTCATATTTGCAACAGGAAACACAGGCTATGGATTAAACGAAGATTGGCTAAGGACGAGGTGATAATGCACGTGGGAAATGGTTCCAAAGTCGATGTGATCGCGGTCGACATGCTACCTCTACATCTACCTTTGGGATTAGTTTTAGACCTGAATAATTGTTATTTGGTGCCAGCGTTAAGCATGAACATTATATCTGGATCTTGTTTGATGCAAGACGGTTATTCATTTAAATCAGAGAATAATGGTTGTTCTATTTATATGAGTAATATCTTTTATGGTCACGCACCCTTGATGAGTGGTCTATTTTTGTTGAATCTCGATAGTAGTGATACACATATTCATAGTATTGAAGCCAAAAGATACAAGTTTAATAATGATAGTGCAACTTATTTGTGGCATTGCTGTTTAGGTCATATTGGTGTAAAGCGCATGAAGAAACTACATGCTGATGGGCTTTTGGAATCACTTGATGCTTGCAAACCATGCCTCATGGGCGAGATGACTAAGACTCCGTTCTCCGGAACAATGGAGCGAGCAACAGACTTATTGGAAATAATACATACTGATGTATGCGCTCCGATGAGTGTTGATGCTCGCGGTAGGTATTGTTATTTTCTGACCTTCACAGATGATTTGAGCAGATATGGGTATATCTACTTAATGAAACATAAGTCTGAAACATTTGAAAAGTTTTCTACAATCTGATCGTGGAGGTGAATATTTGAGTTATGAGTTTGGTCTTCATTTGAAACAACGTGGAATAGTTTTGCAACTCACACCACCTGGAACACCACAGTGTAATGATGTGTCCGAACGTCGTAACCGCACTTTATTAGATATGGTGAGATCTACGATATCTCTTACTGATTTACCGCTATTGTTTTGGGGTTATGCTTTAGAGACGACTGCATTCACGTTAAATAGGGCACTGTCGAAATCCTTTGAGACGACACCATGTGAACTGTGGTTTGGCAAGAAACCCAAGTTGTCGTTTCTTAAAGTTTGGGGCTGCGATGCTTATGTAAAAAAGCTTCAACCTGATAAGCTCGAACCCAAATCGTAGAAATGTGTCTTCATAGGATACCCAAAGGAGACTGTTGGGTACACCTTCTATCATAGATCCAAAGGCAAGATATTCGTTGCTAAGAATGGATCCTTTGTAGAGAAGGAGTTTCTCTCGAAAGAAGTGAGTGCGAGGAAAGTAGAACTTGATGAGGTAACTGTACCTTCTCCCTTATTGGAAAGTAGTTCATCATAGAAACCTGTTCCACTGATTCTGACACCAATTTGTGAGGAAGCTAATGATGATGATCATGAAATTTCTGATCAAGTTACTATCGAACCTCGTAGGTCAACCAGAGTAAGATCCGCACCAGAGTGGTACGGTAACCCTGTTCTGGAGGTCATGTTACTTGACCATGATGAACCTATGAACTATGAGGAAGTGATGATGAGCCCAGATTCCGTGAAATGGCTTGAGGCCATGAAATCTGAGATGGGGTCCATGTATGAGAACGAAGTATGGACTTTGGTTGACTTGCCCGATGATCGGCAAGTAATAGAGAATAAATGGATCTTCAAGAAAAAAATATTGATGCTGACGGTGATGTTACTGTCTACAAAGATCGACTTGTTGCGAGAGGTTTTCGACAAGTTCAAGGAGTTGACTACAATGAGACCTTCTCACCCGTAGCGATGCTTAAGTCCGTCCGAATCATGTTAGCAATTGCCGCATTTTATGATTATGAAATTTGGCAAATGGATGTCAAAACTGCATTCCTTAATGGATATCTTAAAGGAAAGGTGTATATGCTGCAACCAGAAGGTTTTGTCGATCCAAAAGGTGCTAACAAAGTGGGCAAGCTCTAGCGATCCATTTATGGACTGGTGCAAGCCTCTTGGAGTTGGAATATACGCTTTGATAGTGTAATCAAAGCATACGGTTTTATACAGACTTTTGGAGAAGCCTGCATTTACAAGAAAGTGAGTGGGAGCTCTGTAGCATTTCTGATATTATATGTGGATGACATATTGTTTATCAGAAATGATACTGAATTTCTGAATGGCATAAAAGGATACTTGAATAAGATGTTTTCAATGAAAGACCTCAGTGAAACTGCTCATATATTGGGCATCAAGATCTATAGAGATATATCAACACGCTTAATTGGACTTTCACAAAGCACAAACCTTGATAAAGTTTTGAAGAAGTTTAAAATGGATCAGTCAAAGAAAGGGTTCTTGCCTGTGTTACAAGGTGTGAAATTGAGTCAGACTCAATGCCCGACCACTACAGAAGATAGAGAGAAAATGAAAGTCATTCCCTATGCCTTAGTCATAGGTTCTATCATGTATGCCGCTACCTCTTGAGCTTGCGTTGGTTTTCCCTTGAAGAGGAAAGGGTGATGCAGCACAGTAGCGTAAGTATTTCCCTCAGTTTTGAGAACCAAGGTATCAACCCAGTAGGAGGTAGCACACAAGTCCCCTAGTACCTGCACAAACAAACAAGAACCTCGCAACCAACGCGATAAACGGGTTGTGAATCCCTTCACAGTCACTTATGAAAGTGAGATATGATAGAGATAATAAGATAAATATTTTTGGTATTTTTTGTATAGATTGGAAAATAAATATTGCAGAATAGAAATAGCAAATTGATAGGAAAATAATATGATGGAAGATAGACCCGGGGGCCATAGGTTTCACTAGTGGATTCTCTCAAGATAGAAAATTCTACGGTGGGTGAATAAATTACTATCGAGCAATTGATAGAAAAGCCCATAGTTATGACAATATCTAGGCATGATCATGTATATAGGCATCACGTCCGTGACAAGTAGACCGAAATGATTCTGCATCTACTGCTATTACTCCACACATCGACCGCTATCCAACATCCATCTAGAGTATTAAGTTCATAAGAACAGAGTAACACATTAGGCAAGATGACATGATGTAGAGGGATAGACTCAAGCAATGTGATATAAACCCGATATTTTTATCCTCTATGGCAACAATCCAATACGTGCCTTGATGCCCCTGTTGTCACTGGGAAAGGACACCGCAGGATTGAACCCAAAGCTAAGCACTCCTCCCATTGCAAGAAAGATCAATCTAGTAGGCCAAACCAAACTGATAATTCGAAGAGACTTGCAAAGATATTTAAATCATGCATAAGAGATTTCAGGGAAGAATCAAATATTGTTCATAGATAATCTTGACCATAAACCCACAATTCATGGGATCTCGACAAACACACCGCAAAAAGAATTACATCGAATAGATCTCCAAGTGAATCGAGGAGTGTCGGTGTCAAAACCAGCAGATCTCGGGTAGGGGGTCCCGAACTATGCGTCTAGGCAGATGGTAACACGAGGCAGGGGACACGATGTTTACCCAGGTTTGGGCCCTCTTAATGGAGGTAAAACCCTACGTCGTGCTTGATTATTCTTGATGATATGAGTAGTACAAGAGTTGATCTACCATGAGATCAGAGAGGCTAAACCCTAGAAGCTAGCCCATGGTATGATTGTTGTTGTTCGTCTTACGGACAAAATCCTCCGGTTTGTATAGACACGGAGGGGGCTAGGGTTACACAGAGTCAGTTACAAGGAAGGAGATCTACATATCCGTATTGCTAAGCTTGCCTTCCACGCCAAGGAGAGTCCCATCCGCACACGGGACGAAGTCTTCAATCTTTTATCTTCATAGTCCAACAGTCCAGCCAAAGGATATAATCCGGCTGTCCGGATACCCCCTAATCCAGGACTCCCTCAGTAGCTCCTGAACCAGGCTTCAATGACGATGAGTCTAGCGCGCAGATTGTCTTCGGCATTGCAAGGCGGGTTCCTCCTCCGAATACTTCATAGATGATTTTGAACACGAGGATCGTGTCTGGCTCTGCAAAACAAGTTCCACATACCACCGTAGAGAGAATAATATTTCCACAAATCTAATCTGCTGACGTACCCCATAGCGTGACATCACACCACAGTCAGGTCTTCATTCGAATCGTTTTTCATAACCTATCTCGGCGTGTTTCGCGAGGCGGTTTCCTTGGCACGTCTTGTCGAAGCAGAGATCGTGTTCCCTTATTACGGGATTCTCATCAATACAGACGTTGGTAACCCAACCGCGCCATCAATTACGGCGCTTGGGGGATAAGTGAGTTTTACCAGGCTGGTGGGGGCGCATAGTTTCGTCCGCCCTTATAAAGGGATAAGGTTGCACCTTTTTCTACCCACGCACACAAGCTCCAGCGCCCAAGTCCACATCCTTATCCTCAACTCTCTTCAAACATGTCCGGAGCGGGAGGCAAGTGGATGGTATCCTCCGTCACGGAGGGACACATCAAAAAACTACGTGGGGCCAGATACTTAGCCGCGGATATCGCGCACCGGCTGCCAGCCACAGGGCAGATCGTCCCTACCCCGGAACCTTACGAAAGGATGGTTTTCCTCCTCCACTTCGTCCGCGGACTGGGGTTTCCCCTCAATCCATTCGTCTGCAGCCTTATGTTCTATTATGGGCTGGACTTTCATGATCTGGCCCCGAATTTCATCCTCAACATCTCGGCGTTCATCGTCGTGTGCGAGGCTTTCCTCTGCATCCGGCCCCATTTCGGCCTCTGGCTGAAGACCATCAATATCAAGCCGAAGGTAGTAGGTGGACAACAAGCGGAATGCGGTGGAGCCATGGTGGGCAAAATGCCCAACGTTACATGGCTCAAGAGCTCCTTCGTGGAGACCATAATGGGGTGGCAATCGGGGCGGTTCTACATCACCGAGGCGCGCGACACCAACTGGGTGGCTGCCCCCGAGTTTCGATCCGGAATCCCCACGCGGCTCACTTCCTGGAAGGAGAAGGGCCTGTCCTCGGGCTCATCGGTGGAGCTGGACGGACTCCAGAAGTGTATCCGAAACATGATAAGCAAGCAACTTAAGCTTGCCAACATAGTCCAGGTCATGCTCTTCCGCCGGATCCTCCCGTGTCAACAACGAGCTTTCAACTTATGGGAGTTCGACCCGGCCCAGCACCAGACTCTACGCAAGCTCTTCGACACGACGCATAAGGACATCTGGAAGGTGCTGTTCAAGGGCACCGAGGTCCCCCTTCTCTTACCGAGGACCACGGGCTAAGCGCGAAGCGCCCTGCGAATCCGGTAAGCTCTGTACATCTGGTAGGGTATTTATTTCCCATAGCTTAACCATGTGCGGGGTCTGAGCTACCATGCCTTTGACAGGACTGGGTGGAGACATCAGAGCAGATTAACTGTCCGGCCCCTCTGCCCGAAGACCCTGCAGACGCTCTCCTGACGGAGATGCGGACTCCGGCTCCTTATGAGGTGCCGGTGAAGACCAAGAAGAAGGCCACGGGAACCCGAAAGAGTTCCCGGCGCCAGGTGGTATTGGACACATCGTCCGATAACTCCGAGATGCACTCCTCCCATGAAAACGAGGAGGAGGAAGATGGCAATTCTCCTCCTCTAGCTGGGGGAGACAAGAAAAGGAAGGCCGCCCCAACCAGGGAGGCCGAAGGGTCCAAGAAGGAAAGGACTCTCCTTCTGGACTGTTCCACAACCACCGCCGACGGCGAAGACGAGTGGCTACTCAAGGCCAAGCCCCTGGCGACATCGTAAGTATTCAGATACCAGAGTAACTCATAGCATACTTTTGTTGCACTGCTTCTCCTAACTTCAAATATGATTATGCAGTCCGCCCCGAGCCCATATCGACGTATCCTCATCGGACGGTTCCTTTGACTCGTCGGATATGAATAGTAATACACTTCCAACCGCCTCCTCTCCTTGCCATACAGACAATGTCGAGGTATTGTCTCAAGGGGCACCGAGCCAGGGGGAGATAGTCCCGGAGGCGCCTCAAGGCGACCTTCCGGACTCAAGGAGCAAAGGGAGCAAGACTCCCAAGGGCTCCAAATTTGGCCCTCAGCCGAACACCGCGCCGGAACCTCTAGTGGTTCCGGACTCTGGCAGGCGGCCCCCTTCCAAGAGGGGCAAGCTGCCCGTGCCGGTGACCTCTGTCCATCCAGAGGCACCGGACAACCTGCTGGGAGCGCTTCGTGGCGCTTCCATCGACGAAGAGCATCGCACTATTATGAGTGTGGTGATCTAGAAGGTTCAGTCCGCCAAGAGCGGACTGACTGAAGCCTGTGCCAGCCTTCTAATAGGCTTTGAGGTAAGTATTTAAAATATAGGAAAATATTACCGCATAGATAGTCGCCCCTGATGCTCTGTTTGGTGTTCACAAAGAAAAGCCGAATAGAGGATCAAATAATATCTGCAGGAGTCTAATATAAGTATGTCTGTATGCGTATGCAGGCTTCGCTGCTGACCTCTGTCACACTGACTGCGGAGGTCGCCGCACTGAAGCAGAACCTCGAGCGGTCCGAGAAAGAGATCGGCCTTGCCAAGAGGCATCTCGAGGATAACAAAGGTAAGTAACACCTTGTCTATATATATAAAAAGATGTGGTTAAAAAATGACAAGATCATCATGGACGTGCCAGGGGCCACGACCGAAGTGGCGACCCTGACGCAAGCGCTATCCGAGGCCGAAAACAAAGCGGCCAAGGAGCGCACCGAGCGGGAGAAACAAGAGGCACGGGTGGGCGAGGTGCAGCAAGAGCTCCAAGCTCTCGTGAAGAAACATGAGACTTTGGAGCTTGACTCGAAGACGCGAGAGTCTGGGCTTTCCGCGGCCCTCGAGAGCACAAAGCATGCCAAGGCTGAAGCCCAAAAGGCCCTCCAGGAAATTGAGGCGATGAGGAAGATAGCGGCGGGTAAGGCATTCAATATGCAAAGCAAGTATGTGAAAAAAAATTACTTGTTACTTACCCGAGTCCAGAGCTCTCCAGGAGCATTCGCAGATTTACCCCGCAGCGTGTCGGATGCGGCGAAGTATTACCAGGCCGAGGAGGGAAGCTCGACGGAGAAGTTGTTCTGTTCTCAGTATACTGGGACCGAACACCCGATGCTTCTGAGCGACCAGGTGAAGCAACTGGTCGAGCTGCACAAGGCGGCCGAACAGGCCATAAGGGGCCTTATAGTCCGGATGTGGCCTGGCGACTCCCTTCCCAATAGCTACTTCGGCCTGGTGAGGTGTCTTGTGGATGCCTGCCCACGGCGGGAAGTCCTAAAGTGGTCCGTCTGCATCGAAGGTGCACGCCGGGCTTTGGCCCGTGCGAAGGTGCACTGGGCCAAGATGGACGCCGAGAAGCTGGTGAAGGAGGGGCCGCCGCAGGGAAAGCAACATCGCCACCACGAAATGTATTATGAGGGTGTCCTGAAGGGTGCCCGTCATGTGGCGGACGAGTGTGCGAAGGATTTAATTTTTGAATGAACTTTCTCGTGTGATCCTGTATTATGAAAACTTGTTCATATGCGCTATGCAACACTTGTTTGAATTTAAAATATTACCTTCTATGTGGCTGTTTATTAAATCTGAGAGATGGCCAGTCGTCGGCTTCTGCACCCATGCCACGAGTGCTGGGGTGTTCGGGATAAATCTGAGCACTCTTTTTCCCATTGTTGGGTCCTTCGAGGGATGTGCTCAGCAGAACGAACAAGGCAATCGGACTATAATGTTTTGTCACTCTCACTTAGCCATAGAAGTCTACAATTTTAAATTTTGGCGAAGCCCCTAGTATTCGGAAGGCCGAATTCGGGGCGCTATACACGCCCTAAGCCGGACAAAGCCGACTCCTCGCTCTAAGCGGCATAATTCTTTAGGGACTCGAGACCTCTCGAATAGCGACCAGCTCTTGCCTTATCATGATAGTCAGTTTTAGCTTTCTCTACTGAGGTGCTTGCCTAGATGAATCGGGGCATAATCGCAGTAGTTCTCCCAGTGCTACCTTAGCCGATATAGCGGAACGTAAGGTACCAAAACATGGGAGCCGGGCAAACCCAACTATTGACCCAAGACATGATTCGGAGCTAATGCATATAATGCTATAAGTTCGGGGTGCCGCACTGTCGAAAGTGTTCGGACTTCTCACGCCGTATTATGGGCTATGCTTAAGCCCCTAGCGTGTTGGCCATACCAGAGTGTACGGGTGCTGAATGTCATGAATGAACATATGTATATAAAAGAATAGAGAATGCGGTAGTAGTCTAGTGCTATGCATTGTTTACTCAAAAAGGTGTGTTGAAGCAGAATGATACAAGTAGTGCGATAAGCAAAAAGTAGGACTATTTGACATGTCCCCTCACTAGTAGAAAACAGGGCTTTGGTCCAGGCCGGGTCAGCCCATTAGTCCCGGTTCAGTCCAGAACCGGGACCAATGTGGGCATTGGTCCCGGTTCGTGAGCCCAGGGGGCCGGCCGGGCCACGTGGGCCATTGGTCCCGGTTCATCTGGAACTTTTGGTCCCGGTTGGTGGGATGAACCGCGACCAATGGGCCTCGCTCCTGGCCCACCACCATTGGTCCCGGTTGGTGGCTTGAACCGGGACCAAAGGCTCCCCTTTAGTCCCAGCTCATGTCACCAACCAGGACCAATGAGGTGCCTATATATACCCCTCGCTCGCGAGCAGAGCACCCCAGTGCTCTGTTTTTCTCTGGCCGAGGGGGAGAGGGCTTGGTGGTGCTCTATCTCACCTTCTATGCACACAAGGTGTTCGATGGAATGCCCGAGCCACACTACTTAAGCTTTCTCCTCTCCAAGCTCGACCTCCAAGCTCCATTTTCCATAATATTTGTCTAGGTTTAGCGGTCCGTCACGCCCCGTCCCCGTCTTCACCGTCGTCGATCACCCGTGCCGAGCTCATCGCCGGCACCACCGTGGTGAACCTCTTGTTTTATCTTCTTTCTGAAAGGAAAAATATTCTTACTTGTATGTTTACATAGATACTTGTATTATTTTCTTACTTTTATTATTGCATCTTATATAGTGCGATGGTTTTGGTATCCGCCCCCATCGGCCCTCGTCCTGTCTATGATTCGGATGTGGAATATATATTATCTTTATAACTATTGGTTCATTTATTGTTTATGAAAATTATGCCGACCAACGTGACATAGATTTTATTTATGTAGGATGTATGTGAATCGGAAATGCCAACCGACCCTATTGTCGAGAGGTTAAATTTAGTTGAAGAAGAAAACAATTTGTTGAAGGAAAAAATAAAAAAAATTGAGGAGGAGAAGATGATATTGGAGTTGCATGTTGCGGATGTCGTCGATGATCACAAGATCAAGATGGATGCAATGCGCTTGAAGATTAGAAAGATTAGAAAATATGCCATTCATACCGAGGCTTGGTATCATTATGCCGTTGGATCAATTGTTACCTTGGTTGCGATTATGATCGCATTTGTTTTCGCATTGAAATGTATGGTTTAATTAATTAGATGCTCTCAAGAGCTATATGTTGTTAGATGAGAACTATGTATGCACTTTGATTATAATGTGATGATGAACTTCTATTAATTTGGACACTTAATTATATATAATGCACGCAGATGAACCGGCAATGGATGTACGGTGACAGACACACCCGCGAGTACATTAAGGGCGTGCATGAGTTTCTCGATGCGGCTAAGGCAAACAAGCAGAATGGTTTTATGTGTTGTCCATGCACTGAATGTGGGAATACGAGGTCTTACTCTAACCGGAAAATCCTTCACTCCCACCTTCGTTACAAGGGTTTCATGCCACACTATAATGTTTGGACGAGGCACGGAGAAATAGGGGTTATGATGGAAGACGGCGAAGAAGAAGAGTACGACGACAACTATGTGCCCCCTGAATACGGTGATGCTGCAATGGGGGGAGCTGGTGAAGATCAAGAGGAACCAGACGATGTGCCCAATGATGCTGCAACGGGTGAAGCTGCTGAAGATCAAGAGGAACCAGACGATGTGCCCGATGATGATGATCTCCGCTGGGTCATTGTCGATGCAAGGACGCAATGCGAAAGTCAAAAGGAGAAGCTGAAGTTCGATCGCATGTTAGAGGATCACAAAAAAGGGTTATACCCCAATTGCGAAGATGGCAACACAAAGCTCGGTACCATACTGGAATTGCTGTAGTGGAAGGCAGAGAATGCTGTGGCTGACAAAGGATTTGAGAAGCTACTGAAAATATTGAAGAAGAAGCTTCCAAAGGATAACGAATTGCCCGACAGTACATACGCAGCAAAGAAGGTCGTATGCCCTCTAGGATTGGAGGTGTAGAAGATACATGCATGCCCTAATAACTGCATCCTCTACCGCGGTGCATACAAGGATCTGAACGCATGCCCGGTATGCGGTGCATTGCGGTATAAGATCAGACGAGATGACCCTGGTGATGTTGACGGCGAGCCCCCCAGGAAGAGGGTTCCTGCGAAGGTGATGTGGTATGCTCCTATAATACCACAGTTGAAACGTCTGTTCAGAAACGAAGAGCATGCCAAGTTGATGCGATGGCACAGTGAGAACCGAAAGAAAGATGGGAAGTTGAGAGCACCCACTGACGGGTCGCAGTGGAGAAAAATCGAGAGAAAGTACTGGGATGAGTTTGCGAAGGACCCAAGGAATGTATGGTTTGCTTTAAGCGAAGATGGCATTAATCCTTTCAGGGAGCAGAGCAGCAATCACAGCACCTGGCCCGTGACTCTATGTATGTATAACCTTCCTCCTTGGATGTGCATGAAGCAGAAGTTCATTATGATGCCAGTTCTCATCCAAGGCCCTAAGCAACCCGGCAACGAAATTGATGTGTACCTAAGGCCATTAGTTGAAGAACTTTTACAGCTGTGGAATGGAAACGGTGTACGTACGTGGGATGAGCACAGACGGGAGGAATTTAACCTTAAGGTGTTGCTGTTCGTGACCATCAACGACTGGCCCGCTCTCAGTAACCTTCCAGGACAGACAAACAAAGGATACCACGCATGCACGCACTATTTAGATGACACCGAATGTATATACCTGGACAAATGTAGGAAGAATGTGTACCTGGGCCATCGTCGATTTCTTCTGACCAACCATCAATGTCGAAAGAAAGGCAAGCATTTCAAAGGCGAGGCAGATCACCGGAAGAAAGCCCGCCATGCGCACCGTAATCTTTGGAAAGGGTCCCGGTGGACTAGCTGTTCCGAATGACGCTGAGGGACATGCACCCATGTGGAAGAAGAAATCTATATTTTGGGACCTACCCTACTGGAAAGACCTAGAGGTCCGCTCCTCAATCGACATGATGCATGTGATGAAGAACCTTTGCGTGAACCTGCTAGGCTTCTTGGGCATGTATGGGAAGACAAAAGATACACCTGAGGCACGGGAGGACCTGCAACGTTTGCACGAATAAGACGGCATGCCTCCGAAGCAGTATAAAGGTCCTGCCAGCTACGCTCATACGAAAGAAGAGAAAGAAATCTTCTTTGAATGCCTGCTCAGTATGAAGGTCACGACTGGCTTCACATCGAATATAAAGGGAATAATAAATATACCAGAGAAAAAGTTTTAGAACCTAAAGTCTCATGACTGCCACGTGATTATGATGCAACTGCTTCCGGTTGCATTGAGGGGGCTTCTACCGGAAAACGTCCGATTAGCCATTGTGAAGCTATGTGCATTCCTCAATGCAATCTCTCAGAAGGTGATCGATCCAGAAATCGTACCAAGGCTAAGGAGTGATGTGGCGCAATGTCTTGTCAGTTTCGAGTTGGTGTTCCCACCATCCTTCTTCAATATCATGACGCACATCCTAGTTCATCTAGTCGACGAGATTGTCATCCTGGGCCCGTATTTCTACACAATATGTTCCCCTTTGAGAGGTTCATGGGAGTCCTAAAGAAATATGTCCGTAACCGCGCTAGGCCAGAAGGAAGCATCTCCATGGGCCATCAAACAGAGGATGTTATCGGGTTTTGTGTTGACTTCATTCCTGGCCTGAAGAAGATAGGTCTCCCTAAATCGCGGTATGAGGGGAGACTGACTGGAAAAGGCACTCTTGGAAGAGACTCAATAATATGCAGGGACGGATATTCTTGGTCTCAAGCAAACTACATAGTTCTACAGAACTCTACCTTGGTGACCCCGTATGTCGACGAACACAAGAACAGTCTGTGCTCCAAACACAAGGAGCAGTGCGACGACTGGATTACATGTGAACACATCAGGACTTTCAGCACTTGGTTGGAAACACGTCTCAGAGGTGACAACATTGTTTTTGATGAGTTGTACTTGTTGTCCAGGGGACCATCTTTGACTGTATTGACTTACAAAGGATACGAGATAAATGGGAATACATTTTACACGATCGCCCAAGATCAAAAGAGCACCAACCAAAACAGCGGTGTCCGCTTTGATGCAGCAACCGAGAGCGGAAAGGACACATATTATGGTTACATAGTGGACATATGGGAACTTGACTATGGACCTGATTTTAAGGTCCCTTTGTTTAAGTGCAAATGGGTCAATCTGTTAGGCGGCGGCGTACAGGTAGACCCACAGTACGGAATGACAACAGTGGATCTGAAAAATCTTGGGTACACTGACGAATCGTTCGTCCTAGCCAATGATGTGGCACAGGTTATCTATGTGAAGGACATGTCTACCAAACCGAGAAAAAGAAAAGATAAGGAAGCGAATACATCATACGATGAGGCAAAGCACCACATAGTTCTTTCAGGAAAAAGGGACATCCTGGGAGTGGACGGCAAGACGGACATGTCTGAAGATTATGAAAAGTTTCATGAAATTCCTCCCTTCAATGTCAAGGCTGACCCAAGCATCCTGATAAACAATGAAGATTATCCATGGTTACGGCGCAATAAGCAAATGACACAATCGAAGAAAAAGTGAAGACTTTCTCCCGCCACTATTATGATGATACCATGCCAACTTTGTAACACACGAACTTGCTACCATCGTTCGTTTTGTACATGCACATGCTATGTGGGTGAAATTATGATACCATGCCAACTTTCAACCTTTTCCGAGTTCATTTGAAATGCTTTCATGTCTTATGGTTCGGCCCTCGTAATACCATGACCATTAGTCCCTGGCCCATGCCAACTTTCAACTTTCAACTTTCTAAAACTAATGGCACTAACAGAAAGTTTATAATTTTGCTCCTCGCCCCTGGCCCATGACCATTTGTCCCGGTTTTGCCACAAACCGGGACTAAAGGGTTGGTCCTCGTTGCGGGCAGAGTTTAGTCCCACCTCGCCAACCGAAGGGGGCTCACACCGGTTTATAAGCCCTTCCCTCTCTGCCTTGTTGAGCTCCTCTCAAAGTGAAAATAGATGCCCTAATAGAGAAAAGTTTAACCTAAATTCATAGTGAATTTCTCTGAAATTCATAGAAATTTACTAGGAATTTAGGTTGAATTTTCTCTATAAGCGCATCTATTCTCATTTTTTAGTAAGTTAATCACAAACTTGTGATTCAAACAATTTTCAAAGAATTCAAATTTTAACTATTCAAATTTGAAAACTAATGGCACTAACAGAAAGTTTATAATTTTTCTAAAACTAATGGCACTAACAGAAAGTTTATAATTTTGCTAACCTAAAAGCAAACAGAATTAAAAATTAAAGCCAAAAACAAAAGAAAATAAGTAATGCAAAAAACAAATCAAAAAAACAGGAAAAAACTATTTTTATAGTAAAGTTAATCACAAAATAAAATAAATAAAGTAACAAAGAAAACAAAAAAAACTAAAAAAGTGTTTTCAAATTTGAAAACTAATGGCACTAACAGAAAGTTTATAATTTTTCTAAAACTAAAAGCAAAAAGAATTAAAAAATAAAGCAAAAAACAAAAGAAAATAAATAATGCAGAAAACAAAACAAAAGAACTGGAAAAAATAGCAACAATAAGTATTTTTTTGTAAGTAGAAACAAAATAAAATAAATAAAGCAACAAAAAAAACAAAAAAAATGTTTTTAAATTTGAAAACTAATGGCATTAACAAAAAGTTTATAATTTTTCTAAAACGAAAAGCGTAAAGAATTAAAAAATAAAGCAAAAAACAAAAGAAAATAAATAAAGCAACAAAAAAACAAAAAAATGCCGCCTACTGGGCCCCCACGGCCTGAATACGACTAGAAACCCATCCAAGGGCCAGGATTCAGGCCCGCAGGAGGCCCAGTAGGGCCACAGGCATAGTAGTGACAATTAGGCCCATAAGCCTTCAATGGAGAGGAGCTCGAGAGGGGTGCGGCAGTGGGGCTTATAAACCAGTACGCACCCCTCTCAACTAGCGAGGTGGGACTAAACTTTCGACGCAGCAGCCGCACAAGGCCTTTGGTCTCGGTTGGTGGCACCAACTGGGTCTAATGCCCACCTTTAGTCCCGGTTGCTGCCACGAACCGGGACTAAAGACTCTGCTATATAAGTCCACACTTTGGAAATTTTCGCCAACTGCTCAATTCCCCATCGCCGACGCCGCCAGGCTGCTCGTCCTTCTCGTCGCCGTCGCCGCGCCCTGCCCCATCCCAGCGTGCTTGCCGTCGCTGCGGCCTTCCCCGTCGTCGTCGCCGCGCCCTGCCCCATAGCCGTCGCCGCGCCCTGTCGCTGTCGTCATCGTCGCGCCCTCCTGCCCGTCGCCGGCCGCCCTGCCCCGAGCTCGCTGCCGTCCGCCCTGCCCCGAGCCCCGCCTCCTCGTCCCCGTCGCCGTGTGCCGCCCCGAGCCCGCGACCGTCCCCGTCGCCGTGTGCCACCCCGAGCCCGTCGTCCCCATCACCGCATGCCGCCCCGCGCATGCCGTCCCCGTCGTCGGCATCCCCGAGCCCGCCGTCCTCCTTCCTGTCGCTGGCCTCCTCTCCCCGTCGCCGCCCGCCCCTAGTGAGCTCCCCCCTTTCCCATCCCCGTCGCCGACGACGCCACCCATTGCCACCGCTGCTCTCTGTTTATGGATATGGCTATATATGCATGTATTTTCTCTATGTATATATGTTCATATATGCAAAAGTTACATTTTTAGAAAATCATCTATATATGTTCAGAAAAGTTCTATATGAATGTGGCTATATGTATGTTCATGGAAAATAATTTTGCTCAATGATCTTTTTGTTCACGATGTACATATAATTTTTTTCATGTATGTATAAATGTCGATATGAATTGTACCTACAATGTTTTTTTATTCATAGATGAATATGTATGTGGCTATGTATGTGTATGTGGCTATGTGAATATGCAAAGAAGAGGAGATGAAGAAGATGATATATTTTCTTATTCGTGGGTGTGTCGACAGGGTCATCGATAACTTTAGTGAATTTTAGGTTATTTTCATTTTAGGTCATTTTAGGTCGTGGGTGTGTCGAGAGGGCGGCCAAGGGGTCGAGGGTTGTTGAACATGAGAGGGGGGATGATAGATGATGATGAGGGGGGGAGGGGGGACATCGGACATTCATGAGAGAGGAGGGGAAGAAGGGGAAGAAGAGGAAGAAGAAGAGGGGGTCGCGAGGGGGTCTAGGGTCGCCGAGGGGTCGAGGGTCGTCGAACATGAGAGGAAGAAGAGGATAAAAAAAGAAGAGGAATAATAAAAAAAGAGGAGAAGAAAGAATAGAGGAGAAGATCTCCTCTATTCTTTCTTCTCCTCTTTTTTTCTTCTTCTTCCACTTTTTTTTATCGGGAACGAGGGTTGTCGAGGGTCGCCGAGTAGTAGAGGAAGAAGAGGATAAAAAAGAAGAGGAAGAAAAAAATAGGGGTCGACGGTCGCCTAGGGGTCGAGGGTCGAGAGGGGGTCTAGGGTCGCCGAGAGGGGAGAGGAAGAAGAGGAGAAATAAATAAGAAGAAGAAAAAAGAAGGAAAAGAAGAGGAGAAGAAGAAAGGAATAGTGGAGAAGAAGAGAAAATAGAATATTCTATTTTCTCTTCTTCTCCACTATTCCTTTCTTCTTCTCCTCTTTTTTTTCTTCTTTTTTTTCTTCGATCTTCTCCTCTAGCTATTCCTTTCTTCGAGGTTTCTATAGGGTCGAGGGATCGAGGGTCGAGGGTTCCAGGGTCGTCTAGGGGTCGAGGGTTCCAGGGTCGTCGAGGGTTCGAGGGGTCGAGGATCGCCGAGGGGTCGAGAGAGGTTTCCTAGTGTCAAAGTATTGAAGAAATCCAAGGCTTCATCATTAGCCGGAAGTAACCAGGGCATGACGAAGTCCTCCAAAGTTATTTTGGAATGGTGTCCCGGATAGGATAATTTGCCTTTTTGTATGAATTTCAGCAAAGGCCTTCCAAATAATGATATTTGGAATGTTCTTGCTGAACTTTGTACCAAAAAGCGAATTATCTTATCTGGGACTCCGTTCCAAAATAACTTTGGAGAGCTTCATACCATCATGCACCTGTTACTTTCACCTAATGATGAAGACATGGTTTTGTTGAATCCTTTGACACTAGGCAACCTCCCGACCCCTCGGCGATCCTCTCGAACATGAGAGGAAGAAGAGGATAAAAAAATAAGAGGAAGAAGAAAAAAAAAGAGGAGAAGAAAGAATAGAGGAGTTCTTCTCCTCTATTCTTTCTTCTCCTCTTTTTTTCTTCTTCTTCCTCTTTTTTTTATCGGGAACGAGGGTCGTCGAGGGTCGCCGAGCGGTAGAGGAGAAACCCTAAATAGAAAGTATCGTCGGTGTGAGATACATGTAGCGTCGGTGTCGGACACTACATCCACGTCCCACAAGTGGCGCGGGCTTCGATGCCCACGTCACTTATGGGACGTGGATGTAGTGTCCGACACCGACGGCCACATGTATCTCACACCCACATGTATCTCACACCCACATGTATCTCATCCTCTATTCTTTCTTCTCCTCTTTTTTTTTCTTCTTCCTCTTCTTTTTTTATCCTTGAAGCGTTGTCGAGGCCACCCCAAACCCTAGAGAAGCAGCGCCGTGGCCACCCCAAACCCTAGAGAAGCAGCATCGAGGCCACTAATTAATATTAGTTCTACGTTTTTGCCACTAATATATCCATCTGTCATGTTTGAATAATAATTGCCATGTTGTCAACATTTGTAGAAACTATGGACACCGCCCGAGATGAAGTACAAGAAGAGTTGTTGGGGGACATAATCGCACGAGGACGTGATGCCATCTGCTCGTTATTTCTCAACAAGACCGATGGTCTGGAAGAAGCTGATTATGATGGCTCCGGTGACCTAATGCCGGTGCAAGAAGGAGACCGTGAGGACGGCTCCGGTGACCCAATGCCGGTGCAAGAAGGAGACCGTGATGACGTCTCCGGTGACCGAACTGAGTCCGGCTAGGTATATATATTAGTTAAGCTTCTGCTGACTAGCTAATTGATGCATTCATTGTTTTGGTATGTACACATATTAATTAAGTCTTTGTTCTTTTTTCTAGCCCTCCGGATCGAGCACAACTTCGGTAAAGAGACGAGGCCCGAAGAAAAAGTTGAGCTCGAATGAAAAGTTTGAGATCATAGCAATCGCGCCCGACGGCCAACCGATTGAACCCCTCCGGACAAAGAGCGCATTTGTTGCTCAGTGCGGGGTTTTGGTTAGGGACAAGATCCCGATCAGCATCCAGCAATGGTTTAAGCCGGCTACAGAAAACCCTGAGGTGTCTTATGTCAATGATATGCAAAAAAATGATCTTTGGACTGAGCTGAAGTCAAATTTCACCCTACCGCCAGAGGATAATCCAGAGAAGCCAGTTAAAGAGCAATTAATCAAGTCTTTTTCTCTTAAGAGGATGGCAGAACTATTCAGGAGGTGGAAGAAAGAGCTTAATAAGTTTGTCGAAAATAATGAGACACCAGAATTCAAGGGCAGATATGAGAAGATCAGAGATCACTGGCCCGCATTTGTGGCCCACAAGACATCGGAAAAGAATAAGAAGATGTCGGCGACAAACAAGCAAAATGCTGCGAAGAAGAAGCATCACCATCGCACGGGGTCAGGTGGCTACCTCATAGCCCGGCCTAAGTGGGCCAAGACTGAGAATGATCTGGCTGATAAAGGGATCGAACCAGAGACAATTAACTGGCCAGACCCTTGCCGGACTTGGTTCTTCGGGGCTGGCAGAACCTTGTACCCTATAACAGGGAAGTGCATTTGGACGAATGATCAAATGGACATACCAGTCAGGAAGCTTCAGCACTATATCGAGGCAGCACAGCAAGGGACGTTCTTTCCAGACAGAGAGAACGACGAGCTCACAATAGCCCTCGGGAATCCTGAGCACCCTGGATGGACACGAGGCACGCCAGGCTCCATTCCGTGGAAGGTTGGATTTCCGGACGCAGGCAGTTACAAATCCCATGAGAGGAGGAAAAAAGTGCAGCAGACCCAAATGCAGGCGCTACAAGCAAGGGTACAAGCGATAGAGAAACGAGAAGCAAATCGCAGCAAACGTACTGCTGAAGCTTCCCCCGAAGGTACCCCGCCATCTCAGCGGAGAAGCAGCGTGGCTACCACCGAGCTGCTTCAGCCGGAGCATGCCTTGACGGCTCCTGCCAGCTCTCCCGTGGATGCTATCACGAAGTCTCAAAATTGCCACCTTATGACGCAATGCACGAATTTGAAGGTCAAGGCGGCTGTTGGCTCTGTTTATCCTACTGAACCCGGCGCAACTTTTCACCGCCGGCCAATTCCAGAAGGATATACTAGGATGATGGTGGATGAAATAACGGAGGGATTTGAGGACCTCCAGCTTGACCACCCTACCGGTGAAGGGGAGTGTGGCTGGGGTCTGCTCTGAAGACTCCATGCCTATGGCGGAAGGAGATCATCAACCTTCCGAACTGGATGCCTCCGCCTCCTCCTCCTCCTCCGGCAAGTCAGGGCACTCCGCCTGCTCCACCGCCTCCTCCTCCGGCGAGTCAGGGCACTCCGCCTCCTCCACCGCCTCCTCCTCCGGCGAGTGACAATCAGGGCACTCGACCGGCTCCTTCTCCAGCGCGTGGCGGCACTCCGCCTCCTTCTCCGCCTGGGCCGACGCGCCCGAGCAGCGAGCCTCCTCCTTCTCCGCCTCGTCAGCAAGGGCGGAAGAGACCTACCGCCTCTCCGGCTGCTCCGGTGCGTCGTAGTCCTTCTCCTCCGCCTCGTAAGCAAGTAAAGAAGACAACCGCTCTGTCTGTTCGGACGGAGTCTAGTAGTACAGCCAGAGGTGGGAGGACATACAGATTCGGTCCTTCTCTGAAGACTCCAGAGAAGTTACCATACGAGAGGACCCCGGAGGAGAACGCCGAGATTGCACGAACCGAAGTGGATGACTGGTTTCAAGGGTTGAAAGCAAAGAGACATCCACTTCCGGAGGAGAAGGTAGATCCAGTGAAAGAGAAGCGCACTCTGGCTTCCCTGACAAAACCAACCAAGTCTCCGCCGAAAGGAAACTATGAGCGCATTATTGGAACGGAATTTGCCGAAGCGGAGCGGTCGGGAAGTACTGTCAGTGATCAAAGGCTGAAAGAACGACGAGCTGGGAAACAAATTTCCCAGCTCGGCGAACAAGCGAAGCAATCATGCCCCCCGCTCAAGGTGCCTAGCCACAACGTCGCTAATGATCCGAGGATGGTGCCCGGTTATAGCAATCTTGCAGATTATCTGCCCGACGATGTACATTATGAACCCATGGAGGTGCAGATACAAAGATACGAGTACGGGAAGCCTCTCGTCAAAGATGAAAGATCTCTATCAACGATGATGCGAAGATTGCGTGATTGGTACTTGAAAATCTGCAGAGACTCTGGGGGGAGTACTTTGTATCTGAAAGTTAAAAAGGAGCATGACCTCATTGGAATTGAACTGTTGCCTATTCCATTTGAGGAGTTCTATCAGTTTTTCAATCAATTGCCCCTCGATAAAACAACGGTCGCCTGCTACTGTCTGTAAGTAGTAGTACTACTATCATTAAGTCTCTCTATATAGCTCAGCTCTTTCATTGCATGTATTTATAATCATCCTCACTATATTATGCAGATTGAAGATCGCCGAATTGAAGAAAAGACAAGTCGGTGAGTGTTACTGTCTTGTGCGTATTCGGTTTCCCTTATATATTAGTCAAGGTTATAGTAATGTAATTGATGAGTTATGCATGCGTGTGCAGTTTCCACTATATTCTCCTAGAGATTAAGCTTGAGCAGGGACTAGTAACTGTCTTAGACTCAAGACGAAAAGATCCCCAGGACTATGCATACATGACTCAAATACTCGAGAAGTAAGTTAAATCGATCATTATCCACCATATCAGCAACTTTGTTCATTTCCTGATATATCAAGTAATTGTTTTCTTTGTCCGGCAGGGTTTGGAGAAAATTCACCAGAAAAGCTCCGGGACTGCCGAAGGAGCTGCAATTTAGACACCCGAAAGTAAGTACTATAGTAGCATGTTCCGCGCATCTACTAGTCATTCAAGCGCTAGTTTCATCAATACCATTTGGCATTCTTGCATATCAGTTTGATTGACCTCTATTTCTTGTAAAGTGGTTGTGGCAGGAACAAGGGAATGATTTCTGTGGATACTACGTTTGCGAGTCCATACGCCACACGACCTATGAGCGGGGCTACACTGACGAACAATATGAAGTACGTAAATAACAACATTCACAATTTTATTTTATTACCATCATTTGTGTTGAGTTTCATTCATTCATATATATATGTATTGACCCCCTTCTTTAAATTAGATGTTTCGGAAGCGGGATGAACTCCTAGCACCAACTCGCATGCGAGCAATTCAAGAGGAATTGGCGGCATTCTTTCTTGACCACGTGATCCCTGAAGACGGAGAATACTATGTGGACCCTGAGTCCATATGATTATATTTGTAAGAGATAATTATTGTATATATGTAGCCGGTAGTGTCGGATAGATATACGAGAACTTGTTGTTCGACCAATCTCTCGGAGAAGGAGAGGTGGTCGATATCACTTCTCTCTGTATGCATATATGTTCATGACGATCTTTTGTTTCCTTCGTTTTCTTACTAGCTAGCTAGCATGTCTAGTCCTCTCTATACGTATGTATAGTACGTAGCGTCGACCAAGCACGGACATAAGAGAGGACACTTCTCTCTATTAATTATAGCTAGCTAACACAATATATGAAACACCTAAATTAACCCCCCCAAAACCCCAAACCCCCCCCCCCCTTTCAAAAAAAACAAAAACCCAATCCACAGAAATGCTGACGCGTGGATGCCTATTGGTCCCGGTTGGTGCCACCAACCGGGACCAAAGGGTCTCCTGCCTGGGCTCCGCGCACAGGCCACATGGAGGCCCATCTGTCCCGGTTCTGGATTGAATCGGGATTAAAGGGACAGGGCATTAGTACCGACCCTTTAGTCCCGGTTCCAGAACCGGGACAAAAGGCCCTTACGAACCGGGACAACAGGCCCTTTTTCTACCAGTGCCTCCAAGGGCAAACCGAGGAATGGTATTTAAAGCAGGTATTTTACTCGTTATCAGAGACCACCTGGTAGTTCCATGGTGCGACGTAGCTTTTTGCCTCCTTGGTTGTTGTATCGTGTGTTTGGCAATCGTACTGCTGGACGGGATTTCCAGAGAGTAAAGTCTTGAAAGAGTGAAAAAATAACAAAGCGGGAAGCCCCTAGTGCGGTTGAGCCGCGTTTGGGGCGTGCTGTAGTCGTGCCCCCCCTATGCCCATGGTATTTTCAATGCGTAATTATGTACGCATGGCACGGATTTCGCCGTTTGGCTGGGACTAGGGTGGGGGCCGCATTGTTATGCGAGCTCAGAACGTGCCAGGCGGTCTTGTTGCAGATTACTCTGGGCGCGCTTGACGGTGTCCGGGTGTTTAATCACCGAACCGGTGGACTGCCTGTAGAAGTTGCTTTGTGCTTCTGCTGCGAAGGCCGCAGTGTGCTCCTCCGTGCGGAGAGAGCGCTCTATGTTTCCATTGACTATGATGACCCCCCGAGGTCCTGGCATCTTGAGCTTGAGGTATGCATAATGCGGTACCACATTGAATCTTGCAAATGCAGTTAGCCCAAGTAGTGCATGATAGCCACTGCTGAACGGGACTATATCGAAGATTAACTCCTCGCTTCGGAAGTTATTCGGGGATCCGAAGACCGCTTCCAGCCTGTGCAATGGGCCTCTACACCTGCTATGACGCCTTTGAAGGTCGTTTTTGTGGGTTTGAACCTTGAGGGGTCTATACACATTTTGCACACTGTGTGATGATAAAGCAGGTTCAGGCTGCTGCCGCTGTCCATAAGGACTCAATTGAGGTGAAATCCATCGATGATTGGGTCTAGAACCAGTGCGGCGAATCCGGCATGACGGATACTAGTGGGATGGTCCCTACGATCGAAGGTGATCAGACAGGAGGACCATGGGTTGAACTTTGGGGTGACTGGCTCCAATGCATATACGTCCCTTAACGCACGCTTCTGCTCCCTCTTCGGAATGTGGGTTGCGTATATCATGTTCACCATCCGCACTTGTGGGGGGAACCTCTTCTATCCTCCAGTGTTCGGCAGTCGGGGCTCCTCCTCGTCATCGCTATGTGACCCCTTATCTTTGTTTTCGGCATTTAACTTGCCGGCCTGCTTGAATACCCAACATTCCCTGTTGGTGTGGTTGGCTGGCTTGTTGGGGGTGCCGTGTATTTGACATGAGCGATCAAGTATACGGTACAAACTGGACGGGCCCGGGGTGCTTCTTTTGAATGGCTTTTTCCGCTAACCGGGTTTAGAGCCTCTGAATCTGGCATTGACTGACGTATCCGTATCCTCGGTATTGTCGCTGTTGATGCGGCGCTTGTGTTTGTTGCGACGTGACCTGCCATTGCCATCCTTGGTATCTGAAGTACCATGGTTCTTTGATATATTATTGCTGTGAGCTTACCAGCTGTCCTCTCCCGCGCAAAAGCGGGTCATGAGTGTCGTGAGGGCTGCCATAGATTTCGGCTTTTCCTGGCCAAGGTGCCGGGCGAGCACTCATCGCAGATGTTGTGCTTAAAAGCTACTAGGGCCTCTGCATCTGGACAATAGACGATTTGATTTTTCTTTGTCAGGAACCATGTCCAGAATTTCCTGGCCGATTCCTCTAGCTGTTGAATTATGTGGCTCAAGTCATCGGCATCTGGTGGTCGCACATAAGTGCCCTGGAAGTTGTCGAGGAATGCGGCTTCCAGATCTTCCCAACAGCCAATGGATTCTGCTGGCAGGCTGTTGAGCCAATGCCGAGCTGGTCCTTTGAGTTTAAGTGGGAGGTATTTGATGGCGTGTAGATCGTCACCGCGGGCCATGTGGATGTGCAGGAGGAAGTCCTCGATCCATACTGCGGGATCTGTTGTGCCGTCCTATGATTTGATATTTACGGGTTTGAAACCCTCTGGGATTTGGTGATCCATTACTTCGTCTGTGAAGCATAGGGGGTGTGCGGCGCCTCTGTACTGGGCTATGTCGTGACGTAGCTCAAATGAATCATGTCCGCTTTGTTCGGCCCGGCCGGATTTACTTTTACTGTATCCGGTGTGACGGTTATCGTCTCGCGTAGTGGCGCGCCCTCGTGATCCGTAGATCGATCTTGCATGTTTTGCTTTGTCCTCCAATACGTCTCGCAGGTCTAGCGTGTTTCCCCGTGCTTTGACATTTTTATTTGAGTGGCGTCGGGGTGCAGGCTGAGCTTTTGGCTGAAATGCCTCTCTGTCGCGGCCACGAGGTGGCCGATCAGCCGCGTCATACGCTGGAGATGTAGGTTCTAATGCTTCCTCCTCCAATCGGGGTAGCAACCTGCGCTTTGGGTAACTCTTGGAGGGGCGTTCGAGTTCATATTCCTCGGCCGCAAGGACTTCAATCCATCTGTCAGCTAGCAAATCTTGATCAGCTTGATGCTGCTGTTGCTTTTTCTTAAGGCTATTTGCCGTGGCTATAAGCCGGCGCTTGAGGTGCTCTTGCTCGATCGGGATCCTCAGGCACGACAAATTCGTAAATCGTCGAGGCTTGCCTCGTCTTTGGAGGGAGGCATGTAATTATCATCCTCCCCCTCTCCATATGCCGCTCTCTCGGGAGGGCTGGCTTCTCCATCCTCCTACTCTAAATCTTGCTGGAGGGGATTGTCGTCATATTTGGCATTGTCCAGAGTGCTAATATCTCCTGTGCCGGTATCACCTATTTTGCCTTGGTGAGACTTAGAGCGGCGCCGCTGACGTCGGCGCTTGGGTTGCTTCTTGGAGGGGTCATCCTCCGCTGTCCCGTCGCCATTGCCTTCTTTGGGTGTGTCCACCATATATATATCATATGATGAGGTGGCTGTCCAGTGCCCTATGGGCAGTGGTTCTTGTTCGTCTCCTGCATCGTCGTCCATACCGTCGATGTCTTCGGAGTCGAAGTCGAGCATGTCGGTCAAATTGTCGAGAGTGGCTACTAAGTGGGTGGTGGGTGGACGGCGAATTTCTTCGTCATCCGCATCCCAATCCTGTCGGACATAGTTCGGCCAGGACTCTACTCACAGGGAGAGAGACCTTAATGAGTTCAGTATGTCGCCGAAGGGCGAGTGCTGAAAGATATCCGCAGAGGTGAACTCCATGATCGGCGCCCAGTCGGATTCGATAGGCATGGGCGCAGGCGATTCGGAGTCGGTGGCCGGGGAAGAATCCGGCAATTTGGCGTCATTGCTCTCGTGAAGGGTAAGGTCGATACTCGGCTTGATTGCCGCTGAGAATGCGGCCTCCGTGGCGGGGTCTATCCCTCCGTCCATGGACGGCGCAATTGGCTCCGAATTGAGGGTCCGAGCGGTTGCCGGTGCGGTCTCCTGAACATTGTCTGATGGTAGAGCTAAATCATGCTCATCGTAACGGTGGGGCGTGCTCGGCAGGGGCTAGAATCCGTCGAAGATCAACTCTACGCGGATGTCGGCCGTGTAGTTTAAGCTTCCAAACCTGACCTGGTGGCCAGGGGCGTAACTCTCGATCTGCTCCAGGTGGCCAAGCGAGTTGGCCCGCAGTGCGAAGCCGCCGAATACGAAGATCTGTCCAGGGATAAAAGTCTCACCCTGGACCGCATCGTTATCGATGATCGAAGGAGCCATCAAGCCTAACGATGACGACACATAGGAACTCTCAATGAAAGAACCAATGTCGGTGTCAAAACCGGCGGATCTCAGGTAGGGGGTCCCAAACTGTGCGTCTAGGCGGATGGTAACAGGAGGCAGGGGACACGATGTTTACCCAGGTTCGGGCCCTCTTGATGGAGGTAAAACCCTACGTCCTGCTTGATTATTCTTGATGATATGAGTAGTACAAGAGTTGATCTTCCACGAGATCAGAGAGGCTAAACCCAAGAAGCTAGCCTATGGTATGATTGTTGTTGTTCGTCCTATGGACTAAACCCTCCAGTTTATATAGACATCGGAGGGGGCCAGGGTTGCACAGAGTCAGTTACAAGGAAGGAGATCTACATATCTGTATTGCCAAGCATGCCTTCCACGCCAAGGAGAGTCCCATCCGGACACGGGACGAAGTCTTCAATCTTGTATCTTCATAGTCCAACAGTCCGGCCAAAGGATATAATCCGGCTGTCCGGATACCCCCTAATCCAGGACTCCCTCAAGGAGAACTTTGTATTGAGATCCAAAGAGAGAGAAGAAGACATATAGATAATAACTATGCACCCCGAGGTCTATGGTAAACTACTCGCACATCATCAGAGAGGCTATGGTGTTGATGTAGAAGCCCTCCGTGATTGATTCCCCCTCCGGCAGAGCGCCGGAAAAGTCCCCAAGATGGGATCTCATAGCTACAAAAGGTTGCGGCGGTGGAAATATGGTTTCGTGGTGCTCCTGGATGTTTTCGGGGTATATGGGTGTATATAGGAGGAAGAAGTACGTCGGTGGAGCTGCGAGGGGTCTACGAGGGTGGGGGGTGCGCCTACCCCCCTAGGCATGCCTCCTTGCCTCGTGGCCTCCTCGCTTCTTTCTTGACGTAAACTCCAAGTCTCCTGGATCATGTTTATTCCAAAAATAACTCTCCCGAAGGTTTCATTCCGTTTGGATTCCGTTTGATATTCCTTTTCTACGGAACACTGAAATAGGCAAAAAAACAGCAATTTGCACTGGGCCTTTGGTTAGTAGGTTATTCCCAAAAATATTATAAAACGGTATATTAAAGCCCATTAAACATCCAAAACAGGTAATATAATAGCATGGAACAATCAAAAATTATAGATATGTTGGAGACGTATCAAGCATCCCCATGCTTAATTCCTGCTCGTCCTCGAGTAGGTAAATGATAAAAACAGAATTTTTGATGTGGAATGCTACCTAGCATAATTCTCAATGTAATTTTCTTTATTGTGGCATGAATGTTCAGATTCAAAAGATTCAAGAAAAAAGTTTAATATTGACATAAAAATAATGATACTTCAAGCATACTAACAAAGCAATCATGTCTTCTCAAAATAACATGGCCAAAGAGAGTTAGCCCTACAAAATCATATAGTCTGTCTATGCTCCATCTTCACCACACAAAATATTTAAATCATGCACAACCCCGATGACATGCCAAGCAATTGTTTCATACTTTTGATGTTCTCAAACTTTTTCAATCTTCACGCAATACATGAGCGTGAGCCATGGATATAGCACCATAGGTGGAATAGAATGGTGGTTGTGGAGAAGACAAAAAGGAGAAGATAGTCTCACATCAACTAGGCGTATCAACGGGCTATGGAGATGCCCATCAAAAGATATCAATGTGAGTGAGTACGGATTACCATGCAACGGATGCACTAGAGCTACAAGTGTATGAAAGCTCAACAAAAGAAACTAAGTGGGTGTGCATCCAACTTGCTTGCTCACGAAGACCTAGGGCATTTTGAGGAAGCCCATCATTGGAATATACAAGCCAAGTTCTATAATGTAAAATTACCACTAGTATATGAAAGTGACAACATAGGAGACTCTCTCTATCATGAAGATCATGGTGCTACTTTGAAGCACAAGTGTGGTAAAAGGATAGTAGCATTGTCCCTTCTCTCTTTTTCTCTCAATTTTTCTTTTCTCCTTTTTTTGGGCCTTTTCCCTTTTATATGGACTTTCTCCTTTTTTTCGTCTGGAGTCTCATCCCGACTTGTGGGGGAATCATAGTCTCCATCATGCTTTCCTCACATGGGACAATGCTATAATAATGATGATCATCACACTTTTATTTACTTACAACTCAAAAAAAATTACAACTCGATAGTTAGAACAAAATATGACTCTATGTGAATGCCTCGGGCGGTGTACCGGGATGTGCAATGACTCATGAGTGACATGTATGAAAGAACTATGAATGGTGGCTTTGCCACAAATACAATGTCAACTACATGATCATGCAAAGCAATATGACAATGATGAAGCGTGTCATAATAAACGGAACGGTGGTGAGTTGCATGGCAATATAATCCCTCCAGTCCTTTTTACTCTGCATATTAGAATTATCTAAAGTCAAACTTCACAAAGTTTGACCATATTTATATGAAAAAATATCAACATCTGCCATGCTAAAGTTATACAATATGAAACATTAAGTCATGACACATCTATTGATATTGATTTCAGATTGTGAATGTTGATACGTTTTTCTATAAAATTGGTCAAACTTTACAAGGCTTGACTTCAGTCAAATCTTATATGCGAACTAAAAAGGACTGGAGGGAGTATCTCGGAATGGCTATGGAATGCCATAATTGGTAGGTATGGTGGCTGTTTTGAGGAAGGTATATGGTGGGTTTATGGTACCGGCGAAAGTTGCGCGGTACTAGAGAGGCTACCAATGGTCGAAGGGTGAGAGTGCGTATAATCCATGGACTCAACATTATTCATAAATAACTCACATACTTATTGCAAAAATCTATTAGTTATCGAAACAAAGTACTACGCGCATGCTCCTAGGGGGATAGATTGGTAGGAAAAGACCATCGCTCGTCCCCGACCGCCACTCATAAGGAAGACAATAAATAAATAAATCATGCTCCGACTTCATCACATAACGGTTCACCATATGTGCATGCTACGGGGATCACAAACTTTAGAACAAGTATTTCTCAAATTCACAACTACTCAACTAGCATGACTCTAATATCACCATCTTCATATCTCAAAACAATCATCAAGTATTAAACTTCTCATAGTATTCAATGCACTTTTTATCATAGTTTTTATTATACCCATCTTGGATGCCTATTATATTAGGACTAATTTTATAACCAAAGAAAATTACTATGCTGTTCTAGAGGACTCTCAAAATGATATAAGTGAATCATGAGAGATCAATAATTTCTATAAAATCGTGCTCTTAAAGATATAAGTGAAGCACTAGAGCAAAATTATCTAGCTCAAAAGATATATAAGTAAAGCACATAGAGTATTCTAATAAATTCCGATTCATGTGTGTCTATCCAAATGGTGTGTACAGCAAGGATGATTATCGTAAACTAAAATGCAAAGACTCAAATCATATAAGACGCTCCAAGCAAAACACATGTCATGTGGTGAATAAAAATATAGCCTCAAGTAAAGTTACTGATAGACGAAGACGAAAGAGGGGATGCCTTCCGGGGCATCCCCAAGCTTAAGCTTTTAGTTTTCCTTGAATTTTACCTTGGGGTGCCTTGGGCATCCCCAATCTTAGGCTGTTGCCACTCCTTATTCTAAAATCCATCAAATCTTTACCCAAAACTTGAAAACTTCACAACACAAAACTCAACAGAAAATCTCATGAGCTCCGTTAGTATAAGAAAACAAACCACCACTTCAAGGTATTGCAATTAACTCATTCTTTATTTATATTGGTGTTAAACCTACTGTATTCCAACGTCCCTATGGTTCATACCCCCCGATACTAGCCATAGATTCATCAAAATAAGCAAACAACACACGAAAAATAGAATCTGTCAAAAACAGAACAGTCTGTAGTAATCTGTAGGTTTCGAATACTTATGTAACCCCAAAAATTATGAAATAAATTGTTGGACGTGAGGAATTTTCTTATTAATTCTCTGCAAAATGAATCAACTTAATCGCACTCTCCAGTAAAAAAATGGCAGCAAATCTCGTGAGCACTAAAGTTTCTGTTTTTTACAGCAAAATCACATAAACTTCCCCCAAGTCTTCCCAAAGGTTCTACTTGGCACAAACACTAATTAAAAGCATAAAACCACATATAAACAGAATCTATATGAATTATTTATTACTAAACAGAACCAAAAACAAGAAACAAAAATAAAATTGGGTTGCCTCCCAAGAAGCGCTATCGTTTAACGCCCCTAGCTAGGCATAAAAACGAGAATAGATCTAGGTATTGTCATCTTTGCAATGCAATCCATAAGTGGCTCTCATAATAGATTCATAAGGTAATTTAATTCTCTTTCTATGAAATTGTTCCATGCCTTTCCTTAACGGAAATTGGAATCTAATCTTTCCTTCTTTCGTATCAATAATTGCACCAATCGTTCTAAGGAAAGGTCTACCAAGAATAATAGGACATGTAGGATTGCAATCTATATCAAGAATAATGAAATCTACGGGCACATTATTCCTATTTGCACCCATAATAACATCATTAATCCCTCCCATAGGTTTCTTAATAGTGGAATCTACAAGATGCAAATTTAAAGAACAATCATCAAATTCACGGAATCCTAACACATCACACAAAGATTTTGGAATCGTGGAAACACTAGCACCCAAATCACATAAAACATAGCATTCATGATATTTAATTTTAATTTTATTAGTAGGTTCCCACTCATCATGAAGTTTTCTAGGGATAGAAACTTCTAATTCAAGATTTTCTTCATAAGATTGCATTAAAGCATCAACGATATGTTCGGTAAAACCATTATTTTGACTATAAGCATGAGGAGAATTTAGCACGGATTGCAAAAAGGAAATACAATCTATCAAAGAGCAATTATAATTATTAAATCCCTTGAAATCCAAAATAGTGGGTTCATTGCTATGTAAAGTTTTGACCTCTTCAATCCCACTTTTTTAACTTTTACATCAAGATCTAAAAACTCTGAATCATTGGGACGCCTTTTAGCTAAAGTTGACTCATCTCTAGTCCCATCATTATCAAGATTCATATTGCAAAACAAAGATTTAATAGGAGACACATCAATCACTTTTAGATCTTCATCCTTATTATCGAGAAAACTGGAAGAACACACTTTTATGAAGCAGTCCTTTTTAGCACGCATCCTAGCGGTTCTTTCTTTGCACTCATCAATGGAAATTCTCATGTATTTGAGAGACTCATTGATATCATGCTTAGGTGGAATATATCTAAGTTTCAATGAATCAGCATCAAGAGAATTCTATCCACGTTCCTAGCCAACTCATCAATCTTAGGCAATTTTTCTTCAAGCAAAGCATTGAAATTCTTTTGCAAAATCATAAATTCTTTAACAATAGTCTCAAAATAAGAGGGCATCTTATTAAAATTTCCATAAGAGTTGTTGTAGGAATTACCATAATTATTAGAGGAATTACTAGGAAACGGCCTAGGATTAAAGTTTCTACCAACAAAATTCACATCCATAGATTCATCATTATTCTCAATCGAAGTAGGTAAAGGAATATCATTAGGATCAGAAGAAATACTCTTATTAGCAAACAATTTCATAAGTTCATCCATCTTTCCACTCAAAACATTAATTTCTTCTATAGCATGAACCTTTTTACTAGTAGATTTTTTGGTGTGCCATTGAGAATAATTAACCATAATATTATCTAGGAGTTTAGTAGCTTCTCCTAAAGTGATTTCCATAAAAGTGCCTCCCGCGGCCAAATCTAAAAGATTTCTAGAAGCAAAATTCAATCCAGTAGTAAGGCAATTATGTATGATCATCCATAAGTCTAATCCAATAGTAGGGCAATTACATCATTAATTTCATCCTCTCCCAAGCTTGTGCAACATGCTCGTGATCAAGTTGCTTAAAATTTATAATATTGTTTCTAAGAGAGAAGATCTTAGCGGGAGGAAAATACTTAGAGATAAAAGCATCTTTGCACTTATTCCATGAATCAATAATATTTTTAGCCAAAACGAAAACCAAGTTTTAGCATGATCTATAAGCGAAAACGGAAATAGCTTCAACTTAACAATATCATTATCCACATCTTTCTTATTTTGCATATCACATAAATCAACAAATTTGTTTAGATGGGTAGTGGCATCTTCACTAGGAAGTCCAAAAAACAGATCTTTCATTACAAGATTCAGTAAGGCAGTATTACTTTCACAAGATTCAGCAGCGGTAAGAGGAGCAATCGGAGTACTAATAAAATCATTGTTGTTGGTATTGGAGAAGTCACACAATTTAGTATTATCTTGAGCAATCATGACAAACAATCAATCCAACACGCTAGCAAACAAAAAGCAAGCAAAAAGAGGCGGACGAAAAAGAGGGCGAATAAAACGGTAAGGGCGAAGTGGGGGGAGGAAAACGAGAGGCAAGTGGCAAGTAATGTAATGAGAGGGATAAGAGTTTGTGATGGGTACTTGGTATCGGCGCCAGAAATCCGCACGTTGGTGGGAGATCAAATCTTGACTTGACTTGGTGTAAACCTCCCCGGCAATGGGGCCAGAAATCCTTCTTCCTACCTCTTGATCTTGCGTTGGTTTTCCCTTGAAGAGGAAAGGGTGATGCAGCACAGTAGCGTAAGTATTTCCCTCAGTTTTGAGAACCAAGGTATCAATCCAGTAGGAGGTAATAGACAAGTCCCCTAGTACCTGCACAAACAAACAAGAACCTCGCAACCAACGCGATAAAGGGGTTGTCAATCCCTTCACGCTCACTTACGAAAGTGAGATCTGATAGAGATAATAACATAAATATTTTTTGTATTTTTATTGTATAGATTGGAAAATAAAGATTGCAGAATAGAAATGGCAAATTGATAAGAAAATACTATGACGGAAGATAAACCCGGGGGCCATAGGTTTCACTAGTGGCTTCTCGCAAGATAGCAAATTCTATGGTGGGTGAACGAATTACTGTTGAGCAATTGATAGAAAAGCGCATAGTTATGACAATATCTTGGCATGATCATGTATATAGGCATCACGTCCGCGACAAGTTGACCGAAACGATTCTGCATCTGCTACTATTACTCCACACATCGACGGCTATCCAGCATGCATCTAGAGTATGAAGTTCATAAGAACATAGTAAGGCATTAGGCAAGATGACATGATGTAGAGGGATAAACTCAAGCAAAATGATATAAACCGCATCTTTTTATCCTCGATGGCAACAATACAAAACGTTCCTTGCTGCCCCTGCTGTCACTAGGAAAGGACACCACAAGATTGAACCCAAAGCTAAGCACTTCTCCCATTGCAAGAAAGATCAATCTAGTAGGCCAAACCAAACCGATAATTCGAAGAGACTTGCAAAGATATTTAAATCATGCATAAGATATTTTAGGGAAGAATCAAATATTGTTCATAGATAATCTTGATCATAAACCCACAATTCATCGGATCTCGACAAACACACCGCAAAAAGAATTACATCAGATAAATCTCCAAGAGAATCGAGGAGAACTTTGTATTGAGATCCAAAGAGAGAGAAGAAGCCATCTAGCTAATAACTATGGACCCGAAGGTCTGTGGTAAAATACTCACACATCATCGGAGAGGCTATGGTGTTGATGTAGAAGCCCTCCGTGATCAATTCCCCCTCCGACAGAGCTACGGAAAAGGCCCCAAGATGGGATGCTCCTGGATGTTTTTGGGGTATACGGGTATATATAGGAGGAAGAAGTACGTCGGTGGAGCTGCGAGGGTCCCACGAGAGTGGGGGACGCGCCTACCCCACCTAGGCGCGCCTCCCTGCCTCGTGGCCTCCTTGCTTCTTTCTTGATGTAAAGTCCAAGTCTCCTGGATCACGTTTGTTCCAAAACTAACTCTCCCGAAGGTTTCGTTCCGTTTGATATTCCTTTTCTGTGAAACACTAAAATAGGCAAAAAAAACATCAATTTGCACTAGGCCTTTGGTTACTAGGTTAGTCCCAACAATAATATAAAAAGGTATATTAAAGCCCATTAAACATCCAAAATAGGTAATATAATAGCATGGAACAATGAAAAATTATAGATACGTTGGAGACGTATCATATGCAATGCTGTGTACCAGACCTGATGTGTGCCTTGATATTAGTTTAGCAGGGAGGTACCAAAGTAATCCAGGAGTGGATCACTGGATAGCGGTCAAGAACATCCTGAAATACCTGAAAAGGACTAAGGATATGTTTCTCATTTATGGAGGTGACAAAGAGCTCATCGTAAACGGTTACATCGATGCAAGCTTTGACACTGATCCGGATGACTCTAAGTCACAAACCGGATACATATTTATATTAAATGGTGGATCTATCAGTTCGTGCAGTTGCAAGGAGAGCGTCATGGCGGGATCTACGTGTGAAGCAGAGTATATAGCTGGTTCGGAAGCAGCGCAAATGAAGGAGTCTGGATGAAGGAGTACATATCCGATCTAGGTGTAATACCTAGTGCATCGGGTCTAATGAAAATCTTTTGTGACAATACTGGTGCAATTGCCTTGGCAAAGAATCCAGATTTCACAAGAGAAACAAGCACATCAAGAGACGCTTCAGTTCCATCCGCAATCAAGTCAAGGAGGGAGACATAGAGATTTGCAAGATACATACTGATCTGAATGTTGCAGACCCGTTGACTAAGCCTCTCTCACGAGCAAAACATGATCGGCACCAAGACTCCATGGGTGTTAGAATCATTACTATATAATCTAGATTATTGACTCTAGTGCAAGTGGGAGACTGAAGGAAATAAGCCCTAGAGGCAATAATAAAGTTGTTATTTATATTTCCTTATACCATGATAAATGTTTATTATTCATGCTAGAATTGTATTAACCGGAAACTTAGTACATGTGTGGATACATAGAAAAACAGAGTGTCCCTAGTATGCGTCTACTTAACTAGCTCGTTAATCAAAGATGCTTAAGTTTCCTAGCCATAGACATGTGTTGTCATTTGATGAACGAGATCACATTAGTAGAGAATGATGTGATGGACAAGACCCATCCGTTAGCTTAGCATAATGATCGTTTAGTTTTTCTGCTATTTCTTTCTTCATGACATATACATGTTCCTCGGACTATGAGATGATGCAACTCCCGAATACCGGAGGAATACCTTGTGTGCTATCAAACGGTCACAACGTAACTGGGTTATTTTAAAGATGATCTACAGGTGTCTCCAATGGTCTTTGTTGAGTTGGCATAGATCGAGATTAGGATTTGTCACTCCGTGTATTGGAGAGGTATCTCTGGGCCCTCTTGGTAACACACATCACTGTGAGCCTTGCAAGCAATGTGACTAATGAGTTAGTCATGGGATGATGCATTACGGAACGAGTAAAGAGACTTGCTAGTGATGAGGTTGAACTAGGTATGATGATGCCAACGATCGAATCTCGGGCAAGTAACATAATGATGACAAAAGGAACAACGTATGTTGTTATGCGGTTTGACCGATAAAGATCTTCGTAGAATATGTAGGAACCAATATAAGCATCTAGGTTCCGCTATTGTTTATTGACCGGAGATATGTCTTGGTCATGTCTACATAGTTCTCGAACCCGTAGGGTCCGCACGCTTAATGTTCGATGATGATTTGTATTATGAGTTTCGTGTTTTGATGAACCGAAGTTTGTTCGGAGTGCAGGATGAGACGACGGACATGAAGAGGAGTCTCTAATTGGCCAAGACATAAATATTCATATATTGGAAGGTTACATTCTGACACCGGAATGGTTCAAGTCATTTCCAATAAGTTTCGGAGTACCGGGGGTTACCGAAACCCCCCCCCCCTCGGGGAAGTTCATGGGTCTTCATGGGCCCTGGTGGAAAGGAGAGGAGGGCCACAAGGGAGGCCGTGCCCCCCCCCCATGGCCAGTACGAATTGGACTAGGGAGGGGGACGGCGCCCCCTCTTTCCTTCTCCCCTCTTCCTCATTCCCTCCTTCTCCCTCTCTTGGATGGAAAGGGGACTCCAACTAGGATTGGGAATCCTAGTTGGACTCCCCATGGCGCGCGCCCCCTCTAGGCCGATCTCCTCCTCCTCCCCTCTTTATATACATGGGAGGGGGGCACCCCAAAGAACACACAAGTTTCCCTTAGCCGTGTGTGGTGCCCCCCTCCACAGTCACACACGTCGGTCATATCGTCATAGTGCTTAGGCGAAGCCCTGCACCAGTGACTTCATCATCACCGTCACCATGCCGTCGTGCTGACGGAACTCTCCCTCGGCCTCAACTAGATCAAGAGGTCAAGGGACGTCATCGAGCTGAACGTGTGCTGAACGCGGAGGTGCCGTATGTTCGGTACTTGGATCGGTTGGATCGCGAAGACGTTCGACTACATCAACCGCGTTACTAAACCCTTCCCCTTTCAATATACGAGGGTACATGAACACACTCTCCCTTCTCGTTTCTATGCTTCTCCTAGATAGATCTTGCGTGATCATAGGATTTTTTTTTGAAATACTACGTTCCCCAACAGAGAAAGCGTACAATACCTCACAGTTGTGGTGGCATTGATACACAATAGCAAAAAAAATATTGATTTTGGACACTCAAAGAATAAAGGATCTGAGATTATTCAAAGATCAATCGGAGTACTGGCGCGGGCAAAGGAACACAAAAGGATATATACGTAAGCTTTTTTCTAGGTGTATTTTCCTGTTCTCTCCTCTAAGTTATTGACTAATAAATTTTTGTTAAGTTTCTTCAGGAGAAAGCGAAAAGGTTGCTTGTTTGTTAAAACTATAAAGCCAGAGCTGATTGATAATAAATTCATTGTAAACCGGACTAAATGGCCTGGGAAAAGGAGCGCAAGTCATGTGATGCATCTCAATGAAGAATCAAAAATTGAGGGAAGTCGAGAAATAAATGAATCAAAACTCATAGAATCATCCTCCACGAGGAAGCACACTGCAAATTAAAACACGCCAGTATTCATAAGATTTTTTAATGATGCAAAATCAAGAAATGAAGGTAGTCAGACACATAAAGATTGAGGACCCAAGAAAATCTTAATGGTATTGACAAAAATAAATGACCTAAAACATTTGGAAACATTGTGTACCAATGATTCAAGACCCAAAAAGAGACTCCAAAGACAAGCTGCACATTGATGAATGTTTATTGACATTTAGGATTGAATAGAACATACAGGAACATCCAATTGTAGTTTATATATGCTTTATCGTTAGTCCCTTCCTTTCCAGAAATTACTCAAATGTGTTTTGTCTGTAATAGATGTTAGGTTTATATCTTGGGAACCCCTGTTGCTCAGTGTTGGTATTCAACATAGCTGTCCTATATCCGTTAATCTATATGAATTTTTTAGGGGGAATCTACTTGGATTATTTAATGATAAAAAATAAGAATATAACATATACAGATGATTAAACAATTGGAATGCGAAAAATACAAAAAGTAAACTGGCGATACTAGAATCTAATGATAGTCAGTCAGACATCATTGGAGCATCAACACAGAAAACCACATGGAAAATGACAGAGATACTCCTACATGAAAAATGAAAGAGATACTCCAGCTGACTGCTAGCCCGTGCAAATGCACAGGTTTATGACTAGTGTCTTTAATTTTCCTTTCCCTTTCCATTTTCAGTGTTGACATGAAGGCAAAAAGCAAGCAAACGAGCAAACAAAAATATCTTTGTGTTTTTGTAAAATTGTTTTAGAAGTGGGGGACAAGAAAACTAGAGGGAAATGGTAAATTAAAGTAAATGCAAGTAGATGAAAGTTTATGGGATGGTACTTGATAGGTTTTGGTGATGTCTCCCGGGCAACGGTGCTAGAAATTCCTCCTGCTACTTGTGAGCTGTGTTGGGATTTCCTCGAAGAGGAGAGGATGATGTAGTATAATAGATATGACTATGTCCCTAGTTAAGAACCAAGGTTATCAATCCGGTAGGAGAACCACACGAAACGTCGTGAATAACACCTAAACACAAAAGAACAAATACTTGCACCCAACGCGATCAAGGGGGTTCTCAATCCCTCGGCGGTTAATGGCGAGGATCAAGTCTGATAATGGTGGATAGATAAACCCTTTGGGCTAGAGGAGTACAGCCGTGCAGTCAGAGGATGCCAACAGGAAGAAACCCTACACCACCCATTTTGGGGATGTCCATTTGCTATGAGGTGTTGGGATTACATTTATCCCACCGGGGCAAAAAATTTATCAGTCTTAGAAGCCTTTCAAGACATAAAAGAGAAACTAAGTTTTCCCTTCTTCATGGAAATTATAATTCTCAGCTCATGGACAATATGGATCTCTAGAAATAACAAGATGTTCCAACATATTTAGCCAACTTTTCAAGGATGGAAACAAATATATTTGCTAGACTTGAAGCTGCTCACTCACAGAATCAAGCCTAAGTATGCAAATCATTTTAATTCATGGCTTCAACTTCAGGGATAGCATCCTTCTTGAGCTTTTTTAGCTCCGCTGTAATTTATTAGTTGTTTTCTCCTCTTCTTAGTTTTCTTGTTTTAGTTAGTTCTTTCTAGTTTTCTTTTCTGTTTTTAAGGGCCTTTGCTCAAGCCCTTGTTACTTTTTGTCTCAGGATTACTCTGGACCTTCTTTTATTTATTTATAAAAATTGCAGTGGGGTGCTTACCCTACTGCTTATAGTCAGAAAATGGTAGATAGATAAACAAAAACACAAAATAAAAGAACGGTAAATAAATTGTAGCAAGATATTTTTATATTTTAATATATGATAAAGGTAGGCCCGGTGGCCATAGTTTTCACTAGAGACTTCTCTCTCGAACAAAAAGCATATGGTGGGTAAACAAATTACTGTTGGCCAATTGATAGAAAAGTGCATAGTTATGACGATATTCAAGGCAATGATCATGTATATAGACATCACATCCCATACAAGTAGACTGGCTCCTGCCTACATCTACTACTATTACTCCACACATCGACTGATATCCAGCATGCATCTAGAGTATTAAGTTCATAAAGAACAGAGTGAACGCTTAAGCAAGATGACATGATGTAGACAAAGTAAAATCAATCAATATGAATAAACCCCGTCGTTTTCCCCTTAATGGCAACAATACAAATACGTGTCTTGTCCCTTTCTGTCACTGGGATATATATCACTACAAGATTGAGCCCATTACAATGCACCTCTCCCATTGCAAGATAAATCAATCTAGTTGGCCAAACCAAATGGATAGATCAAAGAGAAATACAAAGCTATAATAATCATGCATATAAGAATTTAGAAAAGACTCAAATAATATTCATGAATAATCTGATCATAAACCACAATTCATCAGATCCCAACAAACGCACCGCAAAAGAAGATTAAATCGAATAGATCTCCATGAACATCGAGGAGAACATTATATTGAAGATCAAAGAAAGAGAAGTAGCCATCTACCTACTAGCTATAAACCCATAGGTTTGTGTCGGTGTACAAAAAGAGGGGTGCACTTTGTGTACCCCTATAACTGTGCATGGGCTGTCAGAGCCGCGGGCACCACCACACCAAGCAAGGCAAGGGAGGTGAGCCAAGGTAAGACCGAAGCTCAAGGGAACTAGGACGATGCCAACGCCAAAACCACGAAGAACAAAGGAGACGAAGCGGACTCCCCCGACAAGATCCTTGCCGGGAGACAGTTTTAGAAACCCCGGCAAGACCCTTGCCGCGGCAACTCGCCCCACGCCTACGGAGCAAATCACCCTTGAGTCCACTGCCCCCATGGGGCAAGGATTCGGGAGACATCCCCGTGGTGGCATGCAGATCTTTGTGAAGACATTCAAGATCAGATACGTAAAATAGAAGATGATGACCCTTGGCGGGATCCCAACCGAGGAAGACCACAAGGCCCCCGGCAAGCGCCTTGCCGGGGATGACAGCAGGCGCCCCGGCAAGGCCCTTGCCAAGAACATCCGCAGGGCCACCATCAGGCCCACGCCAACTAAACCACCACCACTGTACGCATGCGGCTACCGACCCAACCAGCTGGGTAGGCACCTACATGGCGGCATGCAGATCTTCGTGAAGACCCTCCACGGGCATCGCTGGCCAGGGCGCGTGTCGACACAAGAAGGAGCGGTGACACAAGAAGAAGCGGACTCCCACTGGCGGAGTTCGTTGCAGAATGGACCGCGACGCCTGACGAAGAAGCCCAAGAGACTGCTCTCCCCAGCAAGGAGGCAAGTTGCGACTGGATCATGTACTTTGATGGAGCTTTCTCCTTACAGGGCGCCAGGGCTGGCGTACTGCTTGTCGCGCCCACTGGAGAGCACCTCAAGTACGTGATCCAGATGCACTTCCCTAGGGAGGTGTCAACAAACAATACGGCTGAGTACGAAGGGCTGCTTGCTGGTCTTAGGATCGCGGCGGACCTCAGAATCAAGAAACTCGTCTTCAGGGGCGACTCGCAACTTGTCGTCAAGCAAGTCAACAAGGATTACCAGAGCCCGTTGATGAAGGCCTACGTCGATGAAGTGAGAAAGCTGGAAGAGCATTTTGACGGTATACAGGCAGAACACATTCCCCGAGCGGAGAATGACATCGTTGATTACCTGTCAAAACGCGCTACCCTCAAGCTACCTGTGGAACCAGGTACCTTTGTGCTTCGGCTAACTCAACCATCCATTGATCCATCAACAGAGCAGAACAAGAGGAGAAAATCAGGGCCCGGCAAGTACTTTCTGCCGAGCTCCCTGAAGCCGCCGGCAAGGATGTTGCCGGAGACATTGAGCCCGCCACAGGACGGCTAGCTCCGACTGAGCATCAAGCTCTTGCCATGGAGACAGCCGCTCCTATAGCGGAGCAAATGCCTTTAGTCCTCGCCGTCGAGCCCCAGGCTCCAGCGTGGGCACAGCATACCGTCCGATTCCTCCAAACAAGGGAACTTCCTGAGGAGCAGGAAGAAGCGGAAAAGGTAGCCTGTCGCTCTACTATGTACCAGTTCGTTGATGACGTCCTGTACAGAAAGAGGCCGAACGGTGTGAAATTGAAGTGTATCCCTCGAGAGGAAGGACAGGGGCTGTTGGCGGAGATACATGGAGGCGTATATGGATCCCACATAGGGTCGAGGGCCCTTGCCGACAAAGCGTTTCGGCAAGGCTTCTTCTGGCCCACCGCCCTCCAGGATGCGATGACACTAGTCACCAGGTGTGAAGCGTGTCAGTTCCATTCAAAGAAGCTTCATCAGCCAGCTCAAGGCCTTCAAACCATTCCTCTCTCCTGTCCTTTCTCGGTCTGGGGGCTCGACATACTGGGCCCTTTCCCCCGCGCTGTCGGGGGCTTTGAGTACTTGTACGTTGCAATCGACAAGTTCACAAAGTGGCCAGAAGTGGAAGCAGTGAGGAAGGTCACATCACAGTCAGCCGTCAAGTTCTTCAAAGGACTGGTGTGCTGTTTTGGTGTACCCAATAGGGTCATCACCGACAACGGCACGCAGTTCACAAGCCACACCTTCATGCAATATATTCAAGACCTCGGCAGCAAGGTCTGTTTCACTTTCGTTGCTCACCGACGAAGCAATGGTCAAGCTGAGAGGGCAAACGTTGAAGTACTGTGAGGCCTGAGGACAAAGACCTTTGACAGAGTGCACAAGAGTGGAAGGCGCTGGATTGGTGAATTGCCGGCGGTTCTTTGGTCAATCAGAACGACACCAAATCGAGCACCAGCCAGACACCCTTTGCCCTGGTATACGGGGCAGAAGCAGTTCTCCCCACGGAACACATATACGGGCACCTCGAGTATTCGCTTATGACGAGCTTGAGCAAGAGCAATTGCGGAAAGATGACGCAACGCTCCTTGAGGAAGATCATCTTCGGGCGGCTATGAGAGCAGCGTGCTACCAGCAAGCCTTGTGCCGCTACTATAGCCGCAAGGTTCACGCCCGAAGCTTTGAGGAAGGCGACCTTGTTCTTCGGTGCATTCAATCGGTCAAGAATTCCAACAAGTTGACGCCAAAGTGGGAAGGCCCTTATTGGGTAATACGAGTCACCAGGCCCGGCGCAGTCCGCCTGGAGACGGAAGATGCCATTCCGGTGAGTAACTCGTGGAACATTGAGCATCTTCGCAAGTTTTACCCGTGAGGCGTGGCTTGTCGGGCCCCCCGGCAAGCCACCTTTTGTACGAGCCTTGCCGATGACGCATGTAACCCTTTGTACAAAGCCAGGCGCAGACCCTGAGCATAAATAAATGAAGCACTGGCGCCCTAAGTTATAGCATGCATGCTAGGTCGAGTCTCGTCCTTGGTTAGGGTTTATAGTGCTTAGCGGCGACTAACCCCTAGCTTAGAGGTCGAGTGTGCGTCTCTTTGTCTTTCTTTTGTTTTATTTGGTTCACAGGACACACAGATATCCTTGCCGAACCACTTGGGGAGAAAAAAAGGAACAGACCAGCATCTAGGCCCCGGCAAGCCAGTATTGCCGGGGGCTGCAAGAGCAAAGATTCACCCATGGCAAACCAGGGTTGCCGGGGGCTGCAGCTTCAGATAAGTTCTTCATCCCTTATCATGCATTCCATTATGGACTGAGGTATGTGAAACCTCGTTTTTTCGTATGCTACCATGCTCCCCTAACTCTAGGCCCTAGGGCTCGTTACTAGGACCAAGTTTGGTCGTAGTCGCGGCAGCGAAAGGATGAAACAAGGAGCCTGAACCCGCCTCATCCCTACCTCCGCCAATGGCGTGAGAAAGGTCGAGCGAAGTGGGGAGACGGCAAGGCCTGTTGCCGGGCGAGAAAGTGTTTATCTTTGAGATATCAAGGATTTACTCCTTGTCGTGGGTTCCACCCACAAACAAATGACCCGGCAAGCATCCCTTTTTCTTTAAAAACATTCCACTCAGGTACAGTCCGTAGGGAATGAAAAACATGAATGAAGGGATTACAAGTTTTAAATTCAACAAAGGCCCGAAGGCTTACAAACTAAAAAGAGATAAGGTGCCCGTAATCCCTTTCTTGTCCCTCTCCTCAGGAGGCGGGTCAAGGAGGCGAGAAGGGCAAAAGGAGCACCTAGGCGAGCTACGGGTGGCAGAAGACGCATGGTGAACATCTTGGTGGCCGTCCAAAGGCTGGGTGGTGATGGCGGCGCCGGAAGCAGAGCTCGAAGACGAGGCGGCAGGACGTCAGTACGCGTCGAAGGCGTCGGTGCCCGCGTACTCCGACTTGACGGCCTTGACGCCCGCCCTCTTCCTCTTCCGCAGCCTCCCAATGCCAGCCGCCCAAGGAGACGACCCCGAGAAGTTCAAGGAGCTGGCGACACGGATGATGGGGTCGCCGGTGCCGCACGGAGCGGCACCCGACACCTAGTCGGACCCGTCATCCTGCCGCCTACCGCCCTCGTCGTCGCTGCCGCTGTGCTCCTTGTCACTCCCGCCCGAGGAGGAGTCTTCGCTATCAGAAGAGCTCTCCACGCAGCACCTTATACGAGTCCCAAAGTGCCCGAAGATGTTGACAGAGAGAAGGCCACCCTCCATCAGCTTAAAATGGAGAGTGAGCCCCTCTGTCAAGCTGTGGATATGAGCAAACGTCTTCCATCCCCGACGAAGATACATCACGTGAGGAGCGGGGAAGTCAACGCGGACCCGCGTGCCACTGATCCCGCAGCCCTTCATGTGCAGCCGCAATGACTCCGGCGGATCCAGCTCCATCTCCCGCGCAAATGCAGTCGGGAGACGAAGGCGACGGCGCGGCGGCCGGCACAGCCTGACGAAGAACTCACAAGGGTCATCCCCAACATGGCCCTCCATTGGAGGAGGAGCTGCTGGCGGAGGCGAGGCCGGCGCACCACCCCGTCCTCCTTTTCCCCGAGCGCCTCGGCCTCGCCCCCTCCCCCTTCCCCTCACGGCCGGCCCTGCCACCGCAGGCACAGGAGAAGGAGGGACGCGTTGTCGAGCAGAAGCTGAAGGACTGGGATTTCCTCTCTCCATGACGAATGGAAGAGAGGAGCAGAAGCTGAAGGAGGAAGGAGATGGAAGAATGCGGGACGCCATCCCCCCCCCTCCCGCTCTTTATAAAGGAACGGGGTTGGTGCTCGGCCGCCCCGCTCGGCCAATCAAAACACGGAAGGCGCAGGGAGCCACGACCGACCCGCTGCCCCAACCAGCGACGGCCCGGTTTCCAGCCTCCGCCGTTTGCCACCCCAGGCACATAGGAGACACGTGGCGAACGTGCAGAACCGAGGGGACGGGTGAGGCGACCTCTCCCCACCTCATCATCGTGGGGAGTGGACGCCTTGAGGACCGCGCCTCGGCCCCATTCAGTAAATGGGCCGCGCCTCCACGCTTCCCTCCGTTTATGGGGAAGGCGCGAACCGCCCCTTTACTACGACGTGACGCATGCATGCAGAGACCAACCCCACGCATGCTGCCCACGTCACGCCCACCTCCCCACGCCGCGCCACGCGCGCGAGTCGTGGGAAGCGCAGCGCGCGAAGAATCTTACCGCGGTAAAAACCGCCCCACCTGCCCGCCCATCGTTTCTGGGCCTGACCCAACAACGCGTTGCGCTTATGTGTGGCCTAGGCCTGGGGGCTCCTGTCGGTGTACAAAAAGAGGGGTGCACTTTTTCTACCCCTATAACTATGCACGGGCAGTCAGAGCCACGGGCACCACCACACCAAGCAAGGCAAGGGAGGTGAGCTAGGGTAAGACCGAAGCTCAAGGGAACTAGGACGACGCCAAGGCCAAAACCACGAAGAACAAAGGAGACGAAGCGGACTCCACCGGCAAGATCCTTGCCGGGAGACAGTTTTAGCAACCCCGGCAAGACCCTTTCCGCGGCAACTCGCCCCATGCCTACGGAGCAAATCACCCTTGAGTCCACTGCCCCCATGGGGCATGGATTCGGGAGACATCCCCGTGGTGGCATGCAGATCTTTGTGAAGACATTTAAGATCAGATACGTACAATAGAAGATGACGACCCTTGGGGGGATCCCAGCCGAGGAAGACCACAAGGCCCTCGGCAAGCGCCTGGCCGGGGATGACAGCAGGCGCCCCGGAAAGACCCTTGCCGGGGCCCCGGCAAGGCCCTTGCCAAGAAGATCCACAGGGCCACAATCAGGCCCGCGCCGACTAAACCTCCACCACCGTACGCATGCGGCTGCCGACCCAACCAGCTGGGCAGGCATATACGTGACGGCATGCAGATCTTCGTGGAGACCCTCCACTGCGCCACCTCAGCTGCCTGCCTACCTACATGGCATCACAGGCATCGCTGGCTAGGGCGCGTGTCAACACAAGAAGGAGCGGCGATGGACGAGACAGGTTTCTCCCCCGTCCCCGATAAAGCAAGGACACCTAAGCAAGACGCATTAAAGGTGCCTTGTCATGTAATGCGAGGGATAACCTCGCATCACTGTACCCTTTCGACCTCCTGCGTGCCACTGTGGCAACCCCTTTTTCTATAAAAGGAGGCCCGAGGCGACCAGGAGGAGGATTCGGCTTTTTGGAGCTCCTAATGCCCCAGAGCTAGCTCAAGAACAGGAATATACATCCACCAAAGCAGGAGTAGGGTTTTACGCATCCTCACGGCCCGAACCTGGATAAACAAACTATGTACTATCTGTTTGATCCACTCTTCTCACGACCCCGCGCCCCGCTAACCGTAGTAGGGATTCTTGTGATCCCATAGGTGTCGTTCCCACCGACAGTTTGTGGTAAAATACTAACACAACATTGGAAGGGCGGCAGGGTTGACGTAGAAGCCCACCATGATCGATTTCCCCTCTAGAAGAGTACCAGAAAAGGCCTCCAGATGGGATCCCGGAAAAACTGAAACTTGCGGTGGCGGAAAAAGTATTTTGTTTGTTTCTCAGTTGGTTTCTTGATTTTAGAGAATCTATAGAGGTGTGATTAGGTCAGATAGAGCCTCGAGGGACCCACAAGGTACTAGGGCGGGGGGCCCCAGGGCGCGCCCAAGTTCCTTCTCGTCTACTCGTTCGCCTTCTGGTATCCTCCCGAAGCTTCCAGGGTCTCTTATGTCCAGAAAAAAAATCGTCAAAAGTTTCGTGGCATTTGGACTTCATTTGGTACAGATTTCCTAGAAAACCAAAAACAGTCAAAAACTAGCAACTAGCATTTGGCACAGAGTTAATAGGTTAGTCCCAAAAAATGATATATAATTGCCTATAAAACATCCAAGATTTATTATATAATAGCATGGAACAATCAAAAATTATATATACATTGGAGATGTATCAGGCGCTGCTAGGTGAGGAAAAATATTTTGTTGGTGTTGGGCTATGTGGCACATAATCAACATATGAAATACTGCTGACGTGGGCTCCGATGCCACCACTATTTTTTAGCAATGGCACCATATTGGTGGCGTCGGGTGTCCACGCCAGCAAGGCAATTTTGCCATGCCATAGCTAGGATTTTCTGCACTAGTGTTGGGACTAAGCCATCATCACCATGTGTCATGTATCCTATCGGCTCTACCTGGCAAGCTATTAACAAGACACCATATGAGCTACTAACCTACAACAAGCTAAACATCAAATACTTTAATGTATTTAGTTGTGGGTCTTTCATTCTCGACAATAAACCACTAATAGCTAAATTTGAGCTAAGCCTATTGAGGGCATATATTTGGATATGGGTCAAACTCTCACACAAGTAGTGGTTGTGAAAAATTCATTCAATGTGTTGAACAATCATGTAATGTGGTTTTGGTGAACATAATTGCTCCCAAGTGGAGCAAGTTTTCCAAAGTGTTGTAGGTGATGCCCACCTCCTCAAACTACTAGATCGACTATATGACATGTTGCGCTATTGGCGTGAAGACCAACTACAACGATGAAGCAAAGGAATGGTACAACCGGTCCTGCTCCAACTACATCGTTAACCTATGTGATAGTATGGCGAATAAACATCATATTGTGTCATACCATATGAGGGTGTCTGGTTCATCACATGACTGTGACGCCCTTGATTCAATCGTACACAAATCATACACGCAAATATGTACGATGAAGATCAAGGACTCACAAGAAGATATCACAACACAACTCTAGACACAAATTAAAATAATACAAGCTTTATATTATAAGCCAGGGGCCTCGAGGGCTCGAATACATAACCTCAAAAACACAAGAATCGGCTAAAGCAAAACTATCTGAGTACAGACATAAGTTAAACAAGTTTGCCTTAGGAAGGCTAGCACAAAAGTAGCAACGATCGAAAAGGCAAGGCCTCCTGCCTGGGACCTCCTAACTACTCCTCGAAGTTGAGTTCCATGTAGAATCATCCTCGGGATCCTCTGGCTCCTGGACTCCATCATATGATCACAGCAACCGGGAAAAGGGGAAAAAGAAATAGGAAAGCAACCGTGAGTACTCATCCAAAGTACTCGCAAGCAAGGATCTACACTACATATGCATTGGTATCAATGAAATGGGTGGTATCTGTGGACTGAACTGCAGAATGCCAGAATAAGAGGGGGATAGCTAGTCCTATCGAAGACTATGCTTTTAGCAGCCTCCATCTTGAAGCAGTAGATGAGAGTAGATGGTAAGTTAACCAAGTATCACCGCATAGCATAAACCTACCCGACGATCCTCTCCTCATCGCCTTGTGAGAGAGCGATCACCGAGTTGTATCTGGCACTTGAAAGGGTGTATTTTATTATGTATCCAATTCTAGTTGTCACTAGTAAGCATGCACGTGCAATGCACGCTGTGACTACTATTATGTTTAAAAATTCTTGTACATAAATCTTGGGTGCATCTACATTCTTGATGTACTCGAGTCAGTACAGTAAAAATTGCTCCTTTTCTCCCTGACATCACATATATTAAGGCATTACCATGGGTAAGTAATGGTAAGTACGCAAAAGTATTGCACTATTTGGTCTAGAATTGTATCCACCATCCATTAGGAAGATACATTTCAATACAATTGTATTAGCATATGATTGTAATATTTTCCACAAGATAGTGTTTCTTTACAGTGATAATTGTGCCTTTAGTGATAATGTTTCAAAACGAGGTCTTCAGTGACAAAGAGGTGCAAGTGGCATCTCACTTTGTCCTGCGAATCTATCAATCAACTCATCGATTCTAGAAATTTAATGCTACATTTGTACTATGCTATTATCCACCAGCCCACCCCGCTTGCATCCCTAAGTGACATGGTACGTCTCACAAGAATTATTGCATGCAGATCCATTTCTTTCTCAATGTAGTGTTCGGGAGCTAAGCTTGCCTGGACAACATAATTTTTTGTTACCGAGTGGCTGGCCTGTAAAAGAAGGTTGCTTAAATAATACTCCCTTTGTATAGGGCATAAAAAACATCTTACATTTTGTTACGGAGGGATTAGAAGGGTTGTTTGGTTAGTTTTATGCACATATTATTTGTTTTAGTAAATTTTGTGCCAGGTGTGTGGCAAGACACAACCGCTTTTGTGGTAAGCAAACTGCTCATCACAAGTGTGGCAAGATTTCTCAAAAAATGTATCCTCCGTCATGCCGTGTGGGTGCAGATTCAAGAAAATGTGGCGTGCCAAAATTTGGTAAAGAACAAATGCAAGCTTATCAGAGTCAAACTTATCTAACTCATATATGAAGCAAACTGTGGCAAGAAACAACAAAACGCCACCTAAGCTGTGTTCTGGTAGTGGCAAATCTAACATATGAATTATCGTTTTTTGCCCCTTGAGTATGCAATTGCTAAGCAACCACCAGCAAAAACTCTAAATCTGGATGATCATTTCATGAGCAGCATTAGGAACATGAATACTCCACTTGGGCACTGCAGAAATGAATGTGCCGTGCTTTAGGAGTTCTATTTGGGCACTGCATAAATAATTAAATGATAAAACTAATGAAAATTTGATTGGCTTACATTTTTTCCAGCTTGTCTTCCTTTACCCAGAACAGCACCAAAGTATTTCTTTCAAAATTCAATCAGTAAGTCATAAATTCCAAATGGATCTACTGCAGTTAAAAACAACACTGCACATCTTAATCCATGGCATGTAAAACAAGTTGTCTGCTCACTGTAAAATTAACCTTGAGCCGTCACTGGCACGAAATATAAATATTCGTTATCTAGCGAACTTATCCCTTGTTCAGTCCTAACAAATAACAGGAAAATGAAAGAACTACCAGTACTGTTATGTTGAGAAGTCACATAGGAGAGGCCTGAAGGTTCGATCATATAGAGCTGTGGCCCATCCCTGTCATAGTCTCCAAGAATAAATCCACAGCCAAAAAGCCTGAGACAGGAGTTTAAATTGTATCAAACTGTCATGTAACATGTTGAGGGCAACAACCTTCTTGAACAAGAAGAACACGTTGCCTGCCTTACCCGAGCCACCTGTAGAGTGTACGAGATGAACATAGCTTTTTTTGCGGGAAGTCATAGGGATTTTATTCCAAGATAATAGAGTTACAATCCTCAGCGACGAAATTACTGGCACACGGAGGAGCTTGCCCCAGCCAGCATGATGTGCTATCTCCACACCGTCCAAAGTTCGCTAAGAAATCTGCAACCCTATTTTGATCACGGGAAATTTTTACTGGAACAAAAACCCTATCACTTAAGAGAAATTTAATCTCCTGGATCATATGGCCAAAAGCTGATCTATCCATGGATGCATCAGATATAGCTTTAAGGGCTGAAGCACAGTCTGATTGTATGATGATCGTTGAATTGGAGTGCTCCACTGTCAGTTTAATTCCTTCTAATATAGCATATAGCTCCGCTTCAAGGGCATCGTTGCAATGGAATAACTTGCGGTAAGCAGCAAAGATTACACCCCCGCCTGCGTTCCTCAAGATCATACCCGAAACAGCCGAGCTATCTGTAACGTTGAAAGAACCGTCCACTGACAGCGCCACCGCACCTATCCCAGGGGGTGTGTTGGGGATATTACTACTAGGCGTAAACCAGCCTATCTGGGCCGCGTTAACTTCATCAGTAGTTAGTTATGCTAAAGCCCAAGAAGGTAGATGAGGGCTCAAGTCCCATAGTCGGTTCAAGGCCTGTAGTCGTAAACCGGCGTTGGTATGTAACTTGTATTGTATGTTGGTAATAAGTAGAGACCAAACCGGACACATCTATGAGCCGGTGTTGGGACTCTGTAAACCGACGGGCGTCACCCATGTATATAAGGGGACGACCCGGCGGCGGTTCAAGGACAACAGACAACAACTCGAGATATAGGCGAAGCTTGTTTGCTCCCTAGTCATCGAAACCCCATCAATTCCATCACAACTAGACGTAGGCTTTTACCTTCATTGAAGGGGCCGAACTAGTATAAACTCTCTTGCGTCCTTGTGTCCGCTTTAACCCCTTCAAGCTAACCCGTCGCGATGGCTCCACGACTAAGTCCTTTCTCTAGGACATCTGCCGTGACAAAACCACGACAGTTAGCGCCCACCGTGGGGCCATCGCATGATGGTTTTTGGTTCTTGGAGGGCCGCTTTGAAGGACTCGAGGGCTACGCTGTAGGCTGGATGACTAAGAGTCGTTGCGGCAAGCTCTACATCGACGACGCAGGCTGGGGCCCTGAGGCTGGCTCAATTGAGTACGGGTACCGAGTCCCCTTTGGTAGCATTCACGTTTTCATTGGCAAGATCGGTGAACCGGGCCCTGAGCCGGACATCTGCCCCGACCTTGTCGAGACGGCTCAGCGTGCGCAATCCGCGCGGGTTAAACTGGCCATGAAGCGTGCCTTCGTGGGAGTCATCCATGGAGAAAGTTATGAGGACGGATCGGAGTTTCGCGGGGCAACTGTCGTTTGTTCCGGTGACGAATCTTCGACCGGAGAAACCGAATCTCTTTATCAGCTACAAGATGGCCGGATTGGGAGCTGTTCCGATGGCGACAGTATTCCGGACCCCTCTGATCTGCCCAACCGGGTTGGAATATTCATGACCGGAACACAAGCAGCGCTTCATTCTTCGACAGCCGCGGCAATGATCTTCGGTTCAGCAACGGCGACGGCTGCCGGGGCAGGAGGCCCTGTGCGCCCGCCGGCTCAGGTTCTATCAGAACTATTTGATGCATTCGCTGTGCTTATGGCGAAAGTTAATCCGCCAGATCAGGACGTTCACAACACGGAGATTGCAAGGGTAAAGGAACAGATCACCCAGGCCAAGGAGGATCTGGCGGCTGAGGACACCAGGATGGCCGTAAAGCGGGCCACTTTAGACGCACAGGCCTACAGGCTTATGTTGGACCAGAGCGCGTCGCATGAAGTCATGAGGAGGAAGCACCGATCCCTCTTACCTCCGGTTTTCGAGGCCACAGACCTTTTCAACACTCCAGGACCAAGAGCCGGCAATCCGCCGGAGGGGAACCGGGCAGAAGCCCAAGGGACCGGTGCACCGGTTCAGCCTCGTTAGATGGACCCGCCTCGTCAAAACACCGTTATACCTCAGGATGCTTTAACACCTCCGGGTCACTACTCCAACCCAATGGACAATCTTGTTGCCACTGCTGCACGGCTGGAAGCCATTCCAATTGAAGGTGACTCGCTGCAGGCAGTAGAGACGCGACGGGTCAAGGAACTTCTGAGGACAGCTTTGGCCCAACAGGAAGCGTACTCGTACAGCCGCGACCGGATCCACTCGACCCCCCATCCAAGCCGGAGCTATAGCAGACATATGGATGAACCAGCAGTGTCGAGTAATGAACGACGTGGAGCACCCCGTGGCAACAACCTGACGGGTGGTGCTGATGACGCTCAGGAAGTGGTGAACCGGGCCCGAGCGCGCAGGGAGGTCGAGTTAGCCGCACAGCATCAGGCTCGGCCGCTCATGCCGATTCGTCCAACCATCTCGATCGAACCTGGTGTTACTTCTAGTTCTTTGGGGGTGCCGTGCCTTATCCCCGCTTTACGCAACGTGTGCCTGCCCAAGGATTTCAAAGGCCCGCGCAAGGTACCAAATTACACGGCGGATCAATCTCCAGAGACATGGGTGGAGAGCTATGAGATGGCCATGGAGATGCTTGATGTGGACGACATGGCGTGTGCGAAATACTTCACCATGATGCTTAAAGGAACGGCCTGTACTTGGTTAAAAAACTTGCCAGCTAATTCTATCAGTTCATGGGCCCAATTACGATCCCGGTTTATCAGCAATTTCAAGGATACCTGTAAACAGCCTATGTCGATAGTGGACTTAGCTGCATGCATCCAGGAGGAAGGAGAATCAACGACTCATTGGGTGCGCTGGGTTTCACAAGTGTTGCACTCCTCAGACCGCATCAACGCTGACACCACAGTATTAACCCTAGAAGGCAACTGCCGGTTTGGGCCCCCGAAGTTGAAATTGGGACGGATGAAGCGTCATTGCACCGACATGGGACCCTCATGGCCGCTTTGGTGAAATATGTTGATTCTGATAGTACCAAGAACCCCGAATCTGATGATGACAAGACAGGGAAAGGGAAGAAGAACAGCAGCTCCAAAGGTCAGCAGCATCACTGGGTAGGCAACGGCGGAGGAGGCATGCGTAAAGCGGATGGTAACATGGACTTTGTGGCTAATACCAACGCACAGGACAATGGGCAGCGATGCAAGGGAGGCCAAAAAATCGTAATGGAGCACCCAAACCGCCTAAATTATCTGCTAAGCCAGCCCTGTCCAAGACATGGGACGAAGGAGGAGCCAGCAAACCACCTTTTGAAGGATTGCTTTATTATGCAGGAGTTCAAGAATTCTAATAATTTCCGGTATGATCACGAATCTGGCGGTGGCTCAGGGTCCGGGCCGGGTTACGGTGGAGAAAGTTCCGGTTCAGGATTTAATGGTAATCCAGACGGGCATAATGGTCAAAATAGTTAGAACAACCAGGGTGGTTACAACCAATAGCAGCAACAGTCAGGTTACCAGAGCAACCCAAAGCAGTTGAGTAGTGGGCAGTACCATGTCTTTACCACTAGCTTGGACAAGCGAGGCCGGAAGGTTCAAAGGCGGGCAGTCAACTCTGTTGAACCGGCCATACCCCGTTATCTACGTTGGTCAGAACAGCCAATCATATGGAGCAGAGAGGATCACCCGCCCCAGGTCGATAATCCGGGTCAGTTGGCTCTGGTGGTGGCGCCACAGGTGGGAGGTTATAAGTTCACCAAGGTGCTCATGGATGGAGGGAGCAGCATTAACATCCTGTACTATGAGACCTTCCGTCGTATGGGACTAACAGATAAGAATCTCAAACCGTCTAATACAGTATTCCACGGTGTAGTGCCTGGCAGATCAGCATATCCCATTGGTAAGATAGCTCTCGAAGTGGCTTTTGGGGGTGATCATGATTCCAGGTCGGAGACATTGACGTTTGAAGTGGTGAAAATCCAAAGTCCATATCATGCCCTGTTTGGGCGACCGGCATACGCCAAGTTTATGGCTCGGCCCTGTTATGTATATTTGCAGCTCAAGATGCCGGGTCACAAGGGGACAATAACGGTTCACGGAAGCCGCAAAATCGCTTTGGAATGCAAGGAAGGAGATGCGGCTTATGCAGAGTCGGTTTGTGCCACCGAGGAGTTGAAGTACTATAAAGACAATGTTGATCCGGCGGACATGACTCCATTGAAGAAGCCAACTACGGAGCATGATCCGGCCCTGAAGTTCAAATCGGCAGCAGAAACTAAGCTTGTTGACTTCGTACCTGGCGATTCATCCAAGCAGTTCAGCATCAGTGCCAACTTGGATCCGAAATAGGAAAGCGCACTCATCGAGTTCATCCGTGAGAATCGGGACATTTTTGCATGGAAGCCCTCTGACATGCTAGGTGTACCGAGGCAACTCGCTGAGCACACACTTAATGTGGATCCTAAATATAAATCGGTGAAACAGTTCCTCCGCCGGTTTAACGAAGAAAGACGCAAGGCGATCGGAGAAGAGGTAGCCAGGCTCTTAGCAGCTGGCTTTATTGTTGAAGTTTTTCACCCCGAGTGGCTTGCTAATCCGGTGTTGGTCCTCAAGAAAAACGGCACCTGGCGCATGTGTGTGGATTACACAGATCTTAATAACACTTGTCCAGCAGATCCTTTTGCCCTCCCCCGTATTGATCAAATTATTGATGCTACGGCAGGTTGTGAGCGTTTAAGTTTTTTGGATGCGTATTCTGGCTATCATCAGATCAAAATGGCAGTTAAGGACCAGGAAAAGACAGCATCTATAACTCCCTTTGGAGCCTTCTGCTATGTGTCTATGCCCTTCGGGCTCAAGAGTGCCCAGGCAACTTACCAACGGTGTGTACAAAATTGTCTTCACAAGCAGATTGGCCATAATGTACATGCTTACGTGGATGATATCGTGGTTAAATCCAGGGAGAAGGAGACTCTGATTAATGATTTGAAGGAAACCTTTGATAACCTTAGAACATACAAGATGATGCTTAATCCGAACAAGTGTGTCTTTGGTGTACCGGTAGGCAAGCTATTGGGTTTTCTAGTTTCCAACAAGGGAATTGAGGCTAATCCGGAGAAGATCACGGCTATCACCTCCCTGGCTAAACCGAAGTGTATCAACAATGTTCAACGCCTGGCAGGACGGATTGCTGCGCTAAGCCAGTTTATCAGTCGCCTGGGTGAGAAGGCAATCCCTTTGTATCAGATGTTGAAAAAGACGGATCAGTTTGTCTGGAGTTCTGCTGCTGATGAAGCATTTGAGGACTTAAACCGGCAATTGGCCAATCCGCCTGTGCTCGCCGCTCCCATTGACAAGGAGCCGTTACTGCTGTATGTTGCTGCTAATGTTCGGGCGGTCAGCGTAACTATTGTGGTGGAGCAAAAGGAGGCAGGTAAGGAGCATACGGTTCAACGTCCAGTGTATTATATCAGCGAGGTGCTCATTGAGTCCAAGCAAAGGTATCTGCATTGGCAGAAGCTGGTGTATGGAATTTTTATGGCAAGCCGGAAGCTTAAACAATATTTCCAAGGGCACTCAATTAAGGTGGTCAGTTCTGCTCCTTTGGGAGATATCATCTAGAACCGGGAAGCAACTGGCCGGATTGCAAAGTGGGCCATAGAGCTGGGGCCGTACAGTTTGAAGTATGTGCCTCGGACAGTGGTTAAGTCTCAAGCACTTGTTGATTTCATCAATGATTGGACGGAAATGCAAGCACCTGAAGAAAAGCCGGATCATACGTATTGGACCATCCATTTTGACGGATCCAGGCAGTTGGAAGGCTCGGGGGCTGGAGTCGTATTAACTTCCCTACGAGGGATAAGTTTTTTTTATGTTCTCCGTTTATTGTTCCCTTGTACTAACAATGCAGCTGAGTATGAAGCCTTGCTCCATGGTCTCCGATGGCTAAGGAGATGAATCTAAGTGAAGTTAAGTGCTTTGGTGACTCGGACCTTGTGGCTCAGCAAGTGTCTGGTACTTGGGACTCCAAGGACCCACTCATGGCAGCATATCGTCGTGAGGTGGATTTTGTCGCAGGTTATTTCAAAGGCTATCAGGTGGACCACGTGGACGGCGGAAAAATGAAGCGGCAGACGCCTTAAGCCGGCTGGGCTCTCAGCGCAAACTGGTCCCTCCCAATGTTTTTCTGGATGTGCTGCACAACCCGTCGGTCAAGATCCCTGGTGAACAGGATTTGGCTATTCCTGATCCGGAGGCTCAATTGGTGGCAGTTCTTCATGTTATTCCGGATTGGACGCTTCCTTGCCTGGAGTACAAGAACCGAGGCGAGTTGCCAGAGGATGAGATTCTGGCCTGGCAGATAATCCGGCGATCCAAGTCCATGGCTATCATCAACGGCTAGTTGCATCATTGCAGTGTATCAGGAGCTTTTCAACGTTGCGTGTCTCCTGAAGAAGGCCGTGAAATTTTGCGTGAGATCCACGAAGGAGATTGTGGTCACCACGCCGGTTCAAAGTCTCTGGTGGCTAAAGCGTTTCGCCATGGCTTCTATTGGTTAACTACTCATGCTGATGCGGAGGATCTGGTCAGACGATGTGATGGTTGCCAAAGGTTTTCAAGACGTGCTCATGTACTGGCTCAAGAATAGAGAATGATTCCAATTACTTGGCCGTTTGCGACTTGGGGGCTGGATATGGTTGGGCCTTTCAAAAGGTCCAAAGGTAAGAAGACCCACCTCCTGGTGGCGGTTGACAAGTTTACAAAGTGGGTGGAGGCAGAACCTGTTAGCAAGTGTGATGCGGCCACGGCGGTTCAGTTCATCAAAAAGGTGATTTTCCGGTTTGGCTTTCCGCACAGTATTATCACAGATAATGGTACCAATTTGTCCAAAGGTGCTATGAAGGAGTTCTGCGAACGGGAGCACATCCGGGTCGACGTTTCATCAGTGGCACATCCACAGTCCAATGGTCAAGCAGAAAGAGCTAATCAAGAGATCTTGAGAGGTATCAAGCCCCGACTCATGGTTCCTTTGCAGAGAACGCCGGGTTGTTGGGTAGAGGAATTACCATCTGTGTTATGGAGCATCAATACAACACCCAACAGATCAACAGGATACATACCGTTCTTCATGGTTTATGGAGCGGAGGCGGTTCTCCCCAGTGATATCCGTCATGATTCATCTCGTGTCACGGCTTATATTGAAGCGGACAACGAGACAGCACGGCAAGATGCTTTGGACCGGTTGGATGAAGAGCGTGACATCGCAGCCGCCCGATCGGCGATTTACCAGCAGGATCTTCGTCGTTATCATAGTCGCCGGGTCAGAACTAGAACCTTTCAGGAAGGAGATTTGGTGCTTCGGCTCATCCAAGATCAGACTGATATGCATAAGCTATCCCCACCTTGGTAGGGGCCTTTCATGGTCAGCAAGAATCTACACAACGGGTCGTACTATCTGATCTATATTCGAGAGCATAAGGACTCACGTACATCAGAGGAGGAGACTAACAGGCCGTGGAATATAGCTCATGTTCGGCCTTACTATACCTGAGCCATTGGCTATACTTATGTACATATTACAACAATGTATATATTATGATTAAATATAATAAACCGGAGCCTCAGCTAAAGCGGGGTATCTGTTCTTTTACATCATGTGAGGTTACACGGAGTTGCTCTAAAGCGGCCTCCGGTTTACCCCTTGAGTTCGCTTTGCTAAAAGCATCGTGTTATATCACTTGGAGGATTGGTCGTGTCCGAACCAATACCATGCCTCTTGATAGGCGAGAGCCACCAGATCACTTGGAGACTTGGTCATGTCTGAACCAATCATGCCTCTTGATCGGCCTAAGGCCACAGAATCACTTGGGGGCTTGGTCGAACCCGAACCATGACCACGCCATTTGGTCGGCATAAATGCCACAGAATCACTTGGGGACCTGGCTGACTAGAACCATAGTTACACCTAACGGGATCTTGGTCATGTTTGGCCATGGTAACGCCATTTGATCAGCTTAAATAAACCTTTTTTGGCAAACGTTTTTGTCGTTGCTTTTGCTTCACACTTTTCTTTGAAGGGGGGTTTTTGCTTTTCATTGTGTTTTTTAAACCGACAAAGTTTTTTAACCAATCAATTGACGGAACACAGTTCACGTCAATCCGGAGACTATTTGCCCGGTTTGATCCTTGTTGTTAACATCCTCTTATGGAGTAACACGGTGTTTATCACAACCCAGCACGGTTTTATTATAAACCGGCACAATATGGAAGGAGTTATCAGTACTCAAGATTTGGGTTATCACCCTTACTACAAAAAGTTGATAAAACCAACGATGTGATTCAATATCAAAGGTATGATATATTTCATATTTGATTATTCTTAAGTGCAGCCTTGGTTATAAACCCGGGTTATATGTTGGATATTATGACCCGTCCGGCGGTAAACCGCCAGGACACTTTAAACTTGTTGTATGCAGAAACAGGTTTGTTAAACCGGCCTGGCTTTGGACAACAAGTCGCCAGTATATATTTGGATTGCGCCATTGGAATCATGCGCTTATAAATCATTGGGTTATATTATTCAAATAGCCAAACTTGGCTGAAATTTCATTATGATGTTGAATGAATAAGGTTTTCATACCGGATTATATTATATAGCGCAATGTCTACTCTTTTATCAAAGGATATGATTTATTCTACAATGGAAGGAATAGTCCCGAGTCGCTGCAGGCTTACAACCCGGCACTTGGGGGCTACATTATTCAAATTGAGATTACATGCAAGTCTCATGTCGCTGCAAGCATGCACCATGACACTTGGGGGCTAATGCAAAGTCATTTTTACTAGTCTTATTGAATACCCGACTCATCATATTATAATGAGCCGGCCCTTGGGGGCTACCAATTGCTCCTGTCAACAATTCAAGCGTCATATATATATACAGGAGCTGTTATCTCCCCCAACAGTGTGGGTTCGCAAAATTCCGCTTCAAGGTTGGCCAAGCCAACTTCACACTCAACGATGGCAGAAAGTGTTTTGGAAAGTTCATTACCACAGGAAGAACAAGTTATGCACGAAGGCATATCAATATCAAAGGTATCAGCTAGCCTATTACAAGGCAACATGGTGCCCATAATAATATAATTGTTTTTCACAAAGGAGAGGCAGTTTTAAACTGGCTTCCGGTTTAAACTTGGCCACCAGCCTGGCCTGACGGTTGTGGGTCATCCTGCGCCGCTTCAGCTTCCGTTTCTCTACCCGGTAGCTGGAAATCCGCTGTTGTCCAGTCGATTCCCATTAATGCTTGAAAAAAAGCTTCATCATGGATCAGCAATGACGGGTCAATATCGGGAGCGTAAGTATGCTTACGGATTGGAGGGATCACATTTTTCAATTCATGGATTGGTGCAGCTATTCGCTTGTTCTGACTGTCATATTGGGCTTGATAATGAGACAAGTCTGCTTCCTCAGCCAGTTGACAAGCTAGCGGACGTACCTCCCGGTTTATTGCTCGCAAATCCGCTTCACCAAATTCTGACCCGTCTTCCTTCAAGCTGGGATAGCCCTGAGCCGCTTCAATAGGATCAAAATCCGGCACCCAGGCTTTTGCCCGGATTAAGGCATTGATTGCACCGGTTCGAGCAGCAGATTTCTTCAGCTCTTCAACCCGGGCAGGAAGCACTGACAGTTTCATCAAAGTATCTTGAATCAAAGTGGGCGCCGGTTTGTTATGAGACGCGGTACAGATGATCCGCTGGGCACCAGTATACAATTGTTCAACCAATGTATAGGCGGCTTTCAATTTCTTCCACACATCTGACCCCAAGTGAGCAATGCGTGTCCCTGAAATACCATAAAGGGTTAATAAACCGGTGACTCTGTAAGAAGGCAGAGCCAATTCAGAAGGCAAGCTGGCTTACCAATGATAGCAGTGGTCATGGCATGAACGTGCCACTTTATGTTGGTCAGGTCATCCGTCACTGGTTTTAAGGCAGGCTCGGCCTCCTCTGCTCGTTTGATCAAAGCGGACTTTTCAGTGGCCCAATCCGCCCGTTTCTTCTTGAAGTTCTCCTTAAGCTGTTCCATGGCGCTTAAAGCACTGGCCAATTCCTCTTTTTCTTTGGAGGTTTCAGCCTGTTGGGTTTTCAGGTTTTCTTGAAGATCGATGACTTGGTTTTCTTTCGTCTTCAACTCCGCCTGCATGCATACAGATATATGTTTCAACAAATCGGTAGAAGGATTCAAGTACCAACCACATAACAAGTTATGCGCTTAGCACTTGGGGGCTAATGCATATTCGATCTTCATCTTTCAATTGTTTACAAAGTCCCAAGATCAATACAAGCATTCAACTTGGCACTTGGGGGCTAATGGCTATTTGATCATATATATTCTGATGCGGCAGTTTCAATTACTTAAAGTACCGGTTTAACTACGCTAAGTTGAACTGGCCCTTGGGGGCTACATCAGCAAATTTGAAAGCATCAAGATTTATGTTATTAAGTCCTGGTTTGAAAGAATATTTCAAACCGGCCCTTGGGGGCCAGGAGAGTCAGCAAGAATGCAAGCATACAAGCAGGAAGGAGCATATGGAAGTTACCTCATATTTATCTTTCATCATATTAACCAGACCGGCTTCGAAATCACGGCTGGTATACAGCCGGTTTAGATAGCCGGAATGGATATCTTGGGCGTTCAGAGCAGCGTAAGTCGTCAGATCAGCGTTCCACTTGCCTTTGCCAAAAGCAGCAAATTCTTCCTTGGCAGAATGTTTGGATAAAGCGACAGGATTCCTTGGCTCAGTATGGCCAGTGCCAGTAATGACAACCTCATCATCCTTGGTACCGCCGGTTTGCACTGGAGCTGTTGGCTTGTCAGTAGGTTTTGCTGGACCGATGGAGCTTTCAATCCGGATGGAACCTGTGGGCTAATGGATAGGACCTGAGGTATCAGTAGGTTTCTCTTCAGCAATAAGATCATCATCTGGCTGCAGTGGATCATTGGGAATATCCTCAGGAATAGCCGCTTCAGCATTGGGTGTCTTGTCTGCTTCAAGAACGACATCTTCTTCGGCCGCTTTGTCCAGGCGGGCCTTCTTGCTTGGCCTAGGTTTGGCCCTGAGAAGAATAACAAAATCAAATACAGCATATGTTCTAGGGCCATGTACTGCAAACATCACAATAAATATAGCTTACCCAAGCACCGTTTTGAGCGGTGGGAGCTGAGTAGCCGATGACTCGCCAGAAGATGAGTGGGAAGTAACCTGGTAATCGGAGTCAGACGGATTAAGAGGTTGATGAAAGCAGCCCGCTTTAGGACAAGCACTGACAAGCAAATTAGAGACCTCAGAATGGCGTTTCCGAACCGGACTGTTCGGTAAACCGGCGGAGGTAACTACCTGGCCGTTGTGCCGGGTGGTGCAGCGAGTTTCGTGTTGTTGGGTCTTCATAAGAAGTTTAGGATCCAAATAAGCAAGAGGATGAGAAAATTTAACTTTCCGGTTTGCCTGACGGATTTTTTGTGAAGGCAAAGTTTCTGAATCGGAAGAGAGAATAATTACCTCTGCAACATCCGCGTGGCTGGCTTCGGCATCATCCTGACAAATATCATCATCAATAATACGCATGAAAAATAAACCAAGTGAGTCAAGCTCTACCTCAAAGTCCGGATTGTCCACCTCATCATCAGGGGACGGATTAGAAGATGCAGTGGTTCTTTTCCTGTGGGCAGTCTTCTTCACAGCTTTAGTCTTTTGCCGGGTTGCTCTTTCCGGTTTTTCTGGTTTTTCTGGTTTCTCCTGCGGCAGTGTCATTGCCCTGATTATGCAGACACTGATATTAAAAACAATGACCAGACGTATCAATAACAGATTCAGCAAAGAGAAAAATCAAAGTCTTACAGCTGGCGGTTTGTTGGTGGCACAGAATGGAAGCAGGCCGGTTCTAGCACAGACGTGTTCAGGTTCATTCAGTATCTTATGCACAGCCTCTGTGATTTCTTCATCAGAGAGCTGGAGTTTTGAATGTCACAGTGGGTCATCAACACTATCAGTATACTCGCACATCAAACCGGAGCGCTGACTAAGGGGCGGTATGCTCCATGATATCCAACAGTGAGCAAGATCAACCCCTTTTAAACCGTTGGCCATAAAGGCTCTGAGCTTTGACAGCTGGGGAGCATATTTGCTTCTCTCCTGGGCAGTCAATCTTTGAGGAAAAGGGTGTGTATTGCTCAGCCGCTCCGGACGAAAGCCAGGCAAGGGATTCTCACCAGCAGGGGAGGTGTCTTTGCAGTAGAACCATGTCTGATTCCACTCCTTGGGGTGACTGTGCAGCTTGGCGTGAGGATGTGTGACCTCTTTCCTTTTCTGAATCGCCATGCCACCCAACTCCGTATTAGAGCCATCAGTAAACTCAGTATGGCGATTTAGATGGAAAAGGTCTCTGAACAATTCCACTGTGGGCTCCTCTTGAAAGAACACCTCACAGAGCACTTGGAAGTCGCACATATTTGTAACAGAGTTGGGGCCAGTGTCTTGCGGATGGAGTTGGAAATTGGCTAAAACATCCCGGTAAAATTTATAACCGGCGGCTTAAAGCCCCGGGCTAAGTGATCTACGAAAACAAAAACCTCTCCTTCTTGAGGGGTGGGAGGGCATTCTTTGCCAGGAGCCCTCCAATGGATTGTATCTTTGCTGCCTAAAGCACCAATCAGGACTAAATCGTCCAGTTGATCCTCTGTGACGCGAGAAGGAACCCAATTGCACTCATATACTTGCTTGGCCATGATGGAATCTACAAGGTAGAAGATCCTGGTTCAAAAATGCATTTGATCAAGGTACGTTGGTATGGGCACTGTTAAACCAGAGACAGCTCTATCTAAACCGGAGTTTTATGAAGCAACAGCATCTGGCGGTTCAACAAGGGGACTAATGGTATATACCGGTTTGGCAATTTTTCTACAAAGTTAAACCGCCGGATCTAAGCATTGAAACAGTTGAGATTGCAGATAGATAAGGGTACAGAAACAGATTTCACAAGATCTCTCTAGAGCGACGGATCTGAAGCAAGTTCAGAAAAGAAGGAAAATATTCAAAGTTCAAAAAAGAACAGTACCGAATAGATGGGCAGAGATACATATAGATCTATGGTCTTGAGGCATATAAGTAAAGGCGGATGCTAGGAAATACTGCTACGCAGAGCAAAGGTTCACAGGTTCATACAGGATCTATCATATGAATACGAAGAAAACGATGAACTCTGAAGAACTTGGAAACCCTAGAACGGATCTACGGAGGAAAAGATGAAGAACTCACCGGAGCCCAGGAAGAAACAGAAGGTCGCCGCGATGCTCTGGTACAGTCAGGGTGATGCAGCGGCCACGGTTGGAGCAGAGGTCATCGACGGAGGCGGAGCTCCGAAGCTGGACGACGCGGGGAAGACGAAGTAGAAGGGCACGAATGGGAGAAAAGAAAATGACCCTTCGGTCCTATTTATAAGGCAAGGGACAGGAGTCAGGCGCGAAAATCAAGGAACCGTGGGTCTGGAAACGGAGCTGTCGCCTCGATTGTCGCAGACCTATTAAACAAAGAAGGTATCATGGATAAGTTTCGTTATAACAGATGACGTCACGCCGGTTTACAACGACCAGAGAAGATGACATCACGGCGATTCAACGAACTACAAGAAGATGTTGAAGGTGAAAATTTTTGCTAAGGATTGACATGAACCTGTTCAAATCAATCTGGGGCCTAATGTTGGGGATATTACTACTGGGCGTAAACCGGCCTATCTGGGCCGGGTTAACTTCATCAGTAGTTAGTTATGCTAAAGCCCAAGAAGGCAGATGAGGGCTCAAGGCCCATAGTCGGTTCAAGGCCTGTAGCCGTAAACTGGCGTTGGTGTGTAACTTGTATTGTAAGTTGGGAATAAGTAGAGACCAAACCGGACACATCTATGAGCCGGTGTTTGAACTCTGTAAACCGACGGGCGCCACCCATGTATATAAGGGGACGACCCGGCGGCGGTTCAAGGACAACAGACAACAACTCGAGACATAGGCGAAGCTTGTTTGCTCCCTAGTCATCGAAACCCCATCAATTCCATCACAACTAGACGTAGGCTTTTACCTTCATTGAAGGGGCCAAACTAGTATAAACTCTCTTGCGTCCTTGTGTCCGCTTTAACCCCTTCAAGCTAACCCGTCGCGATGGCTCCACGACTAAGTGCTTTCTCTAGGACATCTGCCGTGACAAAACCACGACAGGGTGGCCAAGGCACACGATGCATGGGGTTTATACGGCCCTCTCCCTCGGCAAAGGTTTCAGAGAACACCGGAGACTTGCCCTTGATTATCTCATCCACCCCTCGTGAAGTGTGACTGAATGTATTATAGTAGCTGAGAAGGAATGAGCATGATACCTCTGGTGGTGGAATGGATTTACCATGTACCAGCTCATTCCGCAGGTGCCATACTCTCCATAAGACCATGATAATTCTGCTCCTGATAGACTCATGTGATTCTGCAAGAAGGTGAAACAGCCATTCAGTCCCTGTCCACTTGATCAAGGATCTGTTCGATAGAGGCCAGTGATTCAGCATTAAATCCCAAAGATTAGCAGCATTTGGGCAGGATATGAGCGCATGAAATGATGATTCCTGCTTCCGATCACATAGTCTGCAGTACCCATTCGGCTCGAAATACCTTCTTCTCTTTTCAGCATCCATCGGTAGGGCGCCTGAGGCCACTTGCCAAGCAAAATTCTTGAGTTTTGGTGGAACCGCAACATTCCACACTAAACGCTAGAGAGATCTATCACCTGATGGGTGACTGATGGACGAACCTGGACAAAACTGTTCATAATGGCCGCCATCACCACATGATAAGCGCTTTTTACTGTCAGCATGCCTGATTTCTCCCAAGGCCAAGAAATAAAGTCCTCTCGTTGCCTCGTAGATGTTCTGATCTTGAGGATGCTGTCCACACCCAGCTGCCAAAAGTGTCGCTGTACCAGCTCCACCTTCCAGTTACCCCGATCATCTAGGAAATCACTTACTCTGTTAAGACGACAGTTCCTCTTGGGAGTAATGGGTGTGTATGGCGGACCACGTGGAATCCATGGATCCCTCCACACGCGAATATTAGCACCATTGCCAACACGCCATAACATGCCTTTCTTCACTAGTTCCAGGCCATACTCTATTCCTTTCCATACTGCCGAAGAGTTTCCCGAAAACACTGTATCAACCAAGCTACCATTGGGGAAATATTTAGCTCGAAGGAGTCTAGCACATGGAGAATCTGGTGTCGTGAGGAGTCGCCAAGCTTGCTTAGCAAGCAACGCCTGGTTATAAGCTCTCATATCTCTGAATCCGAAACCTCCTTTCGACTTGGGTAAAATTAGCTTGTCCCATGCAGTCCATGCCATTTTCCGCCTGCCATTCTCTACCCCCCACCAATATTGTCTCATCATTTTTGTTAGATCATCGCACACGGAGAAGGGAAGTTTAAATATGCTCATGACATAAACTAGGATGGCTTGTGCAACAGACTTGATTAATACTTCTTTGCTAGCTTGTGATGAATACCTTTCGCTCCAGTCAATTAACCTCTTACTCAATCTGGATTGTAATGACTCAAAACGACCCTTATGCATACGACCTTCCGGTACAGGAAGGCCAAGGTACTTGAGTTCAAACTCCTGTTGAGTGACTTGCAGAATACCTTTCACTTCTTCAACCATCTGAGGAGGGCAGCTGTCAGCAAACAAGATGGAACACTTTGAAGGATTGATAAGTTGACCCGTAGCTGAAACATAAGTGTTCAAAACATCCCTAACAATCACCGCTTTATCCGAGGAAGCCCGAAAAAAGAGCAAGGAGTCATCCGCAAACAATAAGTGTGAAATAGCCGGAGCGCCCCCGCAGATTTTTATACCCTCAAGACCTCTTTCTTGTACAACACCATGTAAAAGAGCGGATAAAGAATCAGCGACAAAAAGAAACAGGAAGGGTGATAATGGGTCACCTTGACGCAAACCGCGAGATGGTGAAAACTGTTCCAGAGATTTTCCATTAAACTTTACCGCAAACTTTACCGAACGCACACACTCCATGACCTGGGTGACCCATTCTCTCGCGAATCCCCACTTCAAAAGCTCCCGCTCCAAGAAAACCCAATCAACACGATCGTAGGCTTTGGAGAGATCCAACTTGTAAGCACAAAAATTATTGCCTCCAGTACTGGATTGTATATGGTGTAAACATTCAAAGGCAATGATGGAATTATCTGAGATAAGTCTTCCCGGGATGAACGCACTTTGATTTTCAGATATGAGTTCTGTAAGGAGTGGACGAAGACGATTTACCATGCACTTTGAGACTATCTTGTAGATCACATTACATAAAGAAATAGGGTGAAAATCCTTTAGGGAGGAGGGATGCTGAATCTTGGGTATTAACACAATAGATGTGTCGTTTACACTGTCAGGCATCATCCCAGTCACAAAGAACTGTTGTACCGCCTTCACAATTTCCTCTTTCAACACTCCCCAATTCCTTTGATAGAACCTTGCAGGAAAACCATCAGGCCCGGTTGCCTTCAACAGGCCAATTTGAAAGAGTGCATCCGAAATCTCTTTCTCTGAAACGGGTGCCAGCAACCTTTCGTTCATTGCAGCTGTAACCTTGGGCGTGATCATATCTAACAAAGCATCCGGAGTTAAGGTAGGGTCCTTAGTATACACCTCCTGGAAATAAGAGGCTACCATGCGTTCCATGATCCATCCACTCTCTGAAGTCTTCGTATATTGTTCCTTCTCGCACGCCACACTGCCTGACGATGAAAGTATTGGGTATTACGATCCCCTTCCTTCAGCCGGGCGATGCGGCTGCGTTGGAGCCACATCATTTCCTCCCGGTAGAGTAACTCATCCAAACACTCCATTTTCTGTATGATTTGCACTCTGTCGGCATTGTTGATTTGCAGAGCTTCAAGCTCAAGTCGAAGGGCTTCAATATGTTTTTCAACATGCCCAAAATTCTCTTTACTCCACTTCCGTAGATCAGTCATAACAGACTTCAGCGAGGTAGCGACGTTCCCAAGGTTCCCGGTTGGAACATAGCTAGAAGCACAATGAGCTAATTCATTTGCAGGCATGGGTTCTCCGAATACCTTGGTGGATACAACTTAAAGTTACAATTCTACAAAAAGAATTTGGATGGTAATCAAAAGTCTAATGATTCTCACTTTTCATAATTGGCTGCTTCTGACTTTGCTCTTGAGACTATATTTTCTCAAGAGAACAATCTGAATATCCTTTTGTACAATATGAGCTAAACTTAGACCGCACACTTGTAAAATGCCATTTATTTAGCAACGTACGAACATATATATAGTCCATAACTAGCTAATGTGCGCTACTTGAGTACATTAGTCTCCTGCATTACGGCATGTATCGAGATGGGCATGACAAGGATATTCACACAAGAGCTAGCGGCACCAAGAAAAGTCATCTCTGAAACTACTCTTCTACTGGAAATCTCACACATCACCCTGAATCCGCGACATGTTAACTGGATCACCTTCGGTTCCAGCAGATATTGGGACCTGATTGGAATAAAAACTCCCAAGAGCAACCAAAATTTCTGATCAAATTCCAAGAAAATACCAAATAATTTTAGACCATGGGACTCGGGGGTGTTATGTGCTACCTGGGAGAAGGGGAGGGTGTCCACAAGACCACAAGCAGTGCCTCCCGTAGAAACCACCTCCATTGTCAAAAGCAATCTGTCAAACAACTACAGAGCATCACAACAAACTGAACTGGAGGAAAACAACTTACAAATCGATGAGGGCGGAACCAAGCCCAGCGAACACGGCGTCAGTGCCTTTCGCATCAGCACCGTGGAGGATCAACTCCTCACTTTCTTGCTGAACGACTAAAGGACTCGAGCGGCACGCCAGCAGCGTCTACTGCGCGGGAAAGGAGATGGCGAGCACCTACCCCCTCGACTTGGCCTTCGGCTGCCTGCACTTTCAGGAAGCCGCATCCCAGCCCATCGAGCGAATAATTCTTCCAATACATCCAACGCGCCAGCACCTCCGTAGGGCTCTCCGGCCGCCTGCCCGTGTCACCGCTAAGCCAGGCAGCAACTCGTGCCGGCGACGCGCATGCGCACTATCTCGCCACTGGGGGAACTCCAGGCATGTGCAGCACAGCCCGTGCCTCCATGCCGCCCGAGGAAGCCAGCACTCGCAGCGCACCCGCGCCAAGCCAGCAGGAGCCAGGTGCCCCGCCGCGGTGGCGCTGAGACGGGGAGGAGGTAGGGGAAGGAAGGAGCTGGCGATGGGAAAAAAATTATATGAGAACAGGTCTCACGGTTAGCAGGTGAGACCTGTCCTGATGGATGACACGTGGCATTCACAAATCACAACGCATCTAATCTCTCTCCCTCCCTGATTTTAAGTGAGGGATGGGGGATGCTTTGTGATTTGTGAATGCCACGTGTCATCCATCAGGATGGGTCTCACGTGAGACCTGATCTCATAGAATTCTTTTCCATGCGGGGATCGTGAGTTGGAGAGACCTTTTTCCCCTGTTTTCCGTTGACGATCGCGGGAGCTGATGCGTTAAGATGCGATCGCTAAGGAAGTTCCCGTAATTCGGGGACGCGTGATTTGCGTGAGCGGACGGGGAAGTTGCGAATCAGGGGACTTTTCGTTCGTGGACAGAGTTTTCGTCCGCCAACTGAAACTGCTAAACGCACTTTTTCGTGAGGATTATTGTTATCTTGACGGTTAGATTTAAATGGACGACTCTGATTGGATGGTTCTAATTAATTTTGGGTTGTTGTGTGTAGATTAGGCTGAGTGTGCGTTGAATATGTTCTCTTATTTAATAGTAGTAGAGATAAAGTCAAGGTACAACTCCGGGTCATCCTTTTACCGAGGGACACAACTATTTGAATAGATAAACTTCCCTAGAGGGGTGCACCACATTTCCCAACACGCTCGATCACCTTTGGCCGGACATATTTTCCTGGGTCATGCCTGGCCTCGGAAGATCAACACATCGCAGCCCTACCTAGGCACAACAGAGAGATCAGCACGCCGGTCTAAATCCTATTGCGCAGGGGTCTGGGCCCATCGCCCATTGCACACCTGCATGTTGCGAACGCGGCCGGTAAGCTGACCTAGCCTCCCTAATACAAGAGCAGGCGTTCCAGTCCAATCCGACACGCGCCGCTCAGTCGCTGACGTCAAAAAGGCTTCGGCTGATACCACGACGTCGAGTGCCCATAACTGTTCCCGCGTAATTGGTTAGTGCATATAGGCCAGTGGCCAGACTCAGATCAAATACCAAGATCTCGTTAAGCATGTTATTTTGAACTAACCGCGAACGCCGACCAGGGCCAGGCCCACCTCTCTCCTAGGTGGTCTCAACCTGCCAAGTCGCTCCGTCACAAAGTAACAGTCGGAGGCCGTCGGGAACTGTCGTGGAATTGTCACGGCAGATGTCCTATTGTGAGGACTTAGTCGTGAGGCCAACGCATCTATGTGGTAGCTTGAGAGGGGTTGAGCGGAATCAAGAGACGCAACACAAGACAAGGATTTAGATAGCTTCGGGCCCCGGGAAACATCATCCGGTAACAACCCTACATGATGTTTGTGGCTAGTTCTTATTATCATCACGAGGGAGTCGCCGTAAACCAGCTCTCCCAGTTATCCCTAACCCTTCATATTATTTTTCCCCTCTCTTGAGGTGCCCTGCCCCTCCTTATATATGTTGAAGGGGCGGGTTACATGTAGAGTCCAACTCGGATTAAGACTTAAACTATTTTGACTCCTCTCCATGGGATTCCTAACGTCTTGGGCTTCATAACGTCTCGGGCTTCATAACCCGACTCTATCTGTCGGGTTATGACTGTCAACTAGTTATCACTGTCTGCCGGGTTATGACTGTCAACCAATTATCACTGTCTGCTGGGTTATGACTGTCAACCAGTTATCACTGACTGCCGGGTTATGACTGTCAACCAGTTATCACTGTCTGTCGGGTTATGACTGTCAACCAGTTATCACTGTCTGCCGGGTTATGACTGTCTGGCGGTTTGTGATGGTCTGTTGAGTTATCATCTGACTTAACTCCTGCCTGGTTATCATCTAACTTAACTCCTGTCGGGTTATCATCTGACTTAACTCCTGCCAGGTTATCATCTGACTTAACTCCTGCCTGGTTACCATCTGACTTAACTCCTGCCGGGTTATCATCTGACTTAACTCATGTCGGGTTATCATCTGACTTAATTCCTGCCGGGTTACCAAGTACCAGCCGGGTTATAACTTCAGCCGGGTCATACCGCGGGGTATATCCCCGACATTAGACCCTAGTTTAATTTGGATTTATCCATGTTAAACTGATCCTGAGCATCCTTAAATCCTTGTCAGTTCCTTCTAGAAAATCCGGGTCAATAGGCCAGCTTCATAATCAATTTGCTGACATTGGTTTGTCACAGAAAAATATTATGAAGAATAATTCATTTGACACAGCTCCCAATGCTTTAACAGAAATATTGGTCCTTAAAATACTCATCTGATCTTCAGCCGGTTTAAGGACGTAGAACTTGCCGGTTTAAGAATGTAGAACCTTGCCGGTTTAAGAATGTAGAACCTTGTCGGTTTATCATTTCCGGTTTACAAATATTGATGGCACCGGGTCATAATTGTAGTTAACATCAAGCTTGAAAATATACCTCTTATATGCATATCACTTGTAGCCCCCAAGTCTTAAGAAGGTAGCATAGCAACAGCTTAAGACTTGCTTCAATATAAATATCACAATCTTGAAGAAATCCAATTTGTTCATCCCAGTCATTAGTCATAAACTGAGTATTCTATATATATAGCCCCCAAGTGCCGGGATGTCATGCTTGCAGCAACCTGGGACATGTAATTTCCTGATGCTCATAAAACTTCAACCAGTGTAGCCCCCAAGGGCCGGATCATTATGCAATAATGAGAAGGGACTTTGTAAATATAATCATGTAAACTTTGAACAGAAACGTGTATCCCCCAGGGACCGGCTCAGTAAGATAATATTGAGTTGGGACTTGATATATACTTCAATGAAAATAACATCATATGATGTAACCCCCATCATGGGGCTTGAACCCACGTCCACAAGGTTAAGAGCCTTGTGCTTTACCAACTGAGCAGTGGACCCTTCAATATAATGGATTAAAAGCTTTGTACCTTGTATTGTTGACAGGAGCAATTGGTAGCCCCCAAGGGCCGGCTCATTACGATATGATGAGTCGGGTCTTTAATAAGGTGAGCAAACAATGACTTTGCATTAGCCCCCAAGTGTCATGGTGCATGCTTGCAGCGACATGAGACTTGTGTATTTGATGTAATACCAACTTGAATCATGTAGCCCCCATGTGCCGGGTCGTAAGCCTGCAGCGACTCGGGACTATTCCTTCCATTGTAGAATAAATTATATCCATTGCGCTGAAGCGACTTTGAAAACCTCAATCATAATATTGGTTATTGATAACCATAACAAAAATCCAGCCGTGTTGGCTATTAAAGATGTGAATAATATAACCTGGTTTGAAAACCGATTGCAGCTATATAAACCGGTATATCCGTGCCCATATGATACATGCTATGATGATGTAATGATGATGCAATGTATGACTTAATATATGATGATGTATGTGTATGATCAAGAGGGTTTAAGCTATGGTTCGGATACGACCAGAACCCCCAAGTAGTCATAATTGTGGCATTGCGCCGATCAAGAGGTGTAGCTATGGTTCAGATATGACCAGAGCCCCCAAGTGATTTCCCTAGTGGCCTTATGCCTATCAAGAGGTGTAGCTATGGTTCGGATACGACCAAGGCCCCAAGTGATTTCCCTGGTGGCCCTTATGCCTATCAAGAGGTGTAACTATGGTTTGAACCCATAGCCCCCAAGTGATTTCCCCGGTGGCCTTATGCCTATCAAGAGGTGTAGCTATGGTTCGGATACGACCAAGCCCCCAAATGATTTCCCTGGTGGCCCTTATGCCTATCAAGAGGTGTGACTATGGTTCAAACATAGCCCCCAAGTGATATTGTGAGATGTGCTCAAGGGATACCCATATTTGAGTTGTGCTGTGCAGCAGACTCTCTTTGGCCCCTTATGATAATATTGGCTTGATAGCCGGATTGCCGAAGTAACCAGAGCTGTGCCCTTATGATAATATTGGCTTGATAGCCGGATCAAGAGGTGTAGCTATAGTTCCAATACGACCAAGCTCCCAAATGATACTGTGAGCTGTGCTCAAGGAGCACATATGTTTGACATGTGTTTTTGCAACAAACTCTCTTTAGTCCCTTTAATTTTTCCTGAAAACTTGAACTTGCGAGAGATTATTCTTTTTGAACCGGAAATTCTTAAACAGGATACTGAGAGTTTCAAAGCTTTGTGGAAGATAGCTTTCTCTTGAACCGGATTTCAAACCGGAATCCTTCTTTTTAAGCCGGAAATTTTCTGACGGCCTTTAAATTTGCACCAATATGACGGTTTAGGGTCATGTATTAGATAACTTTGCAAGCCGAAGTAATTGCACTTTTAAATAATGCAATATATAATATAAAAATATACTGGATGGATTTCACCTGATATGCTAGGCGAGAAATTATCCATCGCGGAGTTGATGATCACCCCGGCATAGCTGAAATCAATCACGGTCGAGTCAGTCGCGGGAGCAGACAAATGAACCAGCCACGGTGTTGTAAGCCGGTGCGGACGGGCAAGTCAATTGCATGCGCGGTAAGCCGACAAGGATGAGAGAGTCGGTCGCGGCGTTGTAAGGCGGCACGGACGAGAGAGTCAGTCGCGGCATTGTAAGACGGTACGGATACGGTCGCGGACGACGAGTCAGTCATGTGTGTTGATGTAGCGGGGGTGGCGACTTGCGCACATACTCATCCAGCAGCACGGCACGGACTAGCGCTAGTGCAAAAATAATATTGGCGCACGCCCCTTTACAACACCTTTGTAATGAATAATGATCATGTGAAAAAATAGTACAAACAAGGTAATTATCCTTAAACAATTTAATATGTGTTGATAAGATACATTAAAAGGATAGCACCTGGTATTTTCACTGCATGAACGCGGACGCTGGTTGCCCTTGGACTCGATACATGGTCTTGGTCCTCTCGCAAGGGTGATTTACTTGCACATATTCCAACTGATGTGACGCCTTATCAAGTGGACCAGAGGCCTCACGATGCTGCGTCCTTTCAATCTCGCTCGTTATCCACATGCTTTCTCTTCGGTATGGCAGCGAAGGCAATAGTTGCACCAGCCGAGACTGCTTTCTATTTTTCTTTTGTTGGACTAATCTGCTTTAAATATTACTTGAGTGGCGCAGAATGCGAGGCATGTGTTGCCCTTTCTGGCTCATCTCTTCCTTTCTTTGAATAATGACTGACTACACGCTAGACGCATATGCATATGACAACCCGGCGTAGACGTCGGTGCAATCTCCATCCAGTTGACGAAAGCCGGACTCTCGAGCGACGGGGCTATGCGTGCGCATCCCTCGGTAAAACTTGGTGCAGTCTTCAACATTTTTAATGTAAACTTGGAGTGGCCGGCGAGCGGGATTGATTTGACAGGGCGGCCGCAGCAGTGGAGTAAGGCGGAAACAAGGCCTCAACGGCGATTTAGAGTCAACCAGAGGGGCGGCTTGAAGACTCGAGGCGGAGCCTTGAGCATCGAGGCAGAAGCGGAGTCGTAGCTACAGAAGTTCATTGATGAGGCGGAGGCAATCCGGAGAAGTTACGGGCGGCTTAGTGAGGCACGGAAGCGAGGCCGGCGACTCATCAGGGCCGGCTCAGAACAACGGCTGTGACCCGCCGGCTGCAGACATAGCCAGCAGCGGCGGCTCGGAGGTGCAGCGGTGGAGCCCCAGCGGAGGCCGAGTCCATGTCCGACGCGGTGACTTGAAGATGGCTCAGTGGTGGCAGCAGAGGCAGCTGGCGGTTTATCCGCAGCAGTATGTGCGTGCGGGAGGAGCTGGGCCGGGCTGTAGCGGTAACAACTCAACGCCTGACAATGCCATAAGGACGGCTTGACGACCAACTGAACCGGTCCAGCCCGGCTGCGATGATGAAGGCGGTGGTGATTTGTAAACAGGCCAAGCGAGCTGACAGGCGGGAGGCGGAGGGCGCGGCCGCTTATCCTCGACGCGGCGGGTCGAGTACAACACAACTGGTCAAGCACGAGGCGACTTAGACGCAGGACAGGGACGATTTGCGAGGGCACAAGGTCGGCTCAGGGTTATCACCGCAGCAGTAGACTGAACCCGACGTTGCTGCCGAGGGAAACGCGGGCTGAACCGGCGCAGAGCGGAGGGGCTCGGCGGGTCAGGCGTGCGGGCACTTTATGGCAGTGGAGATGGAGCCGACGAGACGCGCTGAACCGGCAGCAGGTTGGTGATGGCGACCCAGAGACGGCGACTCGGTCCGGGCTCACAGCTGTGGAGATGAGGGCATGCGGCCGGCGGCTCAGGAGCGGCTGGGGAGTAGCGCTGCACGGGCGGGTCACCGGTGAAACGGAGCGGCGATCTTCCGGCGGGCGGTTTGTGATTTGAAGCAGGTCGCAGAATGGAAGCCGAAGCCGCGTCGGCTCACTGGCAGCAGCAGAGTCCGGGTCGCGCGGGGGCGACTTGTGGAGGTGGCAGAGGCAGCTAGCGGCTCGAGGCGCAGCGACGGAGGCCGCAAGAACCGGCCGGCGCGCTGGAGACGGCGAGCGCACGGGAGGCAACCAGTTGAGATGGAGGATGCGGCTTGCAGTAGAAGTAGACCGATGAGGCGACATAGCGCAGAGCAATCCGGAACAGAGGGTGCGCGTGGTGCGGAACTTGATGATTCCCGCTCGGAGTCGTGCAGGCGCGGCCACGAGGAGGAAGGACGCAGTCAACGAGGCACGAAGGCACATGAGCCGGAGGCCGGGTCGGTGACGCGCAGGCCAGAGACCGGGACGGAGGCGGCTTTGCGTAGGCAGGCTCAGAAGTGCTGCGGCGGAGACGGCAGGGCCGAAGCCGGCAGTCGCGGCGCAGATGCCCGATCGTGGAGCCCAAGTCCAAGGAGTACTACTAATCTCATCAAAAATATGTGCGTACATGCATGCCTCACTTTTCCTTTGATTGATCCTCCCAAGTGATCACGGCCCAATAGTATAGCATGGCAGATGGACAAAAATGTAGGGCCACTGATGGAATACTAGCATCCTATACTAAGCATTTAGGATTGAAAGTAAAGGTAACAACAGTAAAAGCAATGACAGGCTATGCATCAGAATAGGATTAACCGAAAACAGTAACATGCTACACCATTCTAATGCAAGCAGTAGAGAGAATAATATGCGATATCTGGTGATCAGGGGGGGCTTGCTGGTTGCTCTGGCAAGTAGGGGTCGTCAACAATATAGTCGATCGGGGCACCAGCAGCGGCGTCAGTCTCGTAATCTACCGGAGATTAGAGGGGAATAAACAATGAACACAATGCAAGCAGATGCATAACGATGCATGACATGACAATGAGCATTGCTAGGTGTGCCCTAACGCAGTAGGAGATGCTACCGGCGAAGGGGGAAACAACCGAAAAAATATCCCCGAAGGGGGAACACCACGTTTTCGGACAGATGAACCGGAGGGGGAAAGTTGCGTGTTCGCTACGCTAGGGATCTGTGGTGGACGAACGGGCTGCGTATCCGGTTTCGTCTCGTCGTTCTGAGCAACTTTCATGTACAAAGGTTTTTCATCCGAGCTACGGTTTATTTTAATTATTTTTAACTATTTATTTATTTATTTTATTAATTCTTTTTTAATTTCCGTTCTAGGGCTGGGCCCACTGGTCATAGGCATAGGGGCCTTAATGGGCATATGGGCAGGCGGGTGCGGGCGAAGCCGCAGCCCTGCCCGGTAACGAGGCGAGGCCGGAACGGGGCCGGAGCGGGCGCGTGGGCGTCGGTTCACGACGCGGCCAGCGGGTGCGAGGCCGCGGCCATGGCGAGGCCGCCGACTGGGGCTAGCGGGGAGGGGAGGCAGCTGTGCGAGGGAGTGGCCGGGCGGAGCCGCCGCAGTCGGGTGCGCGCGAGTGGCAAGAGCGGCGGCCAGGGAGCGGCAGAGGCGAGGCAAGGGTGCGGCCGGGCGGTGCAGCCACGGTCTGGCGTGGCGTTGGCGGCAATACGCTCGCGCGGGCACCAGCGGTGGGTAGTAGTGGCTGTAGTGAGCAGACGGCAGCATCAGCAGAAGCAGCAGCGCGCAGACAGTAGGAGTAAGGGAGCGAGCTGGGGCGACGGTCAGCACGCGCAGGGCGCGAGAGGGCGCGGACGGGGTGGTGGTCGGGCGCAGCGATGCGCATCTGGGTGCGGACTGCGGCGGTGGAGCGCGACCGGCGCAGGGAAGGGGCAGTAGGTGCGGGCGGCGTCGATGACAGAGGAAAAAACGGGGAAGCGGGTCGCGGGAGCTCACCCCTGGTGCCGTGAAGGGGGGGGGGGTTCGGCGAGGCTCGGGGTCGACCGGTGAGGAGCAGGCCAAGGACGGGGCGGCGCTGGCGTGGTCGATGACAGCAGGGAGGACCCGGGTGGCGAGGAGGGTGCAGAGCACGGCGAGGAGTCGGGGACGGATCGGTCCGGTGGGGAGGCGGTCCGGCGAGGTCCTGGGCGAGGATGACGGCGCAAGGACGGAGGGAGGGTTCGCGGGGCGAAGGCGACGGTCCGTTAGGCGCGGGTGCGTCGGGCGCCCACGAGATCCAAAGAGGGAGTGGGGAGCGTGGGAGGGAAAAGTGGGGATAGGGCTAGGGTTCGGTGGGGGAAGTGGGGGGGGGGGGGGGGGGGGGGGGGGGGGCGGTAGGGGAAATGGATCGGCCGGCCTAGTGGGCGTCCTGGTGGGCCAAACGGCCCACGGGGAGGAGGCAGGCTTTTGTCTTTTTTACTTTTTTTTTCTTTGTTTTTCTTTTATCTATTTTTTACTATTTTATTTTTATAATTAGTGCATTTAATCTTTTTATAAAAATGTGGTTCCTCCACCATTATGACTTGGGATTTATTTGTCCCATTTTGAACATTTTATTTTTAATGTTTGAAAACTTTTGATGTTTGCCTTTATTTAAATTTGAATTTGAACGGGATTTGAACATTCGCAAGTTTAGCAACAGTAATACCACTGACGTGGCAACGTTTATCAGACGGTTACTGTAGCTTAACTATCCGGGTGTTACAATTCTCCTCCACTACAAGAAATCTCGTCCCAAGATTTAGGAGGGGAAGTGAGGGGGAAAGATCTGGTTACGAAATTCTAACGAATCTTCTCGGCCTTGATTGCCCTTCTCGAAGAGGTCGGTCCATTACTTTGATGTCTTCCTTTCTCTGCTTCAGGTCAACATGATGTAGTACGCATCCTTTCTTTGGGATCTTCATCGTACTTACGGAAAGGATAAGGGGTGGCATCGAAAGGTCGGACCTCTACAAGGTTGCTTATCTGGTAGATAATATCGGGGAAGGTGGCGGAAATTATCTCTCGAATTGAAACTTAAGAAGATATCGAGAGCAAAGTAAGAAGGTACCATAAGAAGTTTCAAGCAGCCAGACAATCGTCCAATGCCTAGTCAGAAGGTGAAAGGGTTTCAGGGCAACGTGAATAAGTATTGTGTTTGATACCCGAATAGATCACTAGGAATGTGGCTCGTGAATTGCATACGAAGACAAGCGCGATGATTAACTTTGGAAACAGGGTGTACAGGAGAGTCGGGTTTTGATCCTGTGGCACTGTGGGTGATGGGCCCACCATGTGGGTTAAAGGTAGGAAGGTGCTAATCAATTTGCATCGTCTAGATAGCAAGGCAGGTCAGAGTATCGCTTGTCAGTTATGTCAGCAACAACATCGGTACCAAGGGCGAGGGACGAAGAGAACCATTTTCCTGCTCGTTAAACGAGGCGGGCCAATAGGCAAAGTTCGCGTCCATCGGTGGCTACCGGAATGTCATCAACAACAGCAACATGGCCTTGCTGGCAGAATTGTACACTGAGATGTTTACATAAGCAGGAGAATATTACTGCTTAGATTATATAGATCACAAGCAATGTTATACCAACCAATGGAAAGGAAAATATGATTATCACATTAAACAGAACAATGGAAAGGAAAATGTGTTTAAAAACATATTTCAAGGTTATATCCTTCCCAAGGACAAGCAGAGCATGATATCCATGACAGGATATAATGTTGAAAACTCTTTACATAGGGAGAGACATTTCATGACATTACCTATACAGCGGTGTTTGGATAATTGAGCAGGAAACATTTAGCATTGGGCTTCAAATGTTCCTGTTGAAAATCGGAGTACCATAGACATGCTTCGAGATAGCATTGACATGGTATTCAAGCAAAGGTCAGACTTTGGACACACAAAGGATACATCAGGAACAACTTATAGAATAAGTCTTACAATTTCCTCATGGAAGAATGGCTAACCTTGCTAAAAAAGGCAACTATAACAATCGGTCCTCCGGGCGGCGGTGCAAGGCATCACATCACCTTACCGGGTCATATATAGACCAATGTCATAAATCCTGGAAATATGTCCCAACCATCACATCTGACGAAGATTCTGATCTGATTGGTGTCAAGATACCTCAGACTCACGATGCCCGAGAAGGGAAGGGGCAACGCAATTTGACGAGATGGAGTTGCAAGATTCTCGGTGAATGCACTATGGAAGCCAGTTCCGAATCACAAGTTCATCATTAAACTAATGAGAGGATGAGGAGCTGGCTGACGAACTAAGCGACAATTCATTGAGATTTCTAAAAGATGGATTTCCACCAGTATTTGAACAAGGAGATAACATTTGTCAGATCAAATGATATAATGAGGCATGCTTGAGGAAAACATACACAATTAAACATTGGTTGAAAATTGCACCCGAAATATGGGCCGAGGTAGCAAGATCAATGCTTAGAATGGTGATTCGATAACCAATGGTCTAAGAATGAAATGACGACCATTAACTTCAAAACAATAGGGTCGCTAGAAGTTTTGAATTCGCACATCCAAGTTCAATTGTCGGTTTTTTGATTGGAAACAACACGGGGACCAAGGAATGAACGGAAATGGCAAGAAGTATCACTTGTACCAAGAATTCATAAGAGGTGGTGAAATTCTCTCGACATTCTTGACATATAAGATAGTAATACTCCATGGTAAAGAAGAATAATTGCTGGATAGCAAGGATCTCCAGGTATAACACAAAACATGAACAAGTTTGTGTTGGAGGGAAAGCAATAAGGTTGTCGATGATAACACCAATCATCGAGGGGCAAGGATGGTACTTGTCATCATGAATTTGATTGATATTCTGGAAGGAGTCCAACTATTGATGGTGATCATGAAAAAAAATTTGCTTATCGAGAGGATCCACGAAGGAGACCAACGACTGCATCAAGCAAAAGGAGTGTTGTAGCAAAGGATTACTGGAACCATGGATATGTCTCCAACTCAGAATCAAGCTTGATGTTCGAGGTGAAACGATATGACGAGGAAGAGCGATGTAAGCTTAGCTCATTGTCAAAATTTGTGCTTCAAGAAGAAGGACCAGGTAGCATAGTTAAAATTTAGCATGCTAATGATATAGCCGATCAGGCTAGGAATGACTTAAATGATTATTAACTCGTAAGCAACAAAAATTACGTAGAGTTATTGAATGAGAGTGCGGAATCGATTCACTTATCGGTGGTCTCGAGTGACTATTAACTCGGAACCCGGGGTGGATTGGAATTGGCGAGAATAATAGTTGATGAATAACTCATAAGAAGTTATGTAGTTCCGTGATATTCTCGAGATACCAGAGGGTATACTCGAAAGCAAATCAAAACAGAAACTGAATTGGAGCATTGACTTGCGGTAGCAGATACTTTAATCTTGTCAGAATAGACGAGGCAATGGAATGGTTTCCTTCCAGATATATTGAATAAGGTTCGAAACCATAACTACAAGGGATCCAATTTACGATATCGGAAGAGTTGTTCAAATGATTAACTATTCTTGCAAGAAGCTTTCATGATAAGTTTCACATCGTGTCCATGGGCATGAACACGAAGGTTCAAGGTCGACTCCCACTTCTGCAATGCATAACCTTTATTTGGCGAAGCAACAGAAGATTATGTCTCGCGAAACTTTCGGGTTCATACGGCTTTAGGAAAGGTATAGGTTCAACCCATTGGGGCATCTTAGAAACATATACCACAAGCTTCAAGAGTAAATATCACCAGCTCAAAAGTAGAGCATGGTTGGCCAAATCAGAGAATAGGATTTACCAACGGCGTTATATGTCAGGGAAAGAACTTCTCGAGGTTTTTGTATACGAAGGAAACTGTCGGATGATAATTCAACAAAGGATCTGACGGTCCATTAGAGAGCTGATGTGAGCATCGGCACACAACAGAGGAAGAAAACAATGCAAGGACATTGGATTATAGAAACAACTGACTAACTCAAAGCTCAATTGCAAAGGAATTATGAGTTCCAAAACAAGGGATCAGAAGCAATGCTCTGATTAGGGATGAATAGGTAGAATAGCCTTAGGGGTACAATCGATGGTGATTTGATTGGTCGAGATCTAGCACATGTTAAAATGACGTTTGAGTCGGAAGGATGAATTCTAGGATCTTATTGAGGATTGCGAGCATTCGCAACATTTTGTATCAACGCACTCGAAATGATAATGACAAAGGATGACAATAAGATTACTAGACTTATGGTATTAACCATAATGCAAGCAAGCAAGAAATTCAAGAACAATAGACTATTGAGGATTTTCGGAGGAACGAATGGTATTATGCAGACTTTTGGGAAGTACATGAATCAACTGAGGATGAGTGGATACTTGATAGGTGCACAAAATTATCTGTAGGGGTATTCAGGTGACAAGGAACTGCAAGGCAGTAAGCTCTAAGGATTCTCGGAACAACAGAGAGTAGTTCGGGGCATCTTGTAATAACAAGATCAATGGGATTGAATGTAAGAATGGCAGGTGTATGCAATTATCAATAAGGATATAATAGTGGTAGGGAATTTGCGAAGGCGGTGGGTACAAGTCTCTCGGGAGAACATCGTATAGTAATCTCATAATCTTCTGGTGCAGCAGACGATCATCGGTAATATGTTGCTCTCCGGGTGAAAGTGATCACGAGATCCTAATGTTAGATTTAGTAAGATTCATTTAACCCAAATAGAAGAGAGATCGGAGTCGCAGAGTATAGACGAGGAGTAAATGATCCTAATACCACCCAATGGCGACGTGGGCCCATGGGCCGCACAGCCATGTTAGTAAAACAATTTTCACTGACTAGACTCAACTTCGACCAGGGAGTGTGGAAGGGGATTCCTACAGGCAGTCGGCTCTGATACCAACTTGTGACGCCCTCGATTCAATCGTACACTAATCATAAACGCAAATATGTACGATAAAGATCAAGGATTCACGGGAAGATATCACAACACAACTCTAGACACAAATTAAAATAATACAAGCTTTATATTACAAGCCAGGGGCCTTGAGGGCTTGAATACATAACCTCGAAAACACAAGAGTCAGCGGAAGCAAAACTATCTGAGTACAGACATAAGTTAAACAAGTTTTCCTTAAGAAGGCTAGCACAAAAGTAGCAACGATCGAAAAGGCAAGGCCTCCTGCCTGGGACCTCCTAACTACTCCTCGAAGTCGAACTCCACGTAGAATCATCCTCGGGATCCTCTGGCTCCTGGTGTCGGTGTCAAAACCGGCGGATCTCGGGTAGGGGGTCCCGAACTGTGCGTCTAGGCCGGATGGTAACAGGAGGCAAGGGACACGAAGTTTTACCCAGGTTCGGGCCCTCTTGATGAAGGTAAAACCCTACGTCCTGCTTGATTAATATTGATGATATGGGTAGTACAAGAGTAGATCTACCACGAGATCAGAGAGGCTAAACCCTAGAAGCTAGTCTATGGTATGATTGTTGATGTGTACGTTATCCTATGGACTAAAACCCTCCGGTTTATATAGACACCGGAGAGGGTTAGGGTTACACAAAGTCGGTTACAATGGTAGGAGATCTTCATATCCGTATCGCCAAGCTTGCCTTCCACGCCAAGGAAAGTCCCTTCCGGACACGGGACGGAGTCTTCAATCTTGTATCTTCATAGTCTAGGAGTCCGGCTGAAGGTATAGTCCGGCTATCCGAACACCCCCTAATCCAGGACTCTCACCTGGACTCCATCATATGATTGCAGCAACCGGGAAAAGGGGAAAAAGAAGTAGGAAAGCAACCGTGCATACTCATCCAAAGTACTCACAAGCAAGGATCTACACTACATATGCATTGGTATCAATGAAATGGGTAGTATCTGTGGACTGAACTGCAGAATGCCAGAATAAGAGGGGGATAGCTAGTCCTATCGAAGACTACGCTTCTGGCAACCTCCATCTTGAAGCACTAGATGAGAGTAGATGGTAAGTTAACCAAGTATCATCGCATAGCATAAACCTACCCGACGATCCTCTCCTCGTCGCCCTGTGAGAGAGCGATCACCGAGTTGTATCTGGCACTTGAATTGGTGTATTTTTATTAAGTATCCAGTTCTAGTTGTCATAAGGTCAAGGTACAACTCTAGGTCGTCCTTTTACCGAGGGACACGGCTATTCGAATAGATAAACTTCCCTGCAGGGGTGCACCACATTTCCCAACACGCTCGATCCCCTTTGGCCGAACACACTTTCCTGGGTCATGCCCGGCCTCGGAAGATCAACACGTCGCAGCCCTACCGAGGCACAACAGAGAGGTCAGCACGCCGGTCTAAATCCTTTGGCGCAGGGGTCTGGGCCCATCGCCCATTGTACACCTGCACGTTGCAAATGCGGCCGGTAAGAAGACCTAGCCTCCCTAATACAAGAGCAGGCGTTCCAGTCCAATCCAGCACGCGCCACTCAGTTGCTGACGTCAAGAAGGCATCGGCTGATACCACGACATCGAGTGCCCATAACTGTTCCCGCGTAGTTGGTTAGTGCGTATAGGCCAGTGGCCAGACTCAAATCATATAGCAAGATCTCATTAAGCATGTTATTTTGAAGTAACCATGAACGCCGACCAGGGCCAGGCCCACCTCTCTCCAAGTGGTCTCACTACTAGGGAAAAGGCTAGCAGCAGCGCGGGTTTTAGGTGTATCAGTAGTGCGGGGACCGGAGCTACTAATACGGCGCTACAGCTAACATGTAGCAGTAGCGCGTGCTCACCAGCGCTACTGGTACACAAGTGTAGCAGCAGCGCGGTTCATGGAAGCTCGCTACTGCTAATAGCTCTAGCGCACTTTGCCTGAACGCGCTACTGCTATCGTGGCGCTGCTGTTAACTTTTCTCCACTCGCTACTGCTAATTTTAGTAGTTTTTGTTTTTTCTGCATATTTGTTTTGTATTTGAACCGGCTTTATAGAAGAATCTTTAGCAGATACAAATGTCATCATGATACACATACCAATGGCTGCGAGACCACAAATGTAATCATAGCATAAACATACAAATAGTCTCATCATAATCATCATCCAACACAGTGGTATCTCGTCATCATCTCGGAAATAGCGATACATGCAAGTCTCGAATACTTGCAACTACAACGTCATCCATCTAAACAATGGTATATGCGAGAAGAGTTATCACTATGAGTGAGAGCAGAACTACGTAGTACATGAGGCGGCGGTTACGAGTCCTGTCTCGTGCTAGCGTGAACCTCAAGTAACTAGCTTCTCCTTCTTGTCTGCTTTTGAAGCCTTTATGGCTGGCACCCGAGACCCCATTCACTTGTGCATGACACTCTGGCCACTCGTTGTACACCCCCGGAACCTTCACTATGTACACGACATAGCACCGCCATATCGCCATCAAGAAACTAGGTACCTGTTAGAGATGCATGTTCATCAAGAGGATGTATAATCATATGCAACAAAATATATTAGAGCAACACGAAAAAGAAAGGGTTAATTAGCAACTAGATGCAACATACAATACGCAAACTAATTAACTAGAGGTACGCATGTCATCGTACCCAAACAATCAAAGTAGCGTTACGCAAGTTTGGCAGGGACTGTGGACATCACAAAGTTTCATCGCTACAGAAGGTATACAAGTTCAACCGACACATATCATCATCATCGGCATCGTAAATCACTAGAAGTTCCATCCTTCCATATCATCGAGGATGGACCCTAGCTTCTTGAATGGCGTGAAGTCTTGACGTTGCATGCTTATGCGAGTTCGGACGTCAGCTCGCGATATAGGGCCGTGGTGGAACATCCCCTTCTCATGATGATCGTCGCAATGTCCCTTTGGATGCGAAAGAAGTCATCTCTAAGTTTATAGTCCGCTTCTCCATGAGAGTCTAGCCACTTGTGGATATGTTCATCATTTCTGCTTGTCATGCGAAGCTTTTGGTGATCTGTGTTGAACTCAATCATGAGATGGAGGATGTAGAATCCATCCTTCTTGCTTGGTTTTGGGACATGGATGCAGCAGAAGTTAGTTTTATGCGCGAAACCCTTCTTCTTGTTCCTTTGTTTCCTGATTTGCATGTGGCCACCTCTAATGCTGAAGCCTTGGAGAGCATCATCCAGAATATTCATTATGTGGGTGCAGTCCTTCTTCTCGTAGTCTCTGGAAGGGTCGAAATACACGGCGTGGGAGACTCGCTGGTAAAGAACGATAAGGACGGCGCGCCCGTTCCTGCGGGGAGAAGATACATCAAATTATTCTTCATATGAGCGAGAAGGAATGATTGAAATGTACGGAAGGGTTGTCCGAAAGTGACTTACTTTGGATGATAAGGCAGGAGGACAATTTCCTGGTCCTGATTCTGTACCATGAAGTTTTGGAGGTAGTCCCTAGCAGTTTCACACTCAAAGTCGCCGAGACTCAAGAAAGACTCATGCATGTAGTATGGATCCGCCACATAGATTTGCGAGACTTCTCTCTTCATGACGGAGCTCATATGTAGCGCAAAAAGGCAGACGATTGTAAAATCGAGCCGCCTTGTCAGAAACATCTCAAAGATATGGTCAAACCGCGGGAAGAACACCTCTGCGGGCCGTGTGTCAACGTAGCACTTCCCCTCAGGAACACGAGCCGCGTATGTCGGATATCCTGGATCCTTCGAGGCTAGTAGGCTTTTCTCAGTCGACAGCACATGGTCGTGAAGTCTCCTGATATCCCCTGATAGTGCCTCTGGCGGTTTCGACGGTAGCATCCGCTCGCCCGTGAGATGGAACATGGCCGCACATTTCACGGGTACACTCTCTTCAGAATCCATCATCTGGCTGCTATGTGCTCTGGCTTGTTTGGAGGCACCTATCTTCCCCGATCTCTTTCTCTCCTTTTTCTTGGGCACACCTTCCAGACCCTTCCTTAACCCGTGCCCCAGTGTTCCCGGGCTAAGCACTGTCCGGCCCTCGGCTAGTTGAGCCTATGTTGAGGCGGCATCTTCAGGCATGTCCTGTGAGGATTTCATGAAGAGAGACTTTTTGCAATCCCTGATAGCCCGATTCGTCATATGGTTGACTCATCGAGGCCGACTTGCAAACCTTGACTTTGCATTTTCTTAGCAGTCAAATAGTCGAAGTACTCTTGTTCACCCTCATAATCCATCTCGTTTGCATCTTGGTCAGAAGTCCTAGTTTCTTCGTTGTTTGACATGCTTCCTATGATTAAGTCTCCTTGTTTAATTCTAGAACTATGAAAAAAAATGAGAAATGACATAAAAAGAAATCTATGTTTGTCGGAATGTCGTTTCCGAGCACTCGATATGCCTACTATCTAGCACAAATCATGCCAAAATTCACCCAAAATTTTGGCATGACCTTTGCTAAAAAATGGACATATCGAGCGCCTGAAATTCACCGGAACGGAAATGAATCAACATTCCGGCATAACATAGGCCACTCGGATCATTTACCCTGCACATAATCATCATGTTCAAATGACATGTCCAAATTTCCAAATATGACATGTCCAAAACATCACATGTCCACATATATAACCTAATTAACAATGTGCCCTAACTAAAACCTAACTAAATTAACCAAAAAACCTAACTAAAACCTTCCAGAGGGTGCAGGCCCGACGACGGCCGAGGTTGGGAGGGGTCGGGGTCGAGCGCCGGGGCCAGAGCCGGGGTCGGGGTCGGGGCCGTGAACGAGCGCTGGGGCCGGGCCGTGGACGAGCGCCGGGGCCGGGGCCGTGGGCGAGCGCCGGGATCGGGGTCGTGGGCCGGAGCCGGCGCCGGGGTCGATCGGCATCAGGGTCGGGGGCGAGCGCAGAGGCGCGGCAAGGGCTCCGGTGGCGCGACGGGGGAAGGGAGAGTGTGGGGATTTGGGGGAAAAGAGGCGGGATGAAGAGAGGAGTGGGGATTTGGGGGGTTAAGTGGGCATAATAGTAGCGCGTTTAGGAAAAACGCGCTATAGCTACTCGAGGTAGCTATAGCGTTTTCCTGTAGAAACTGCTACTGCTACCTTGACTAGCTTTAGCTCTTTTCTGAAAAACATGTTGCTGCTATAACCAGTACCTATATAACAGTTTTCCCGTTTGTTTCCTTCTGTTTTCTTTTCCTTTATTTTCTCTCACTTTTTTCGAGAGCAGTTAACTAAGGGAATTGAAGGCGGTATATATTGCATCATTTGATGGTTAAATATGTATACAAAATAGGAACATATATATTACATCATTGGACCCATGGATAATAATGGATAAGTGTGTATACAAAATAGGAACATATATATTACATCATTTGACTGATAACATATGGTTCCTCAGCGTTGACGTTTTCGTTTTTGACTCAGCTTCTCTCCCTTCTTGTTCATTGAAGAATAATTGAGCCCCTCATTGTGACTTTTCCTTTTCCATGGAGTACGATTTTTCTTAGGTAATGTAGTATTGATTCTTCTTTTGACGTATACTTCATCATCATCATCATCATATTCCCTCATTGGGTTGCCGTACTGATCGTAGTCTTCCTCGTTGGCGACTCCATCCATTCCAATGATGTTCCTTTTGCCTCTCCTCACGACAACACTGCTGGGATTGCGTGGGTCGGTTAAGAAGAAGCATTGTGCATACGTGCTTAGCATGTACCCATGGCTCATTTTTTGCGATAGCATTCATGGTAGCGCTCTTGGCGTCGGGTATAGTCATGGTAGTGAAATTCCGGTTTTCTCTTTCGACATTCTTAGCCCATCTGACACGGAACATCGTCGTGTTGCGCAGTCCAGAGTAGTCAAGCTCCCAGATCTCCTCGTCCCTTCTGTAAAATCTTTCAGTTGTGCTGTTGTCGCTGCCGGTCATGCATTCCATCGTCACCCCTGAGTTCTGATCATCACTGAACATATCTTTGGCCTCCATGTAGAACGTGTATCCGTTGATATCGTATGCCTGATAGGTTAGGAGGTTGGGTGAGGGGCCATGTGCTAAGGCGTATATGAGCAATCTGTCCTTATAGCCCTCCTCCGGGGGATTAGCAATAATATGCTCTTTGAACCAATGTAGGAAAGTGGAGTTGTGCTCTCTAGTAACTTCGACGTCCGTCCTGCATACCCCCCGGTCACGATACTTCTTTGCGATAATTTCGTTGTGCAGTGGCACGAAAGGATCTACCTTGTCTAGGTGTTGTAGCACTACCAAGTTTGCCATGTCAAAGTCACTGCGTCAATCTGAGTATGCCATGTGTAGTTCCCTGCGACCGTTGGAGTGACCTTCTCCTTCGAGCCTCCCCTCGTGCTTGTTAACGGGCAAACCAACACTAACATCAGGCGGCTGGTCTGCGCCATATAGAAAATTCTCGCAGAAAGAGATGCACTATTGTGTCAGATAGCCCTAGACGATGCTTCCATCCGGACGGGACATGTTACGAACAAATCCTTTGATGATCCCATTCATCCTCTCAAACGGCATCATGTTGTCCAGAAATGATGGCCCCAAGTCTATTATGTTGTCCACAATATGGACACACAGATGCACCATCACGTCAAAGAACGCGGGCGGGAAGTACATCTCAAGCTCACTCAGTATCATAATGATCTCTTCATATAGCCTTCGAAGCTGATTCACACTGATCGACTTTCGAGAGATGACGTCGAAAAAGTTGCAGAGACCAATAAGCGTCTCACGGACGTGCTTGTCCATTATCCCTCTAAGGGCAACAGGTAGTATCTGCATCATCATCACATGATAGTCATGGGACTTCATCCCGCTGAACCTTTTCTTGTCCGTGTCTAGATATCTGCTTATCTTGCCACAGTAACTGGAACTAACTTTGACTCCGGTAAGGCACTTAAAGAATTGATCGATCTCAGCCTGACTTAAGGTGAAGCAAGAAGGGGGCAATGATCCTCTTTCTTTATTTTCTTGCCCTTCTTCTCCCGCGCCTCTGTCTTGTTTGACTGTTTATGGGGAGGCATGTGCAGATCTTCCCTGATTTTCAAATCTTGCAAGTCTTTTCTTGCCTTCAGCCGATCCTTGGTCTTATCCGGCATGTTCATCAGTGTCGCGAGCAAACTCTTAAGGACATTCTTACATATGTGCATTTGCTCAAGGCAATGAGGTGTATCGAGTTTGTGCCAGTACTCCAAGTGCCAAAACACAGACCTCGTCTTCCATCCCTTCAGCAGCGGCTCCGGTGCCTTTTTTATCGTCTTTCCCAGCGTGAGGCACTCCTTCTAGTTTTTCAACAGCTCATCGATTTCTGCACCGCTCCACTTACGTGGAGGTCCTCGATGCTCAGCGTGACCATTGAATAGATCTCCATGGTTTCTCCACGGGTCATCCTGTTCGAGCCATCTTCGATGCCCCATGTACACGATTTTCCCAGACCCGCCATCTTTCCTTGACGTTAGCTGCTGAGACGTTGTATCATCCATGCACCGAATGCGTCCGCAATATCCATGGCACACCTGGCCTGCGACATATACGTAACCGAGATAATTGTGCACCGTCGTGATTAGCGTGGCACTCATGTAGAATTACTCGCCTTTGCTGGCGTCCCATGTCTTGGCCGGAATTTTCCATAAAGTGTCTAACTCCTCTTGAAGTAGCCCCAGATACAAATTAATATTATTTCCTGGTTGTTTCAGCCCTTGAATAAGCATGCTCATGTGAATGTACTTCAACTTCATGCACAACTAGGGGGGAGGTTGAACATCCATACAAACACGGGCCATGTGTTATGGATGGTGCTCTGGTTGCCAAATGGATTCATGCCATTGGTACATGCGCCGAGCACGATGTTCCTTGTGTCACATTCAAAATACCGATAGAAGCTGTTCAACGCTCTCCACTGGTTTCCATCCTTGACATGTCTCAGCTTCGGATCATCTCCATCATCGGGGTTCTTCCTCTCTGCATGCCAGCGGATTCGCTTTGCTTCCTTGGGATCTACGAAATACAGATGGAGACGGGGAGTGATCGGTAAGTACCATACAACTTTCTGGGGACATTTCTTCCCGGCCTTCTTGTATCGAGAAGCATTGCACACCGGACAACTTGTTTTTTCCGCGTGCTCCTTACGATAAATTATGCAATCGTTGATGCATGCATGGTATCTAACATGCGGCAGATCAAGAGGGCACACGATCTTCTTGGCCTCATCAACACTACTAGGACATAGATTCCCCATGGGAAGAACATCCTTTAGGTACTTGAGATGCTCATCGAGGCTAGTGCCGGTCCATTTGTTTTTAGCCTTCGTCTTCAAGAGTTGGAGTGTGAAACTCAAGCAGGTCACCTCAGGATTGCAACCATCATACAATGGAGTGTTCGAGTCTACCACCAGTTGCTCTAGCTTAGCCTCCTCTCTAGAAGCAGCTCTCTTAGTACTCGTCTCCTTGCGAAGCAGTGCTTGAACATGAGGGTCCCGCATGATTGAACTTAGTACTGACGAACTCTGTTGCGTGTAGTCCACCACTACAAGAAATATGTCAACTTGTGACCACCACTATTGGTCACAGAATGGTCACAAATTTCCATTTGTGACCTTTTTGTGACCAAAAACACAAGGTCAAAAGCTGGCCGTCATAAACTGACTATAGCGACCTTTCTTCTGGAATGGTCGTAGACATTTATGACCAAAATACGTCTACTATGGCGTTTTGGTCACTAGCAACCTCCCCAGGCCACGTAGGCATCCAGCGTGGCAATCTGACGTGGCACAAGATTCAGCCCGGTCCAATTCGATTTTCTACATGGGCCTAGCCCAACAATTCGGCCTTTTCAATATATATTTATTTCTGTTAATTTTCACTAGATACATGGGCCTGGCCCATTTTATTTTCTAGGACGTTGCCTTCTATAATTCATTTCTTTTTTGGGCCTCGGCCCTTTTACAATCCACTCTATTTTGGGCCTCCACAACATACATTTAGAAGCTTGACATCTCAGCATGTACAAATGTATCCAAACCATTTTAATTCTTTCAACACAAAAGGATTCATTACACAGCCACGATAATAGATAGTAGATACATTCAACAGAGACTGAATTAACATAGAAATGAAGCAACAAAGGGCAGTCTGAGAAAAGGAACTACATGGGACTACAACAACATGGGACTAGAGCTGCCATTTCTATTTCTACTAGCATTTGTAGACGCTTGCAAGAGAGGGAGAGAGATCATCCATCATCAATCAGTGACAGTAGCGACGTTCGAGAGACCCCCTCCCCCTACTGCTTCGCGTGCCTGCTACTGCTTGTTGTGCCGCATCACTAGTCGCCCTGCACACAAGAATTTTAGCTTTACATAAGGTTTACAAGAACAGGACCCTGATACATGAGATTGACATTGACAAGTTATTTTCATTTTTATTGAGAACTGTGTCACACCATTTACATTACTAGTTATGTATTAACATACTTATCTAAAAGAACATATATAGAAACATATGCATTTTATTTCTGAATACCAATACAGAAGTACTAAAAAACAAGACTAAAAATCAGTAGAAGGTAACATGAGCTCATTACACAAGTTTTGCTAGCAATTAGGGGACCCTGGTTCCTATACTGACCACATTTGGGCATATCCTACCCTACCAGTGGCTAAATAATGCAACTTTATGACTGTCAAGTAGGCCTACAGATCGATGATGGAGCATACTCAAACATTACAAACACAACAGCTGATGCGCGCCATGGAGAACAATCTGAATGTTGTTCCTCGTTTATTAAACTTAAGGACAAGAAAAGCACTCAGGTTGCATCTTTCGCAGACACGACAACATACATGAGCCAAATTAACAAACAAGAGGTGCAGATCTGGAACCAGTCGTCATCATCAAATGAAGTGTTTCATCACCGTGCACTGATTGAAGGGCACATGCTAACCTATACCAATGTTGATGGCCCCCACAAACAGACCACCATGGCTCAACACACCGACCGGCCAGAGTCTTACCTTTGTTTTAGCCATGCATGCTAGCTGTTGAGCAGAGCAAAGCAGCGGGAGGAGGACTGTCGCAGCAAGAAGAGAAGGTTCCTTGACTTGACGACCACCAGATGTACATCATGCCTGCCCAGAGTAAATAGAAGGAGAACGAGTGAGACAATGCAGCAAGGAGAGACAGTGAAGATAGTTCTTGAAGGTCAGAAGATAATACACCAAATGTGCATGAAAGACAATACAGTAAACATCATCTTGTTTATAGCAAGGCAATATAGTAGCATGTCTCTAGCACATCATCTCGTTTAAAGAATGCATTCAGGCAAGAAATGGACAGGTGGTCTAATTTTCTCACACTTGGCATTTTCACAGTTAACACCATAATGTAAAACACCAAGCTGCTCCAGGCTGGCCAATTGACTCATACTATTGGATAAGCAAAGTAAACTACTACCAAAATAAGAAATAGACATGGCAAGCAAACCACTGGGTTGCTCTTATTGACGATAATCACAGCAGGAAATAAGCCCAAACGATTGGACAACATTGAATTCTGCACCAGAATCAAGTGGATTCTGCAAAATTACATTGCTACAAAAGCACAATCACATGGCACAGATCACTGCTGAAATGAATCACTGATATGTCAGTTTACCAAAAGAAAAACACAAGTTTAGTTGTTACAACCAAAGAACTAACAGGGCTTTGGCAATCATTCAGCAATTCCCATCTAGCCAGCAGCAATACCACTAGTACTTAACCAAAGTCAACAAGTAGTAAGCAACAGAACCAGCTAGTAGATACAAGCAACGCACTCTAAACAGGAATTGATTTTGATGTCAGTTTCTAGTTTACCAAAAGAAACTGACATATGTAGCATCAAGGAACACCTGCAGCTGCAGCATCGATTTGATTGTGAGGAAATTTGTGGAGGGGAATGGGTGAGACAATGTAGTGGGGAGAGAAATCTCAAGTACCTCAACTCAGTGGCGTTAGGAACGGACGACGACAGCATCCTGCGCCGGCGTCCCTTGTACGGCACCAGACACGGTTGCGTCGCTGCCGGCAGAGGGCTCTCCCGACGCGCGACCATCAAGATGGAGGTGAGCAGGCCCGGCTCGATGGCGCAGCCGGGGGAGTGCGGTCGGAGACGGCGGAACCGGCGACGCAGCTGATCTGGATATGGATCAACGGTGGGATACCTACATCAAGATTCAAGAATCAAGGTTTCATCAGTAAATCATAAGAAAGAAAGTCTCAAGTCTAGTTTCCTGAATCAACTAGACTTCACTGTGTAGGTACTACCAAGTACCAACAACTTAAATGGCTAAGTACCACGCTTTAGTTCTACATCTCTACAGTTCTATATTTACCAGCCCAATTTCCCATAGACCGATTCACAGTTATTATAGCTTGCAGGTTAAGCCTAGGGAATCAAAGGAAATACACATCAGAAATGCTAGGTACATGTTTGTACAGCACTACAATGTTCCACAGTTATTTTGCACAAAAAACCATAGGAGGTTTGTTGTACTCGATTAGGAAACAGTGACAATGGCGGGGTGAATAATTTCATCTGTGCATATACAAGGATGACATTGTGAGGTACTAACACACACAAAGCACTAGTTTACCAATCAGGCTATCGCTGCTCGAAATGCATTGCTCGTTGCTAGAATTCATTGCCAAGGTACTAACAAAATAATAAATACCTAAGTGTCAAGCTACAGATCTACATTTCTACATGTTCTCAAGCAGAAAAAAATGCTTTGTGTGTGCACTGCGTGCCTACTCCGGCCTCCTTACATTGCAGATCAGCTCCCCATGGAAACCACCAGCCGCCAAGAGGTTGTCTTTCACCATCATGGTGCTGATCTTCCCCTGGACAAGGGCCAACCTCCTTGCATATCCTGCACAGTGTGGTCGCACAGTGGATCAGAGATTGACCGAAATTCCGACGATAGAGGACTATCACATCGCTCTGTGGTAGATCACCTGATTTGGGCCTGCCACGTTGAGCACTTCTTTTCCTTTGTGGAGTAAGGACGACCAATGCATCACAGAATAGTTCTACATCACGTACACATCATGCTTGGAAGTAGCCCACAGGATGTTCCTCAGCTGCACATGTACAAGTATACGGTCAGTGCGTTCGTACCAGAATTCTTCTTAAAACTCTGCAGAAATACAATGATGCAAATGAGCGCCATTTTATTCAAGCACACCAAATTCTACTGCGATAACAAACAAGATCGCCCGATGGAGGACATAACAGCGAGCTTCTGTTAAAATTTCTCGGGTAATTACAACTATGTGATTGTACTGTTAATCTAGATCTCCTTCAGGTTTGATTCATTTAATCAAACAATAGAACACAACTGCTGGAAACTGTTAAGACATACATATTATGTGCACGCCAAAAAATAGCAGATCTGTGAAGGGGGGTGTCTATTAGCAAATTTTGGTCTAAATACAACTTACGCAGGCAAATGCTTAGTGTAACTATTGAACTGATGTTGTTTGCGTTTCTGAACTTTGCTAAATGAAATCTAGACGAATACACCAAAAACTAATGAACTCTATGTCCACAGACTCCATCTCTAGACAAATGATACATACTCATTCACATTCACTGGAGAATAATCAACATCATTATTGGCAGTTTGTGGCACCTTCAAGATTTTTATATATATAAACAAAATTTTCAACGGTGGGCAATCAGTCAATTAGGCACCCAAACACAATAGTAGTATAATCGTCGCTAGCCCAGCTACTCAGATCCGATCGATGAGGCCAACTACTAATCATAATGTTTCCCCTGCCTGCTATGGATCCTTGCTGCTAACAACCCATCCAGACTCCCTTGCAAGATGCCAAAAAGAATCGGATCGATCGGAAATAGCTACTCGCCAACTGCCTACTGCTAGTGCTAGACATCAGTGGGGATAGATCGGACTGAGTAATTACCTGTGATGGCGGCCACGCACGGCTCGGCGAAGTGCCCACTGCAGACGACCACGGCATCAAACCTCCTCCTCCAGCTCGCTGCCAGCGCAGGCGAGCCTCACCCTCCAGCCCGCGTCGTCGTCCCTGCTGCGACGGACGCTCACCACCTCCGTCCCGAACCGGACCAGCCCGAGGGGTCGAACCGTCGCGCAAACTCCTCGAGGTACCATGGGTCGGAGGAGGAGCGGTCCGCGACGACGACCACCATGTCCCGAAGATCTTGGCCTCGATCTCCTCGTTCTACGGTGGCAAGTTGGATCTGGGAGTGGGGAGAGGATCTGGGAGTGGGGAGAGGATCTGGGGTGGGGAGGGGAGGTGTGGCGGAGGTGGGTGGCGGCGAGGAGAGGGTCGGTGGTGGAGGTGGGTGGCGGCGGGGGAGGGGTGGTTGGCGGCGGGGGGAGGGGAGGAGTCTGGATCGGGGAGCGCTAGGGTTTGCCCGCGAGGAAGAGAGAGGACGGGACAAGGAGTGGTGTGCGGGGGAGAGAGGAGCTCCCGATGGGTGGGTGAGCAGGTGAGCGGGTGTGGGCCGTTGGATCCAGGAGTATCCAACGGTCTCTAATGCTTGATCCGCGTGACATGCTCGTAGACCAATCAGAACGAAGTACAGGATTTGATGACGTTATGACCATCTAAATTGGTCGCAATCGATTAACAATAGGTGGCTGATACGAGTCAGTCAGATGATTTTGTCTAGAAATCATCCTCCTAGCTAGTCGCTTGATCTGCGCATTGGTGATCGTTCGATCACATCAATATGTCACGACAGCACCGAGCATGAAAAAACTTCAACGCAGTACCGATGACATCCCCACGAAGCTCCATTGCGGCTCTCAACGGCGCGCCAAGAGCTCCAATGCAGCACCACGGTGTCCGGCGAAGCTCCATTACAGCGTCGGGGGAGCTCCAACGCAGCACCACGACGCCCGGCGGTAAGTTCCCTTCTCCTTTTATGACAACGTCTAAGTACGATTCCCTCGAATAACTAGAGGTACTTTCATACTAGGTGGGATTTTCGTCGATTCACTAGGAAGCGGGTCAAATTTTAACTACAGCTGCCTCATAGTTTGTTCAAATGATCTAATATTATGCACAAGGGTGCATCTTGGAATGGTAAACAATGTTGTCTAAGGAAGTTTTCATTTTTTTTGCACGGAAAATTCATTTTCCATTTTCCGAGTGCCTGAAACGAGGCTTTTTTGGGAAGGACCTTCATATATTTGTTGCAAAATTGGACCAAATCAATTTTATAAAATACTAGGACATATTTAATGCACAATTGACCAAATGTTTGGGTGTAAAAAGCTTTGATCCACCTCTCGTGAAAAAGACAAATTCCCGCCGATTCAGCTGGAAGCGGGTCAAATTTGAACTGTAGTTGCCTCATAGTTTGCTATTTATTTTTTCCAAAAATCATTTCTAGGTACATAAGTATCTATTTAATCAAAGAAACACCAAAAAAATTCCAAGATTCAACCACTAGCTACGAACGCTCAAGCCCGCCGTTTTGACAGCATTTTGAAACGGGCATAAAAAATTCAAAAAAAATCAAAAAATTGGGAAACCTTCGCATTGTGTCATTATATGTGGACAAGTTCCTAGGAAAAATAACAAACTTGTAATACGGCAATTACATTGAAAAGGTGTTCTAAAAAACAAGCTATCACGTGTGGAGATCAATGGATCAATGGCTTTCAAGCCAAATGATCAATCTTATGGCCACATTCATGGCATAGTTTGTTCAATGATCTATATTGTGCACAAGGGTGCATATTGGAATGGCAAACAATGTTCCTAAGGAAGATTTTCATTTTCTTTGGACGAAAAAACCATTTTCCATTTTTCGAGTGCCCAAAAGGAGGTTTTTGTGAAGGACCTCCCAAATAATTGTTGCAAAATGGAACCAAATCAATTTTCTAAAATACTTAGGCCATATTTAATGCACAATTGACCAAATGGTTGGGTGTAAAAAGCTTTGATCCACCTCTCGTGAAAAAGACAAATTTCCGCTGCTTCAGTTGGAAGCGGGTTAAATTTGAACTGTAGTTACCTCATAGGTTGCTATTTATTTTTTCCAAAAATCATTTCTAGGTACATAAGTATCTATTTAATCAGAGAAACACCAAAAAAATTCCAAGATTCAACCACTAGCTACGAACGCTCAAGCCCGCCGTTTTGACAGCATTTTGAAACGGGCATAAAAAATTCAAAAAAAATCAAAAAATTGGGAAACCTTCGCATTGTGTCATTATATGTGGACAAGTTCCCAGGAAAAATAACAAACTTGTAATACGGCAATTACATTGAAAAGGTGTTCTAAAAAACAAGCTATCACGTGTGGAGATCAATGGCTTTCAAGCCAAATCATCAATCTTATGGCCACATTCATGGCATAGTTTGTTCAAATGATCTCATACTGTGCACAAGATTGCATCTTAGAATGGCAAACAATGTTTCCTAAGAAATTTTTCATTTTCTTTGGACGAAAAAACTATTTTCCATTTTTTGAGTGCCCAAAAGGAGGGTTTTTGTGAAGGACCTCCCAAATAATTGTTGAAACCTTGGAACAAATCATTTTTCTAAAATACTAGTCCATATTTTAATGCAACAATGGACCAAATGGTTGGGTGTAAAAAGCTTTTGATCCACCTCTCGTGAAAAAGACAAATTCCCGCCGATTCAGCTGGAAGCGGGTCAAATTTGAACTGTAAGTTACCTCATAGTTTGCTATTTATTTTTTCCAAAAATCATTTCTAGGTACATAGTATCTATTTAATCAGAGAAACACCAAAAATTCCAAGATTCAACCACTAGCTAGGAACGCTCAAGCCCGCCGTTTTGACCGCATTTTGAAACGGGCATAAAAAATTCAAAATCAAAAAATTGGAAACTTCGCATTGTGTCATTATATGTGGCCAAGTTCCAGGAAAAATAACAAACTTGTAATACGGCAATTATTTTAAAAAAGTGTTCTCAGAAACGAGCTATCACGTGTGGAGATCAATGGCTTTCAAGCCAAATGATCAATCTTATGGCCACATTCATGGCATAGTTTGTTCAAATGATCTCATATTGTGCACAAGGGTGCATATTGGAATGGCAAACACAAACAATGTTGCCTAAGGAAGTTTTCATTTTCTTTGGACGAAAAAACCATTTTCCATTTTTCGAGTGCCCAAAAGGAGGTTTTTTGTGAAGGACCTCCCAAATAATTGTTGCAAAATTGGGCCAAATCATTTTTATAAAATACTAGGCCATATTTAATGCACAATTGACAAAATTTTTGGGCGTCAAAAGTTTTGATCCACCTCTGGTGAAAAAGACAAATTCCCGCCGATTCAGTAGGAAGCGGGTCAAATTTGAACTGCAGCTGCCTCATAGTTTACTATTTATTTTTTCCAAAAATCATTTATCGTTACATAAGTACCTATTTAATCATAAATACATGGTTTGATGGCGATACGTCGAGGTTTGGGCGGTGGCCAAGGCCCCCAACTCTAGAGCGCGTAAACTCGCATGCCCGACGCGTGGTCACCGCGTGACTGTGGCGTTGCCATGTGTTCTGGGCAGCCTAGACATGTCTAGTGGGTTGGGCACTCCCCAGGTAGGTTCTAGGAAGAAAATTACAACATAAGATTCTCACGAGGAGACCGATCGATGCTCAAACATGAATTTGCAGCCAAGTGTTCGATTAGCGGTATGGGAAATGCACATGGACAATGGGCGTGAGTTTTTGGTGAGGATGATCATCGACTAAGAAGAATGTCTTTGCAAATTTTCAGATCAAAAGGAGGATCCTAGGTGGTACTTGCTTTGCAAAGTACCACACTGGACAGAAATATGAATGTTGAAGCTGGGCTCAAAATAATGAATGGATTGAGCTGAAATTTGGTGGAGGATGGTTATTTGGGCATTGGAAAGCACCGTAGAAAATTGATACCATTTGGACATGCCAAAGTGGTACTTCCTTCACAATGCTCTTCTATGGACAGAAACTTGGGAAAACTAGTGAGAGAAATTGGATGAATGAAATGAGCTCAAATTTGGTGTAGGTAAGTTACATAGGTATGGTTATGCCTTGGTAGATTTTCAGATCATTTGGGTAAGCCTAGCTAGTACTTACTTCACAAAGCTTCTCTCGGGGTGGAAATTTTGAAAATTTCCTGAGAAAGATTGACTAGGAAAATGGAGCTGAATATTATCATGTGGCAATGATTTGGGTATGGAAGAGTGCCCAAAGAGTTTGAGGTTAATAGGAGGGATCTAGATAACACTTGCTTTGCAACGTGCCAATTTGGCCATAAAATATAAATTGAACCTGGGTTCACATAGATAATTTGACTGAGCTGCAATTTGGAGGAGGGTGATAATTTGGGCATATGAAGAAACTGTATAAATTTCATGTCATTTGGATATATAAAAAAGGTACTTCCTTCACAATGCTTCTAGGTTGACAAAAACTTTGGAAATTTGCCGAGGAAGATTTGCTATGCAAGTGGAGCTGAATTTTGTCATGCAGTAATGATTTGGATAGGAAAGAGTGCCCAAAAATTCCGAGGGCAATCAAGAATATATAAATAGCACTTCCTTCATAAAGTGCTGTCGTGAACAGAATAGGAAAATGAATATTGTTGAATTAGTTTTGAACTAGGCAAGGAAGGATTTTTACATATTTGATGAAGATATGACCCAAAGAATTTATGAGATTTTTTTTGGGAATTTTGGGAATGACAGAAATATAGGTTGCTTCACAACCTAGGGCAAAAACTGCCACATGGACATGACACATAGGCAAAACTGATGAGGTGGCGCCTAGTCATAGCAACCCACCACAATTTACAAGGTTATGACCATCTATATTGGTCATGATCAGCTAGAAATAAGGCAGCAGACCAGTGCTATCTGCTTTATGACCATTTCGTGTAAGGAAATTACGACCTTTCTGACCAAAATGGTCGTTATAGTTTAGGTTTTGGAGCCCCTCGAACAACTTTTGACCAATTGGTCTGAAATGGTCATAGATCTATGACCAATTCTTCTAGGGTCACTAACAGAAGGTCACAAGTTGACATATTTCTTGTAGTGCACTTTCTCTCCACCGATTTGCCCAGCCCCTTCTCCTCCGCCATGTCCGGCCCCTTCTCCTCCGCCATGTCCGGCCTCTTCCCCGCCGCCATTATCGATCATCTCTTCGTCTTGCCTAGTTTCGTCATTGGCTGCCCCGTCGGCGTCCTCGACATCATCATCTTCATCTTCAATTATCCATCGAGTATAGCCATCCATGAAACCAGTCATGAGCAGGTGCGCTTCGACACGACCTTCATCAAAGGGGTCGAGCCAAACTATTCCTTTGCATCTTCGAAACGGACATAAAACCTCTGTCAGGTTATTTTCTTTCTTGTCCTGCACCGCCGACCACAACCACCTGTCCACCATCGTTCCACTTACCATCATGAACACCTGCACTATAGTAATAAACAAATTGATTATAAAAATGCGTGCATGCATCAAAGTCATACAAAAATTCGGCATGACCTTCCCTAAAAATAGGACATATATAGATCTAGAGTTTGCCCGGAATTCGCCGAAACGGAAATAAATCGACATTTCGGCAAAACATAGGCAACTCAAATGCACAATTTGGCGTCAACTCATGCCACACACACAATTACCACGATATTTCCCAATTATCATGTCACACACACACCTACACATACTTCCATTTTACAAAGCATGAAATTTTAATCACCTCTGGCTACGAGATCGAGCACACGGTGTGGATGATGATGTAGGGAGATCAAAAGTGCACAAAGCTCTTCTTGACAAAGAAAGATCTAGTTAGGGGGCAAATCGGTCACTTAACTAAATGCTACATCTACCTAGCTAGCTAATTTGGGAGGAGACAACTTCAAGTAGTAGAGGGGGAAGGGAAAAAAAGAAAGGAGATGCATTAATGGAGGTGGTGTAGTTAGCTAGGAGTAATGAAGAGAGAGAAAGGTAGGTAGAAGAGGGAGAGTAATGGGGGGAGAAGTATTGAGGAAGAAGAAGAGTGGGAGAGGGAGGATGTGGGAGGTAGGGGAAAGGGAGGAGAGGAGATGGGGAGGGAAGGTGGAAAAAGGTGGTGGGTGGTGCATCTTAGCAGCAACGCGGGAGCAAAAATGTGCTACTGCTATGATCGTAGCAGCAACACGCTTTCCTATCACGTGCTACTGCTAAATGGGCCAACCATGTGGATAATTTCAAAATTAGCAGCAGCGGCGTAACTAAAAAGGGCGCTACTACTATGGCATTAGCAGTAGCGCGCTTCTTGACGCCGCGCTACTGGTAAAGTTAGGTCGTTGTGTACTGTCGGTGGATTTTTGTAGTAGCGTGGTTTAAACATCACGTGCTACTGCTAAATTTACATCAGTAGGGCGCGTTCCCTAACCGCGCTACTACTAATTAGTAGCAGCGCCTCTTTTTTGTGCCGCGCTGCTGGTATGATTCTGTGTATAAGGTTTTCCCTAGTAGTGTCTCAACCTGCCTTGTCGCTCCGCCACAAAGTAACAGTCGGGGGCCGTCGGGAACCCAGGCCCACCACTAACTGGATGGAACCACCTGCCCCTTCAGCACCCACATCGGAATCACTTGCGGGTACTCTACAAGCCGACCCAACTTTAGTCACCACATGTATCACATATTATGTATATAAGTATATACCAGTGATCACCTCCCAAGTGATCACGACCCAATAGTATAGCATGGCAGACGGACAAGAATGTAGGGCCACTTATGGAATACTAGCATCCTATACTACGCATTTAGGATTGCAGGTAAAGGTAACAACAGTAGAAGCAAAGACAGGCTATGCATCAGAATAGGATTGACCGAAAATAGTAACATGCTACACTACTCTAATGCAAGCAGTAGAGAGAAGAATAGGCGATATCTGGTGATCAAGGGGGGGCTTGCCTGGTTGCTCTGGCAAGTAGGGGTCGTCAACAATGTAGTCGATCGGGGCACCAGCAGCGGCGTCAGTCTCATAGTCTATCAGGGAGAAGAGGGGGAAGAAACAATGAATAAAATGCAAGTAGTTGCATAATGATGCATGACATGACAATGAGTTTTGCTAGGTGTGCCCTAACGCAGTAGGAGGTGATACCGGCGAAGGGGGAAAACAACCGGGAAAATATCCCCGGTGTTTCGCGTTTTCGGACAGATGAACCGGTGGGGGAAAGTTGCGTGTTCGCTATGTTAGGGATGTGTGGTGGACGAACAGGCTGCGTATCCGGATTTGTCTCGTCGTTCTGAGCAACTTTCATGTACAAAGATTTTCCATCCGAGGCACGGTTTATTTTATATTAATTTTGAAATATTTAAATCATTTTTAGGATTTATTTAATTATTTTGAATCAACATTATCCAAAATAGTATTTGCTGACGTCATCATGACGTCAACATGACATCATCAGTCAACAGTGCGTTGACTGGGTCCAACTGACGTGTGGGTCCCAGTTGTCATACATTGTTTAGTTAATTAACATTAGTTAATTAGGTTAATCTAATCAAGATTAATTAAGTTAATTAATTCTTTAATTAATCAATTAACTAATATTCTAATTATTTTTAACTATTTATTTATCTATTTATTTATTTTTTTAGTTTCCGTTTTGGGGCTGGGCCCACTGGTCATAGGCATAGGGGCCTTAATGGGCATACGGGCAGGCGGGTGCGGGTGAAGCCGCAACCCTGCCCGGTAATGAGGCAGGGCCGGAGCGGGCGCGTGGATGCCGACGCTCGACGCAGCCAGCGGGCGTGGGACCGCAGCCCCGGCGAGGCCGCTGGCAGGGGCTAGTGGGGCGGGGGAGGCAGCTGAGCGAGGGAGTGGCCGGGCGGAGCCGCCGTGGTCGGGTGCGCGCGAGCGGCGGCCAGGGAGCGGCAGAGGCAGAGCAAGGGCGAGGCCGGGAGGTGCGGCCACAGTCTGCCGCGGCGCTGGCGGCAGTAGGCGCGCGCGGGCACCAGCGGTGGATAGCAGCGGCTGCAGTGAGCAGGCGACAACGTCAGCAGAAGCAGCAACGCGCGCACAGCAGCAGGAAGGGAGCGGCGCGTGGGGAGCGAGCTGGGGCGACGGCGAGCACGCGTAGGGGGCGAGAGGGCGCGGACGGGGTGGTGGTCGGGCGTAGCGACGCGCATCCGGGCACGGACTGCGGTGGTGGAGCGCGACCGGCGCAGGGGAGGGGTGAGGGAGTCCTGGATTAGGGGGTATCCGGATAGCCAGATTATATCCTTTGGTTGTACTGTTGGACTATGAAGATACAAGATTGAAGACTTCGTCCCGTGTCCGGATGGGACTCTACTTGGCTTGGAAGGCAAGCTAGGCAATACGGATATGTATATCTCCTCCTCTGTAACCGACCTTGTGTAACCCTAGCCCCCTCCTGTGTCTATATAAACCAGAGGGTTTTAGTCCGTAGGATAACATACAATCATACCATAGGCTAGCTTCTAGGGTTTAGCCTCTCCGATCTCGTGGTAGATCAGCTCTTGTACTACTCATATTATCAAGAATAATCAAGCAGGACGTAGGGTTTTACCTCCATCAAGAGGGCCCGAACCTGGGTAAAACATTGTGTCCCTGCCTACTGTTACCATCCGCCTTAGACGCATAGTTCGGGACCCCCTACCCGAGATCCGCCGGTTTTGACACCGATATTGGTGCTTTCATTGAGAGTTCCTCTGTGTCGTCGCCGTTAGGCTTGATGGCTCCTTCGATCATCAATAGCGATGTAGTCCAGGATGAGACTTTTCTCCCCGGACAGATCTTTGTATTCGGCGGCTTCGCACTATGGGCCAACTCGCTTGGCCATTTGGAGCAGATTGAGAGTTACGCCCCTGGCCACCAGGTCAGGTTTGGAAGCTTAAACTACACGGCCGATATCCGCGGAGACTTGATCTTCGACGGATTCGAGCCCCTGCTTAGTGCGCCACACGGTCACCATGAGCACGATTTAGCTCTACCATCGGACAGTGTCCAAGAGATCGCGCCGGCAACCGCTCCGACCCTCAATTCGGAGCCAGTTGCGCCATCCATGGACGGGTGGATAGACCCCGCCACGGAGGCCGCACGGTTATCGGCGATCGAGCCGAGTATCGACCTTACCCTTCACGGGAGCCGTGACGCCAAACTACCGGATTCCTCCCAGGCCACGGACTCCGAACTGCCTGCGCCCGTGCCTATCGAATCCGATTGGGCGCTGTCGGTGTCAAAACCGGCGGATCTCGGGTAGGGGGTCCCGAACTATGCGTCTAGGCCGGATGGTAACAGGAGGGAGGGGACACAATGTTTTACCCCAGTTCAGGCCCTCTTGATGGAGGTAAAACCCTACGTCCTGCATGATTAATATTGATGATATGGGTAGTACAAGAGTAGATCTACCACGAGATCGGAGAGGCTAAACCCTAAAAGCTAGCCTATGGTATGATTGTCTCTTGTAGTTGTTGTTTTCCTACGGACTAAAACTCTCCGGTTTATATAGACACCGGAGAGGGTTAGGGTTACACAAGGTCGGTTACAAAGGAGAAGTGTCGGTGGGAACGACACCTATGGGATCACAAGAATCCCTACTACGGTTGCGGGGCGCGGGGTCGTGAGAAGAGCGGATCAAAAAGATAGCACACGGTTCATTTATCCAGGTTCGGGCCGCAAGGATGCATAAAACCCTACTCCTGCTTTGGTGGATTGTATATATGTGTTCTTGAGCTAGCTATGGGGCGTAAGGAGCTCCACAAAGCCGAATCCTCCTCCTGGTCGGCTCGGGCCTCCTTTTATAGGAAAGGGGTTGCCACAGTGGCACACAGGAGGTGGAAAGGGTACAGTGATGTGAGGTTATCCCTCGCAGTACATGACAAGGCGCATTTAATGCGTCTTGCCCAGGTGTCCTTGCTTTATCGGGGACGGGGGAGAGCCCTGTCTCGTCCGTCGCCGCTCCCTCTCGTGTCGACACGCACCCTGGCCAGCGGTTCCTGCGGTGCCATGTAGGCAGGCAGGCGGCTGAGGTGGCGCAGTGGTGGGTCTCCACGAAGATCCGCATGCCGCCACGCAGGTGCCTGCCCAGCTGGTTGGGTCGGCAGCTGCATGCGAACGGCGGTGGAGGTTTGACTAGCGTGGGCCTGCTGGTGGCCCTACTGGTGTTCTTGGCAAGGGCCTTGCCGGGGCCACGACAAGGGTCTTGCCGTGGCGCCTGCTGTCATCCCCGGCAAGGCTCTTGCCGGGGGCCTTGTGGTCCTCCTTGGCTGGGATCCCGCTAAGGATCATCATCTTCTGAAGGGTGTATCTGATCTTGAATGTCTTCACAAAGATCTGCAAGCCACCACGGGGATGTCTCCTGAATCCTTGCCCCATGGGGGCAGTGGACTCAAGGGGGACTCACTCCGTAGGTGTGGGGCGAGCTGCCACGGCAAGGGTCTTGCCGGGTTTGCTAAAACCGCCTCCCGGCAAGGATCTTGTCGGGGGGGGTCCATTTCGTCCCCTTTGCTCTTTGTGGTCTTGCTCTTGGCGTCGTTCTGCTCCTCCTGAGCTTCGGCCTTACCTTGGCTCACCTCCCTTGCCTTGCTCAGTGTGGTGGTGCCCGTGGCTCAAACTGCCCGTGCCTGGGCCACATGTAAGCGTACCCCTCTTTTTGTACACCGACAGGAGCCCCCGGGCCTGGGCCACATGTAAGCGTAATCGCATCGTTGGGCTAGGCCCAAAAACGGTGCGCGGGCAGGCGGGGCGGTTTTTACCGCGGTAAGCCTCTTTGCGCGCTGCGCTTCCCATGCTTCCCGCGCGTGGCGCGGCGTGGGGAGGCGTCTGTGACGTGGGAGGCATGCGTGGGGTTGCTTCCCGCGGGCATGCGTCACATCACAGTTAATGTGAAAGGAAGCGGCCCGCGTTTTCCCCCCATAAGAAGGAATAACTGTGGGCGCGCTGCTCACTTTCTCCTCTTCCCTTGTGCCTTTTCCAATCTCAGAGCCGCCGTTCCGTCTCTTCCTTCCTTCCTAAGCTTTCGCTGTCGCTCGCCGCCGCTCCTTTGCCATCCCCCTTCCTCAGCCCTCTGAACTTCTTGGTCACCATGGCTCCCAAATTCGCCAAGGGCAAGGGGGTGGCTAAGGGCGCCGGGACGGTGGAGCTGCCCGAGAGCGCGCTGTCGGGGGACCGGACGAAGTCCGCCTTCTTCTTCCCCTCGACGGTTGATGCTCAAGAGCTCCGGGCCTCCTTCAAGCCCCTATAGGGAGTGAAGACGGGGGGAGAGGATTCGGGACACCCGGCGACGCGCATCATTCCTGCTGCTTGCGCTGATCCTGCCTCGAATCGGTACCCCTTCTTCGTTGATTACTTTTCTTGCGGGTTATGCCCTCCTTTCTCCGATTTCTTCTGTGACGTTATGCGCACCTTCGGCTTTCGCCTCTTGGATTTTACTCCGAATGCGGTGGCGTGCATGGCTTTCTTCGCGCATCTTGGCGAAGGCTTTGCCGGGGTGCAGCACAACACGGCGCTCTTCTGCCATTACTTCTTCCCTCGAATCTAGCCGGGAGGAGCCATCTCCGGTTGCGTCACCTGGATCCCAAGATCCAAGGGGGCGTACCCGGACGGTGCTGTGAAGGAGAGGTGGGAGGAATGGCGTGGCCGGTGGTGCTGGATTGAAGATGAAAACCCGCCGGAATTCTGCATGGTCCGCCGAGTGCCGTCGGTCCGCGGCAGCGATTGGAGTGATGTCGACGCCGCCGATGGGAGGCTCACCATCGTCACCACCAGGATTCTCCGGCTCACGCAGCCGGACTCACCCTTGAGATGATCGGGGCGGACTTCATTCGCCACCGGATCGCCCCGTTGCATAGCAAGTGGAGGCCAACTTGGCTCTTTACGAACCCGGCTGACATTATGCGACTCTGCCCCGGCCTCGATCACAACTTCACAGTGCTGGCGCATGCCCACTTCTGCCAGCGGCTTTTCCAGCTTGATGTGTGTCGCGATGGCGAGGTCAAGCGGACCGGCAAGGCCGCAAGGGCTGCCGCAAAGGTTGGCAAGGCCCTCAAGGGGCCATTTTTCAAGCTTCCAGTGGGGGTGGTCCCGTTGTTCAACAATTCGCGTCGGTCCGAGATCATCACCATGATGCCGGACTGTAATGCGCACAGCCCTGTCCCGAGCTGGGAGGAGCCGAAGGATGAGAATGTGCAGCAATTCTTCGACACCCTAATCGAGGTGTACGTCAATGCTGACGCCGAGCGTTGGCTTATCATGGACACCACCCAGGAAGAGCTAGACTATATCGCCACTAGGGCTAGGGAGGCACAGCTTGCCATGGAGGCCGGCGGCGCCGGAGGCGTGGAGGACAAGGCCGCAACGACGGCGGAGGAAGAGGAGCTCACCCGGTGGGCGGCGACCTCCCGGGAGGTCAGCAACGCCGACACTGGATCTCCGCTCATCGAAGACGCGGACGATGAGTCATCGGGGGAGGAGGAGGATGTGGCGGTGGGCTCGACGCCAACCAGGGGAAGAGGGCGAGTCCCGTGGCGGGCTGGCTCCAGTGAGCCGCTCCGGCCCGGCAGGGCTGCGCGGCCTCAATTGACCCTGGAGGGGTCTGGGCGCCACACGAGGGCCACGACAGCCAAGAGGCTAACGAAGGCCGCTGAGAAGAAGAAGACAACAGCCCCTTCCTCATCCGGGCGCGCACAAACCCCGCCGCCTCCTTCGCCTCCTTCGGCAGGCGTCGACTCGGATGATGATGTGGAGCTCCCTTTTGATCTCGGGCCTCTCAGCCCAGAGAGGAAAAGGAAACTGGTGGAAGAGGAGGAGACGGATGACGAGTAAGTTCTCCATTCCTTACTGTCATTTCCATTTCCTCAAATTGGGTCGCTTGTCTTGATCCATTTTTGCTTCCATAGGGAGACAGAGACGTTGGCCGAGAGGGTGAAGAGGGCGAGGACCTCGGCGAGCAGCCAGCCCCCGGCTGGGGCTTCAAAGACACCACTGGTGGTGCTTAGCAGCCCGGACAGCAGCCCCCGGTGCAGCCCCCAGTGTAAGTTCGTCATCCTCTTCTTACTCGACATGTGGTAGGTGCTCGATGCTATGATGCTGACCTTGCCGGGTTTGCAGGAGGGGAGCGGCTGCAAGAGGAGCCACAGAGGGCTACTCCTAACACACCACCCCCATCGACTACGCCGCCGCGGGGGGCGTCCCCGGCAAGGGCATCAGGCACGAAGCCCACACACATGGAGGAAGAGGGTAACTTGGGCGCTGGTGGCTCTGCCACGGCGCCAAATGCTGGCGGAGAGGGGACTTCTGCTTCACATCCTGGCACTGGTGAGTTGCCTGTCCTTTGTCTCTGTTTTTCCCTTACTCTTTTCTTGGCTTCATTTCTCCCGTTGCTGCACAGGCCTTCCTTCAACAGGTATGGAGGACGTGGATACCGTTGCTAGGAACATTGCTGAGGAGGCCGCCAAGGATGCTGCCGAGGACACCACGGCGGGGGCCGCCAAGGCGATCGACGAGGCTTCTGCCGAGGGCGCCAGCGGTGGACCTGCCGGTGAGGCCGGCAAGGCCTCCGTCGAGGAAGAGGTGGTGGGTGACCAGCCTCCCTCCTCCTCAACCTCGGGCCCCGGCAGATATCTAAAGGTGGGCGACGATCTCGTCGTCCACCTCCCAGGGGCGTCAAGCCGGGCGCCCGCCGAAGGGGAAGTTTTCAACGGCGAGGTGCTTGCCGCCACCGGGCACGAGGTGGTTGATGAGCTGGGTGTTGGTGGCGACGGTTCTCCAAAAGAGCAGCTTTTCCGTGCCACGGGGGCCAATTTCCGGAAGCTCCAAGTGCTCTACCGTGCTCGCCTGGACAAGGTCAAGTCCAGGATGGCAACGGTGGACAACGCGGAGGTGGAATTCAAGGTGCGCATTGCCGAGACGTAGACCTGGTTCCACCAGGCTCGCGAGGAGCAGAGGGCTTTTCAGGAGAAATTGGCCAAGCGCGATGTGGAGCTCACCATGAAGATGGCCGACATTGAGAAGGCCCAGGGAAAGGCGGCGAACTTGGCTGCCGTGGCCGAGGCCGCCCAGAACCAGCATCAAGCCACCTTGGATTCCCAGGAAGAGGACCTCACCGCGCGTGAGGCGAAGCTTGCCGCAGCGCTCCATGGTAAGGATGAGGAGCTCGAGGCCCTTGTTGGGCGGCGGTCTTGCGAGCTGGAGCAGAGGCACAAGGAGGCACTCGATGCCCACGCTCTGACCCATGCCGGTGAGGTATGGGAGTTGGAGGTGGCGCAGGACGAGCTGAAGGAGCAGGCCCTCAAGCTGTCCAACGAGAAGAGCACGCTCAAGAGCGCCTTGGTGGAGGCGCAAGGAGCGGTCATCAGCAGGGCTGGGGAGCTCTCCGAAGCGCAAAACTCCGTCAGAGACCTCAACATGAAGCTGGAGGATCTCGAGAAGATGCTGTCGGAGAGCAGGGCTCGGAAGGAGACCTTGACCAGGAGCCTGGAGGAGGAGAAGCAGCTGCGGGCGAACAAGGCCGCCTCCCACCAGGATTATGTGGCGGGCGAGAACAGATGGATCAGTCATCTGGAGGAGGTCGCTGGCAGGGTCACCTCGCAGTTGGCCACCATGGGGATGCCACACATGAGGTACGCCCCTGAGCGCGGCGGGACCATCAACACCAACTTGACCCTGTTCTTCGAGGGCGTCCTCGGAGCCTTGGCTTATCTTCACTCCAGGACGGCCATGCTGGCCGAGGAGGCCCAGTGACTTTGCCGGAGGGTCGTGACCAAGGTCCTCACCAAGACGGCGTACTGGAATCCCGATCTTGACTTCACAGCCGCGATGAAGAGCTTGCCGGATGGTGCTGACCTCACGGTGCTCAAGGAGCGCATCAAGCCCATCACCGACTGCATCGACGAAATCAAGAGGGTGGAAGGCCAGCGCCGGGATTAGGCATCCCGTTCTTCTTCGCCGCTGCGGGTTCCCGACCAAGACAAATTTCATCTTTAGTTAGAACCGCAGCTATGATGTTATGTAATATAACTTTGAAGTACTCTTAATTTTCATGCATGTTATTTCCCCGTTCGATTCCTCTTTGTATGCGTGCCCTACGTCTTTCGGGAAGGCTTGCCGGCGCGGAAGCCCCTAGCGGCATTTTGGGGACGGATCCCCATGGCCAGCCGTGTACGCGTGCTGCCGGACGAGCCACCTTTCCGTTCTGAACGCGGCCGCTCGAACTGTCGTGCTTGACTCGAGTCAGAATCGGGGGCGTTGCTGATCGCGGAAGGCTACTCTGCCATTCTCGACGCAGCCGCTTGAGCTGTTGAGCGGACTCAAAACAAGGCAAGGGTGTTGCCGATTGTCGTAGAGCCCCCTGGCGTGCAGGTTTCTCATACAAAGCAAATATCTCCGGGGGGAATAACCTCAAATAAGAAGGGTAGCACAAATAAGGGTTCAGTGCAACTTAGCTCTTCTGTTTGCGATCGCTCGAGTGTCGATCTTCTGGCCTCCTTTCTTCTTCAAGGGTCACGAAGATGAAGGAGTCGGGCTAACTGCTAGAGCCGATTCTCACAACTGCGCCCCCTACCTGGCGCGCCAAAGATGTCGGTGGGAACGACACCTATGGGATCACAAGAATCCCTACTACGGTTGCGGGGCGCGGGGTCGTGAGAAGAGCGGATCAAACAGATAGCACACGGTTCGTTTATCCAGGTTCGGGCCGCGGGGATGCGTAAAACCCTACTCCTGCTTTGGTGGATTGTATATCTGTGTTCTTGAGCTAGCTATGGGGCGTGAGGAGCTCCAAAAAGCCGAATCCTCCTCCTGGTCGCCTCGGGCCTCCTTTTATAGGAAAGGGGTTGCCACAGTGGCACACAGGAGGTGGAAAGGGTACAGTGATGTGAGGTTATCCCTCGCATTACATGACAAGGCGCATTTAATGCGTCTTGCCCAGGTGTCCTTGCTTTATCGGGGACGGGGGAGAGCCCTGTCTCGTCCGTCGCCGCTCCCTCTCGTGTCGACACGCGCCCTGGCCAGCGGCGCCCGCGGTGCCATGTAGGCAGGCAGGCAGCTGAGGTGGCGCAGTGGTGGGTCTCCACGAAGATCCGCATGCCGCCACGCAGGTGCCTGCCCAGCTGGTTGGGTCGGCAGCTGCATGCGAACGGCGGTGGAGGTTTGACTGGCGTGGGCCTGATGGTGGCCCTACGGGTGTTCTTGGCAAGGGCCTTGCCGGGGCCCCGGCAAGGGTCTTGCCGTGGCGCCTGCTGTCATCCCCGGCAAGGCTCTTGCCGGGGGCCTTGTGGTCCTCCTTGGCTGGGATCCCGCCAAGGATCATCATCTTCTGAAGGGTGTATCTGATCTTGAATGTCTTCACAAAGATCTGCATGCCACCACGGGGATGTCTCCCGAATCCTTGCCCCATGGGGGCAGTGGACTCAAGGGTGACTCACTCCGTAGGTGTGGGGCGAGCTGCCACGGCAAGGGTCTTGCCGGGTTTGCTAAAACCGCCTCCCGGCAAGGATCTTGCCGGGGGGTCCGTTTCGTCCCCTTTGCTCTTTGTGGTCTTGGTCTTGGCGTCGTTCTGCTTCTCCTGAGCTTCGGCCTTACCTTGGCTCACCTCCCTTGCCTTGCTCAGTGTGGTGGTGCCGTGGCTCAGACACTGCCCGTGCACAGTTATAGGGGTACAAAAAGCGTACCCCTCTTTTTGTACACCGACAAGAAGATATCCATATCCGTATTGCCTAGCTTGCCTTCCACGCCAAGTAGAGTCCCATTCGGACACGAGACGAAGTCTTCAATCTTGTATCTTCATAGTCTAACAGTCCGCCCAAAGGATATAGTCCGGCTGTCTAGAGACCCCCTAATCCAGGACTCCCTCAGTAGCCCCTGAACCAGGCTTCAATGATGATGAGTCCGGCGTGCAGTATTGTCTTCGTCATTGCAAGGCGGGTTCCTTCTCCGAATACACCATGAAAGAATTTTAATACAAGGATAGTGTCCGACCCTGCAAAATAAGTTCCACATACCACCGTAGAGAGAATAATATTTTCGCAAATCTAATATGCTGACTTGTTTTGGCAGCACGACGTTATGTCATGGCCCGATGATTATTCGAACCGTTTCCTTTAGCTAGCCCCGCACATAACGCGGGGCAGTTTTTTGACACGTCTTGTCAAAGAAGAGATCGTGTCCCCTTATTACGGGATTCTCATCAATACGGGTGTGGGTAACCCAATCGCGCCATCGATTACGGCGCTTGGGGGATAAGCGAGTTTTACCAGGCTAGTGGGGGCGCATTGTTTCGTCCGCCCATATAAAGGGATATGGATTCACCTTTTCATCCACGCCTTCTTCCTCGTTTGCTCATCCATTTTTGCACACTCGAGCTCTAGCGCCCAAGTCTGCACTTCCCACCTCATCCTCCCCCCACCATGTCCGGAGCGGGAGGCAGGTGGATGGTCTCCTCCGTCACGGAGGGAGACATCAAGAAGCTGAGGAGAGCCGGATACATGCCCGACGACATCGCGCACTGGCTCCCAGATGAGGGGCAGCTCATCCCCACCCCCGGGCCCCATGAGAGGGTAGTGTTCTGTCACAACCCTAGTTCTGGTATGACCTAGACCAACTAGTCATTTGTGCATCATGCTTAAATTCCATTTAAAATTGAAATGGGGATTTGTGAAACCCTCAGAATTATTCTGGAAATGACCCAAATAAAAAATTGCTCTAAAAGGGTCCAAGAAAATGCTCATGTTGCTCTCTGAAAATCTTGGACAGAGATAAAACTCAAACCAACATTTTCAGGAGCTCATAAGTATTTATTTTGGACTTTTGGAATTAATTCAATAATTATTTGCATTGGATTTATATTTGATATATTTCAAATATGATCCAATAACTCTGAAAGTTTGCAAGTGGCCTTGAATACTTTTAAACAGGCCACATAATAATTTTCAGAACTTTATGAAATGATCTGGTATAAGAATCAAATCAAATCAAATTAAACAAATAGAAAAGAGAAATAAGAGAGAAGGAGAGAAGTACCTGGGCCTTACATGCAGCCCAACAAGGCAAAGCTAGCCCGGCCCACTGGTCGTCCCAGTCACCACCAACCTCTCGCCAGAAGGACGAGAGGCGTGTGCCCGTGGCGCACACGCACGCGCACCTCCACCTCTTGCCTGCCTGATGCCACCCCGACGCCACTACGAGCGCCACGACACCCCTTGGAGGCCCCTCTCTCCTCTCCCTCACTCGCTGCTCTCTCTCCCCTCCCCTGTCACGCTCGCCATAGCCGTATCCACCGTGCTCCCCTCGCCTCACTGCTGTGTCCTAGAGCTCCGCCCTGTCGCCTTCTCCGTCTTCGTCAAGCCAAGAAACCGGGGACGCCCCGTGGAGCCGTCCCTGCCGTCTTCTTCATCTCCGGCCACTGTGGATACCCATCGCAGCCCCGCCGTCTCCAATGCATCCCCAAGCTCGCCGTGAAGCCCAGGGAGACCGCTGTGAGCTGCTGCTCCTCCTTCCCCTCTCCGTTTGCTCGCTTGCATGCCATAGCCGCTGCCTCGCCGATGGCCGTGACTGTCGCCGCCCGAGCTCGTCGCCAACGCAGCTCCAGTGACCAAATGGTCGCCCCGGCTAGTCCAAACCTCTCCCCGCACCCCGTAGAGCCTCGCTAGTGCATCCGCTCGCTCGCTAGCACGCCGCAGCAGCAAGACCACCGACGGCCGAAATCCGGCAGCTGCAAAAGAGCTCGCCGCCGTCGGCTCACGCCACCCCAGCTCCTCCCGTTTGCTCCATTAGATGCGCCGCATCGCCAGCTAGCCGTAGCAACAAACCACGAGTAAAACCGTGCCTTGTGGGCGTTTTCCGAGCCGCGCCGCCGTCTCGGGCCTCGCCGACATCAAGCCGCCGGTGGGCTTTGACCCCGCTGACAGGAGGTTTGACCTCTCCGTGGGTCGCCGACATGTGGGGCCCGGCCCTGTTAAATTTTAGTTAGGATTAGTTTAACAACTAATTAAACCCTGTTTAACTAATTGGGTCACTGACGCGTGGGCCCAACCCCATTAACTAAACCAGTTTAGGTTTATTTTAAATTAGGATTAGCCACAGACACTGACGTGTGGACCCCACATGTCAGGTTTGACCTGGTCAGCCGCCTTTGACCTGCTGACGTAAGCATGAAGCTGTGCTGAGGCAATATATCATTTTCTGGATTTAAATAAATCAGGAAATTCCAGAAAATGATATAAACTTCAAAAATTCATAGAAATTCAACCGTAACTCAGATTTAAATAATTTATATATGAAAAATTATCAAAAAAATTCAATCTATCCATCTGTACCATTTTCATGTATGACAAACCAACCTATACATTCTGTATATATGAAAACACACTTATGGCATATTTAAGAGCTTAATTTGGAGTTGTATTTGAATCTTGGTTCAAATGGATTTCATCCAAATAAAAGCTAGTTGCATTAGCTCAATCAGCATCACATATTCATGCCATGATCATGCATCATATTGTTGCATATGGTTGTGTATTGATTACCGACACCGTTCCTTCTCGATAGGTCCTGCTCCGTAGACCCTTCTAGAGTACCTGTCTGAGGAGCAGTGCCTTCCTTGTTGATCTACCAGGCAAGCAAACCCCCTTCTTCATTCCGATACAATCCTACTCTCTCTCTCTCCTGCTCCCATTTATTGCATTTGGACAACAACGATTCAACTGCTTCCTTATGCTGCGGTAGTTGAACCCATTCCTCTGCATGACCTGTCATTGCCACAGTAAATAGCTAAAACCCACTAGCATGTGTAGGAGTTGATTGAGCCATGTTGTGTTCTTGCCATGCCATGCCTGCTATTGCTCAGAGTTGTGTCAGGTCTGATTCATCGGGAATGAATTGGAGTGGTACGATATGTTCTGGTGTTGAGAGTTAAGCGTGCGAACACGATTTGGTAAAGGTAGTGGTGAGAGTCCATGTAGGAGTACATGGTGGGTTGTCTCACTGGAACCGTCCTTAAGCACTGAGTTCTGTGTATGTTGTCCAATGACTAGCTACTACCACACATTGGAATGCTTAAGTGCCCCTCTCGACTTATTAACCAACTTGATCTCTGTCCAGGAGTTGCAAATAGTTTCTGGTGTTTGTAGGTAGTGTTAGTAGTCTACCAAGTGGCACCCGGCCATGTGGGCTTGGGACAGACTAGGCACAGTGGCACGGTGTACCAAGTGGCACCCGGATGGTGGGCTTGGGAACCCTGCTCACATCGTTTGGGGCCGTGAGCGACACCCCGGCCGGATCTCCTTGCGGATGGAACCCGAATAGGCGATAAACCTGGATGAGAGACTTGTGTGGCTAGTCAGGTCGTGGCTGACACCCTCGCCAGGCTTCCGCTTGAAGGTTGCTGAGGTACATGATGTGTACATGGTGATAAGTGGTGAGAGCGTGTGTGAAGAAGTACACCCCTGCAGGGTTATCATGATCTATTCGAATAGCCGTGTCCTCGGTTATGGACTTCTTGGATGCTTACGCGGTACATAGACAACTTAAAGTGGATACTCTAAAATGCTCAAGACAAGTGTGAGTGCTATGGATGGCCTTCTCATCAGGAGACGAGGATGAATCCATAGTAGTGTATTGATGTGGTGCTTAGTGGACTCGTGTGCGCTGCCTCACCTCAAAGAAGTTTCTCGTTGTCGTAGAATAGGATAGCCACTGAGTCAAACCTGGCTTGCTGTAACTAAACCCCACATTACCTTCTTGATACAAATGCATGCATGATAGGATCTGATGTAAGTCTTGCTGAGTACCTTTGTACTCATGTTTGCTTGGGAGGGACTTGTAGATAGTCAGGCCTCTTAGCCTTTTTCTTTTGTAGTTGTCTGTACTTAGACATGTAATGCTTCCGTTGCTTGTATGCTCTGAATGATGGGTCATCTGACCCCTGTTTGTATTTAATGCTATGTGGGTCTTCTGGGCCTTTATCTATATGAGTTGTGTTATGTTGTGATGCCATGTTGTACAGCACATACTTGCATGTTATGCGTACGTGTGACGTGTATTGCTATGTGTGGGATCTGACAATCTAGATGTTTATCCTTGGCAGCCTCTCTTATGGGGAAATGTACTCTAGCGCTTCCTTGAGCCATAGTAGTCCACTACAGCCCGGTTCACCAGAGTCCTGCTAGCCCAGCACTACTGCTCAGGACACTTGACTGGCCGGCATGTGTTTCACTTCATTCCTGTGTCTGTCCCTTCAGGGAAATGTCACACGGTGACATTCGGAGTCCTGCCTAGCCTACTACAGCCCGGGTTCCCGGAGTCCTGTTAGCCCAGTGCTACAGCCCGGATTCACACGCTGCTAACCAACATGCTCGATGTGAATCATGTATGCCTGTCCCCATAGGTTAGTGCCGCTTTGGGTTCACCACTAGCCATGTCGGCCCGGGTTCTCTATCATATGGATGCTAGCGACACTATCATATGCGTGAGCCAAAAGGCACAAACGGTCCCGGGCCATGGTAAAGCGACACCCGTGGGAATACCATGCGTGAGGCTGCAAAGTGATATGAGGTGTTACAGGCTAGATCGGTGTGACTTAGAATCGAGGTCCCGACATGTTCCTTACCCATTTCCTATGCGGACTGGGATTCCCTCTCCACCCATTCGTCCGGGGGCTCATGTTCTATTACGGCCTGGATTTCCACGATCTGGCCCCGAACTTTATCCTCAACATCTCGGTGTTTATCGTCATGTGCGAGGCCTTCCTCCGCATCAAGCCCCACTTCGGTTTATGGCTGAAGACCTTCAATGTCAAGCCGAAGGTTGTGGGCGGTTGCCAGGCGCAGTGCGGGGGCGCCATGGTGGGCAAGATGCCCAACGTTACATGGCTCAAGCGCTCCTTTGTGGAAACCATAAAGGGGTGGCAATCGGGGTGGTTCTACATCACCGAGCCGCGCGACCCTGCATGGGCAGCGGCGATAAACCTGGATGAGAGACTTGTGTGGTTAGTCAGGTCGTGGCCGACACCCTCGCCAGGCTTCCGCTTGAAGGTTGCCGAGGTACATGACGTGTACATGGTGATAAGTGGTGAGAGCGTGTGTGAAGAAGTACACCCCTGCAGGGTTATCATGATCTATTCGAATAGTCGTGTCCTCGGTTATGGACTTCTTGGATGCTTACGTGGTACATAGACAACTTAAAGTGGATACTCTAAAATGCTCAAGACAAGTGTGAGTGCTATGGATGGCCTTCTCATCAGGAGACGAGGATGAATCCATAGTAGTGTATTGATGTGGTGCTTAGTGAACTCGTGTGCGCTGCCTCACCTCAAAGAAGTTTCTCGTTGTCATAGAACAGGATAGCCACTGAGTCAAAGCTGGCTAGCTGCACCTAAACCCCACATTACCTTCTTGATACAAATGCATGTATGATAGGATCTGATGTAAGTCTTGCTGATGTCAGAACCGCCTTTCCAATAAAACATTTATTGAACAGCCGACCTTTGTGTTGACCAGTACAGAAGAATTCTTCTTACTGGCAGAGAAAATCTTCATACAGGAATCCAGCAGTACTAAATATTATACATGGTTGAGCTGAGGATGCTCAACAATTTATTACAAGCACGCCTGTATTATACATAAAGGCGGATATGGCACAAGGGTAGAGTGGCATAACTACTGACTCGTAATAAAGGTGGTGGTGGATATGTCACAGGTAGGTAGGTGACATGACTCTGAAATCTTACAGCTCATCAAGCGTCAGAGTGAGGCTTGATGATTTTTTTGGGGTGGCGGAAGCGTGTATAATACAAGTGAACAACTCCAGGATCGCACGTGACTGACTGGGACTCCTCTAGGCGTCGGACTCGCTATCGAACTCTTCATCCATACGATCACCTTCGTCAACATCTGGCCAAACCAACAAGCCAGGTGAGTACTTTGAATGTACTCGCAAGACAGTTCAGACATAAGATATAACAAATGTAAACATGATGCACATGAGCAGGTTAGTATGCACAATCAAATAATAGATTTGCACTACACGATAAATAAGAGGAAATCAGGTGGTAGTCCTCCCTAAATCCCAATAAAAATAACTGAAGACCGATCGGGTGTCTGAAGCGACGCCTCGAAAGGTGAAAATAAATTTAACATGCCGCAGTCGGGCGTCGAGGCGACACCACATAAAGGGCTTATATTGAAAAGTAAATAACAATAATGCCACAGTCGGACGTCTGAGCGACATCACATAAAGGGCTTATATTGAAACGTAAGTAACAATAATGCCTCACCTCATGTGCGCTGCCTCACCTCATGAATTTAAATCATGGCAAGGAAATACTCAGCATATAATAATATACTGGTTAGTCCATTCACATAAATAACCTTCAGCCGAGTTTACCACTCTCGGTTTTAAATTCATTCTCCAGAGACTGCCACTGGGGTTGACACTGAGATTTTCCACTGAGGCTGAGACTGACACGGAGATGATGTCCAAGTCCTTGCTCGTGGACATGGATACTCGGATGGTTTTGACTCTGCAGAGTTTGTACACTTTACCACAGCCAACGGATTTCGGTAGTCACAAGGACTAGTTCCGTTTACGATGTTTTAGAAGAAACACGTCTAACCAGTACACACCCATTCCACATTCTGTTGCCAGGAATCACCCTCGGCAACGTTGAAGAAAAACCTTAAGACGGGGAGGCCACAACCTCGAATAGCATGGGATCAAATTTATATCACGCGCTCTAAGGGGTGCCCCCCTCTCGGTCCCAACCGGAAACACCCATGCCCCCTGACCGGATGACTGGCTTTAATCCAGGGCCATGGAACCCTCATCGCGGTCTCTCTGTTTGGTGTGTACCAGGAAAGAGGTTTGCAACTTACTAAACCGCACTCTTTGCAGAAAACATGTGGCAGCACGAAGGGGAAACGAACGGGGTCGAGACTTGACCCACGTTAGAACTGGAGTTAATGGTTGGCATAAGACTGGCATGCTTCAACAATACCAGCTTGCAACCCATCATGTCACCACATGATCGTGTTGCCTTATCATCATAAGGACACATCGAACTTCGAAGCTCACAGTTAGCTTGCCTTGCATGCACATAACATTCACAAATGCTTATATAAACATGCCATGATAAAAACTACTCAAGAAACCATGCAAAACACTCATCATATCAAAGGTTCAAAAATGCTTGCCTGGTTCGGAGAAGGCAGAGTCTAGCTCGGTGAAGTTCGCGTCTCCCTTACTCTTTCCGGTATCTACGTATTAAAAGAAAATCGGATACTACATGAATACCATGAGTGCACAAAAAGTATTCCAAATATTTTTCAAATAAATATTATAAAAAACTAGACAGAAAAATAATGATGACATAAAAAGTTTCAAGTTAAAATCATCTTTTGTTTAAAAGTTATAAGAGTTTTAGTCTAGGGACCTTTCTGTAATGAAACAGAAAGTTTCCAGGGTTCACTTTATAAAAACAGAAAACGTTTCAGTCTAGAATACTTCAGTCCAGGGGGAAGACGTATTTTGCCCGAAGGCGTTTTTAGAAAACGTTTCGAAAAAGAGAAAAAGCTGACGGGGAGGTCCCACCCGTCGGGTTTGAAAACTAAAGTAGAGCGCTAGCGCCCGAGGGCCGCGGTGGTCGCCGGCGGTGATCCACGGCGAGGCAGGGGGATCGGAAGGTAGCAACGTGTTCACCGTGTTCTTCCGCACCTATGGGCGGTGGAGTTGAGCGTCGGCGAGCACCACGTCGACGGCGGCCTCAACTCCGGCGGATGGTGGTTCGGGCGTTGGTGGATCTCGCCGGGGAGAGCTGCAAAGGTCGAATTGAGGCTTGGGGTTAGGGTACTGCGTGCACTAGAGGGTTGCTGACGTGGTTTGGGAGGCGGGGATGGCCTCACTTGAGTGAATCAAGCGGGAGCCCGAGGCGGATCGGGGTGGCCGGAGTCGGGGAAGGTGACCTCCTCGGGGTCCTCCTAGTGGCTGGGCAGGGCTCTGGTGAGGTGGAGGTGTGGCGCTGGGTCGAGAACGAGCTCGGGGGCTCCTTTTATAGCCGATCCGAGGCGGTGGCCAAGAACGGGATAACGCCGACGATGATTACGGTAGGGCAGAGGTCGGTCAGGTGGTTTAAGGAGCTAGGCATCACCGCGATAGTCCACTGGTTCCGTTCAAGTGCTAAGCTTGGCCTGCCTTGGGTGGTACTCCACGTTCTCGATGGAACGGCTCACGAGACTCGTCGGCGGTAGAGAGCACGCTCTGTGCTGCTCAGGCCACGGTGACGGTGCCGCAGCATGCACAGGCAAGCGGACAGCCATGCGGAGGCCACAGGTAGCTTGGGCAGTGCTGGACGGCGCCGAAAGGTGGTGCTGATCCCTGCTGGCTGCCACGGGTGGCTCTGCCACCGCAGAAGCTGCCGGCGTCGGCAAGACACGTCACCACGGACGATGGTGCCCGAACAAATGAGTGTGCGGCGCTCTGGATAAGGAGGGGGAACAAGGTGCAAGGCGCCACCGCAGTTACTCACGAGATCGACGCCGTGCTCTGAAGAAAACGACAATGACGGTGAAACAGAAACACTGAACGTCTGAACTTTCTGAATTCGAACAGCAACAGTGCATGCCAGGTGCTCGATGAAATGATTTTGGCAGGTGGGAAATTTTTCTGGAGCTGATCTTTGGTGAGGTGGCCTCTTGGTGTATCTGGAAGCTGCATCAATTATTTCAGAATTTTTGGAAAAAGAAAAATATGAATCTCACCAAAAATGGCATTTCTGGTCCAAACTTGCAGAGGGCAAATTTTGAAATATTTGAACTGAGGACAAGTTGATCTTGATGGATCTAGGTTGAGGATACTAAGGACTAGTCAAAGGAGTTGGTTTGGGATCAAAACTCAAAAGAAATATGGCACTTCCTTTGTAAATCACCTAGGTCCATAAATAATGGTAGAAATAGTTTTGAGGATTAAATAAATGGAATAAAAATCAAAATTGGTTTGAAACTTGCTGGAGGTGGGAGTCTTGACTTGATCCAAGGCAGGGAGGGGTTTTGGAATGCTATGTCAAAATGTGACATGGCAAAAGCGGAAATTTGAAAGGGAAAAGAATAAACCCATAATCCCTAGGGTTTCTTCTTAATAGAAGAAATTTCAAAAAAATAACTAGAGTAGAGTCAATACAAAATGAAAAGCTCTCAAGACCAAAAATCAAGGTTGAGAAGAGTACCAAAATATTTGCCATAAAAGTTTTGAGAAGGAGAGTACTTAAGAAAAATTTTAAATAGCCTTCTTCAAATCAAATAAAGATTTTGATAAAAACCAAATCAAAATTTTTGGAGTGTCACAGCTGAGTACCTTTGTACTCACGTTTGCTTTATTTATGTTTTGCAGGTCAGACATCTGTCTCACTAGTAGTACCCCTTGGACTTCGACGAGTAGCTTGTTACCTCAGCTATGATCTTGTGCCCTTGGGAGGGACTTGTAGATAGTCAGGCCTCTTAGCCTTTTTCTTTTGTAGTTGTCTGTACTCAGACATGTAATGCTTCCGTTGCTTGTATGCTCTGAATGATGGGTCATGTGACCCCTGTTTGTATTTAATGCTATGTGGCTCTTCTGGGCCTTTATCTATATGAGTTGTGTTATGTTGTGATGCCATGTTGTAAACACATACTTGCATGTTATGCGTACGTGTGACGTGTATTGCTATGTGTGGGATCCGACAATCTAGTTGTTTATCCTTGGCAGCCTCTCTTATGGGGAAATGTAGTCTACAGCTTCCTTGAGCCATAGTAATCCGCTACAGCCCGGTTCACCAGAGTCCTGATAGCCCAGCACTACTGCTCAGGACACTTGACTGGCTGGCATGTGTTTCACTTCGTTCCTATGTCTGTCCCTTCGGGGAAATGTCATGCGGTGACATCCGGAGTCCTGCCTAGCCTGCTACAGCCCAGGTTCCCCGGAGTCCTGTTAGCCCAGTGCTACAACCCGGATTCACACGCTGTTGACCGACATGCTTGGTGTGAATCATGTATGCCTGTCCCCATAGGTTAGTGCCGCTTTGGGTTCACGAATAGCCATGTCGGCCCGGGTTCTCTATCATATGGATGCTAGCGACGCTATCATATACGTGAGCCAAAAGGCGCAAACGGTCCTGGGCCATGGTAAGGCGACACCCGTGGGAATACCGTGCATGAGGCCGCAAACTGATATGAGGTGTTACAGGCTAGATTGGTGTGACTTAGAATTGGGGTCCCGACAGCTTTGGTATCAGAGCCTGACTGCCTGTAGGATTTCCAAGCCAACCTGGTCGAAGTTGAGTCTAGAAATTCTTTAGCTATATAGGGGAATTGATTGTGGAAGGGAACTTAAGGCTCTTTTTACTCCTTATGCCTCATGCCCTTCTAATCTGAGTCATCCTATCTTTCCTACGGGGTTAAGGAACTAGGCTTCCTCTTCCATCTATCAGGATCACGTGTTACTACTCCGTAGTCTCTTAGGATTGGTTGATCAGAATCTTATCCCAGTTCAAGTACTTCTGGTGTAGTCTGTTTAGTAATATCTCAGAACCTTACGTGATGATGTTGAGTATGGTGCTACCCCATCATTTGCAGGATGTCTCATTTTGAGCATTTTACTGTCGTTATGCTACCGGATTTGTCCTAGGAGTTCAAGAGATAGTATTTTCCTTGTATTATATTCTACATCCTTATGATGATGCGGAATCCATCCTTGTTTCCTTGGTTTCGTTCTTCAGGATGTTGCCGGTTAACCGAAACTCTGTTGCTCGTAGCCGGAACCATGGAGATGGTAGGGATGAGGATCCTCCCGACCAGCCTTCGTTGGCAAAGTTCATGCTAGAGGTTGAGATGAACAAGCGTGAGACCAACCGCTTGTTAGCACGTATAGAGGAGAACACCGCACCTCAGTGCAAAGAGTCAGCGACCATCTATGATTTCATTGGTTTGAAACCACCTACCTTCCATCATTCCATTGAACCACTCGATGCAGATGACTGGCTCCGTAGTATCACACACAAGCTGCGTTCCGCGAGCGTAGCTGAAGATGACAAGTTCACCTATGCTAGATATCATCTGGAAGGTCCTGCTAGTCTTTGGTGGCAGAACTATGAGGCTATGCTTCCAGCTGGCTAGATAACCACCAGGAGATATTTCACTGAGGCTTTTCGCGAGCATCACATTCTTCAGGCTCTCATTGACCGCAAGAGAGAAGAGTTCTGTAGTTTCACCCAGAGTAAGATGGTTGTTGATGCTTACAGTAGAGAGTTTGAGAACCTTGCCCGCTATGCTACAGAAGAAGTGTCCACGGACGCCAAGAAGCAGGCTAGGTTCCGGAAGGGTCTCAACCCCAAGTTGTGTCATGATCTCCACTTGCATCATTGCAATACATTCCAGGCACTTGTGAACAAGGCCATTAATGCAGAGACAACTCAACTCACTTACGAGGAGTCTCGTAAGCACACACGTGATTTGGGTTCCTCCTCCGGTTCTAGTTTGCAGAAGCGTCGGATTTGGGTTCCGAACTCCACTCTTCCACCTGGTTATACACCGAGGCCATCTTATGTGGCGCCTCACCCAGTTCAGCTACATGCTCCACCCAGGCCCACTGGTAGATCGCTTGTCAATGCGGGTCCACGTCATACTTCAGGGACTTGCTTCACATGCGGAGAGCCAGGACACTATGCACGTGACTGCTCTCAAACCAACTATGCTCCACCCCAGCATGAGAAGTCCGTTGGCCGTGGTAAGCCATCACGCAAGATGATTAGTGTCAAGTCAGCTCCCACTGAACGTGGATGTGTGCATCACGTCTCAGCTAAAGACGCCCATGATGATCCAGATGTCGTTCTTGGTACACTCCTTGTCAATTGCCATCCAGCATCGGTTTTGTTCGATACTGGAGCATCTCATTCCTTCATTTCTGAAAGCTACGCTAACTTGCACAACATGTCATTTTGTGATATGCCCACTCCACTAGTCATTCAAACTCCTAGATCCAAATGGCAAACTTCTAGTGTAAGCCATTGTAATGAAATCCTTGATGACAGACTTTATTCCTTGCATCACTTATAGCCCTCAAGTCGATATTAACATCATCTTGGGTATGGACTGGATGAAAGCTCATTATGCCAAGATTTATTGTTACACAAAGTCTGTTCAGCTTACACACCCATCTGGCAAGATAGTCGCTGTCTCCACTCGAGTTGCAAAGCGTCAACTCTATTCTCTTAATGCCAGCCCTCTTCCAGACCTTGAAGATATTCCGGTAGTCCGTGACTTTCCGGATGTCTTTCCAGAGGAACTGCGAGGTATTCCACCTGACAGAGATGTAGAGTTTGTCATAGATCTTATCCCAGGAACCGCCCCAATCTCTAGGAGACCTTACAAGATGGCACCCTTAGAACTAGCTGAGCTTAAGAAACAACTCGATGAATCCTTGAAAAAGGGTTTCATCCGTCCCAGTTCTTCTCCCTGGGCTTGCCCTGTCCTCTTCGTCCAGAAGAAGGATGGTACGGACCGGATGGTTGTAGATTATCGTCCCGTTAATTTGGTCATGATAAAGAACAAGTATCCGCTCCCCAGGATCAACGACCTGTATGATCAGCTCGCTGGATCCTCGGTCTTTCCAAAGATGGAGTTGAGGTTAGGCTACCACCAAATCAAGATCAGAAACGGGGACATTCCTAAGACGGCTTTTGTCACTCGTTATGGCCAGTATGAGTACACCGTCATGTCCTTCGGTCAACCAATGCTCTAGCTACATTCTCCCGCTTGATGAACTCGATCTTCATGGAGTACTTAGATAAGTTCGTCGTCATTTACCTCGATGATATCCTTATTTACTCGAAGAACGAGGAAGAGCATGCCGAACATCTTAGACTTGTGTTAGAAAAACTCAGAGAGCACCGCCTATATGCCAAGTTCTCCAAGTGCGAATTTTGGTTACCAGAAGTGACCTATCTCGGCCACGTAATCTCTGGTAAGGGCATTGCTGTCAATCCCGAGAGAGTTCAGGCCGTTCTTGATTGGACTCCGCCTGAAACAGTTAAGAAAGTTAGGAGTTTTCGTGGTCTAGCCAGTTATTGTCGCTGCTTCGTTGAGAACTTCTCCAAAGTGGCCAAACCTCTCACGGAACTTCTCAAGAAAGATAAAAAGTTTGAGTGGTCCCCACAGTGTGAGCACAGTTTTCAGGAACTGAAAAGACGCCTGACTTCTGCTCCCATACTTGTGCCACCGGATTTCACTAAAGACTTTGTTATCTACTGCGATGCCTCACGACAGGGACTAGGTTGCATTCTTATGCAAGATCGCCATGTGATTGCCTATGCATCTCGATAGTTGCATCCACATGAGGATAATTATCCTACACATGATCTAGAGCTTGCAGCCGTAGTCTACGCACTTAAGACCTGGCGACATTACCTTCTTGGTTAACGTTGCGAGATTTACACCGACCACCAGAGTCTCAAGTATATCTTCACCCAACCAGATTTGAACCTTAGGCAAAGATGTTGGCTGGAGATGATCTCGGATTACGACTTAGGGACTACCTACACCCCAGGCAAGGGCAATGTCATGGCTGATGCGCTAACTCGTATGTCCTATTGCAACAATCTCATGTTGCAGCAGGGCCAACCACTTCTCCATGAGGAATTATGTAAGCTTAATCTTCACATTGCTCCTCACAGATTCCTTTCTACCTTGGTGGCGAAACCTACCCTTGAGGATCAGATCATTTCTGACCAGAAGTTTGATAGGGGTGTTATCCGCATCAAGAGAAACATTAAGAAGGGAGTTGGTGGATGTTTCTCTATGGATGATCGAGGTGTTGTTTTCTTTGAGAATCATTTGGTGGTTCCCAAGAATCAACATCTGCGACAACTGATTCTTAAGGAGGCCCATGAATCTCCTTTCACAATTCATCCCGGTAGTACTAAAATGTATCAGGACCTACGCCAGAGGTTCTTGTGGACTAGGATGAAAAGAGAAATCGCTGAGTTCATTGCTAACTGTGACGTCTGTCGTCGCGTTAAGGCAGAACATCGAAGGCCTGCTGGCACCCTTCAACCTTTAGCTATTCCTGAGTGGAAATGGGATAAAGTTGGTAGGGACTTCATCACCGGCTTTCCCGGGACCAAGAGAGGGAATAATGCTATCTTCGTAGTCATTGATCGTCTTTCCAAAGTGGCTCACTTCCTACCTGTTCGAGAGAGTATCACTGCCAGTCAGCTCGCTGACTTATATATTTCTCGAATAGTGTCACTTCATGGTGTTCCAGTAGAGATCAATTCAGACCGTGGTAGTCTTTTCACTTCTCATTTCTGGGAGAGTTTCCAAACTGCCATGGGCACCCATCTTTCCTTCAGTACCGCTTTCCACCCTCAATAAAGTGGTCAGGTGGAAAGGGTCAATCAGATTTTCGAAGACATGCTTAGAGATTGTGTTATCTCATTCGATATGGATTTGGAGAAGTGTCTTCCATTCGCCGAGTTTGCTTATAACAATAGCTACCAATCCAGCCTCAAGAAAGCTCCTTAATTTTGAGGTTCTGTATGGACGAAGATGTCGAACACCTTTGAACTGGTCAGAAACCGGTGAAAGACAATTATTTGGACCGGACATGATTCAGGAGGCAGAAGAGCAAGTCCGCATCATTTGTGAGAATTTGAAAACAGCCCAATCTCGTCAAAAGAGCCAGTATGACCGTCGTCATAAGGAAGTGGCTTATGAAGTTGGCGACAAGGCTTACCTTCGGGTTACCCCTTTGAAGGGTACCCATCGTTTCGGTATCAAGGGCAAGTTGGATCCTCGTTACATTGGTCCTTTTCGCATTCTCGCTAAACGAGGAGAGGTTGCCTACCAGTTGGAACTACCCCCACATCTTTCTCGAGTTCATGATGTCTTCCACGTCTCTCAACTCAGGCGTTGCTTCTCGGATCCCATCCGCGGAGTGGACCACGAAACGCTTGATCTCCAAGATAACCTCACTTATCAAGAGTACCCCGTCCGCATTCTGGACCAAGCAGAGCATGTCACTCGACGTCATAACATCAAGTTTCTCAAGGTTCAGTGGTCTCATCATTTCGAGAGAGAAGCTACCTGGGAGCGTGAAGATCGTCTTCGACTTGAGTACCCCACTTTCTTTCCGCCAACTCCTGAATCTCGGGACGAGATTTCTTTGAGTGGGGGCGAGTTGTCACATCCCTAGTTCTGGTATGACCTAGACCAGCTAGTCATTTGTGCATCATGTTTAAATTCCATTTAGAATTGAAATGGGGATTTGTGAAACCCTCAGAATCATTCTGGAAATGACCCAAATAAAAAAAATGCTCTAAAAGGGTCCAAGAAAATGCTCATGTTGCTCTCTAAATATCTTGGATAGAGATAAAACTGAAACCAACATTTTCAGGAGCTCATAAGTATTTATTTTGGACTTTTGGAATTAATTCAATAATTATTTGCATTGGATTTATATTTGATATATTTCAAATATGATCCAATAACTCTGAAAGTTTGCAAGTGGCCTTGAATACTTTTAAACAGGCCACATAATAATTTTCAGAAGTTTATGAAATGATTTGGTATAAAAATCAAATCAAAACAAATAGAAAAGAGAAATAAGAGAGAAGGAGAGAAGTACCTGGGCCTTACCTGCAGCCCAACTAGGCAAAGCTGGCCCGGCCCACTGGCCGTCCCAGTCACCACCAAACTCTCGCCAGAAGGACGAGAGGCGCGTGACCGCGGTGCGCACGCACGCGCACCGCCACCTCCCGCCTGCCTGATGCCGCCCTGACGCCACTACGAGCACCACGACACCCCTTGGAGGCCCCTCTCTCCTCTCCCTCACTCGCTGCTCTTTCTCCCCTCCCCTGTCTCGCTCTCTTCCCCATGCCCGAGTGCCGCCATCGCCACCGCTCGCCATAGCCGTGTCCACCGCGCTCCGCTCGCCTCGCTGCTGTGTCCTAGAGCTCTGCCCTGTCGCCTTCTCCGTCTTCGTCAAGCCAAGCAACCGGGGACGCCCCGTGGAGCAGTCCCCGCCGTCTTCTTCATCTCCGGCCGCCGTGGATCCCTATCGCCGCCCCGCCATCTCCAGTGCATCCCCGAGCTCGCCGTCAAGCCCACCGAGACCGATGTGAGCTGCTGTTCCTCCTCCCCCTCTCCGTTTGCTCGCTTGCATGCCGTAGCCGCTGCCTCGCCGATGGCCGTGACTTTCACCGCCCTAGCTCGTCGCCGACGCAGCTCCGGTGGTCAAATGGTTGCCCCGGCGAGTCCAAACCACTCCCCGCACCCCGTCGAATCTCGCTAGTGCATCCGCTCGCCCGCTAGCACGCTGCAGCAACAAGACCACCGACGGCCGAACTCCGGCGGCCGCAAAAGAGCTCGCCGCCGTCGGCTCAGGCCACCCCAGCTCCTCCCGTTCGCTCCATTAGATGCGCCGCATCGCCAGCTAGCCGTAGCAGCAAACCACGAGTAAAACCATGCCCTGTGGGTGTATTCCGAGCCGCGCCGCCGTCTCGGGCCTCGCCGGCGTCAAGCCGCCGGTGGGCTTTGACCCTGCTGACAGGAGGTTTGACCTCTCCGTGGGTCGCCAACATGTGGGGCCCGGCCCTGTTAAGTTTTAGTTAGGATTAGTTTAACAACTAATTAAACCCTATTTAACTAATTGGGTCACTGATGCATGGGCCCAACCCCATTAACTAAACCAGTTTAGGTTTATTTTAAATTAGGATTAGCCATAGACACTGATGTGTGGACCCCACACGTTAGGTTTGACATGGTCAGCTGCCTTTGACCTGATGATGTAAGCATGACGCTGTGCTGACGCAATATATCATTTTCTGGATTTAAAATAAATCAGGAAATTCCAGAAAATGATATAAACTTAAAAAATTCATAGAAATTCAACCGTAACTCAGATTTAAATAATTTATATATGAAAAATTATCAGAAAAATTCAGTCTATCCATCTGTACCGTTTTCATGCATGAAAAACCAACCTATACATGCTGTATATATGGAAACACATTTATGGCATATTTAAGAGCTTAATTGGGAGTTGTATTTGAATCTTGGTTCAAATGGATTTCATCCAAATAAAAGCTAGTTGCATTAGCACAATCAGCATCACATATTCATGCCATGATCATGCATCATATTGTTGCATATGGTTGTGTATTGATTACCGACACCGTTCCTTCTCGATAGGTCCTGCTCCGGAGACCCTTCCAGAGTACCTGTCTGAGGAGCAGTGCCTTCCTTGTTGATCTACCAGGCAAGCAAACCCCCTTGTTCATTCCGATACAATCCTACTCTCTCGCTCCTTCTCTCATTTATTGCATTAAGACAACAACGATTCAACTGCTACCTTATGCTGCGGTAGTTGAACCCATTCCTCTGCATGACCGGTCATTGCCACAGTAAATAGCTAAAACCCACTAGCATGTGTAGGAGTTGATTGAGCCATGTTGTGTTCTTGCCATGCCATGCCTGCTATTTCTTAGAGTTGTGTCAGGTCTGATTCATCGGGAATGAATTGGAGTTGTACGATATGTTCTGGTGTTGAGAGTTAAGTGTGTGAACACAATTTGGTAAAGGTAGTGGTGAGAGGCCATGTAAGAGTACATGGTGGGTTGTCTCACTGGAACCGTCCTTAAGCACTGAGTTCCATGTATGTTGTCCAATGACTAGCTACTACCACACATTGGAATGCTTAAGTGCCCCTCTCGACTTATTAGCCAACTTGATCTCTGTCCAGGAGTTGCAAATAGTTTCTGGTGTTTTGTAGGTACTGTTAGTAGTCTACCAAGTGGCACCCGGCCATGTGGGCTTGGGACAGACTAGGCACAGTGGCACGGTGTGCCATGTGGCACCCGGGTGGTGGGCTTGGGAACCCTGCTCACATCGTTTGGGGCCGTGAGCGACACCTCGGCCGCATCTCCTTGCGGATGGAACCCGAATAGGCGATAAACCTGGATGAGAGACTTGTGTGGTTAGTCAGGTCGTGGCCGACACCCTCGCCAGGCTTCCGCTTGAAGGTTGCCTAGGTACATGACGTGTACATGGTGATAAGTGGTGAGAGCGTGTGTGAAGAAGTACACCCCAGCAGGGTTATCATGATCTATTCGAATAGCCGCGTCCTCGGTTATGGACTTCTTAGATGCTTACGTGGTACATAGACAACTTAAAGTGGATACTCTAAAATGCTCCAGACAAGTGTGAGTGCTATGGATGGCCTTCTCATCAGGAGACGAGGATGAATCCATAGTAGTGTATTGATGTGGTGCTTAGTGGACTCGTGTGCGCTGCCTCACCACAAAGAAGTTTCTCGTTGTCGTAGAACAGGATAGCCACTGAGTCAAAGCTGGTTTGCTGCAACTAAACCCCACATTACCTTCTTGATACAAATGCATGCATGATAGGATCTGATGTAAGTCTTGCTCAGTACCTTTGTACTCACGTTTGGTTTATTTATGTTTTGCAGGTGAGACATCTGTCTCACTAGTAGTACCGCTTGGACTTCGACGAGTAGCTTGTTACCTCAGCTACGATCTTGTGCCCTTGGGAGGGACTTGTAGATAGTCAGGCCTCTTAGCCTTTTTCTTTGGTAGTTGTCTGTACTCAGACATGTAATGCTTCCATTGCTTGTATGCTCTGAATGATGGGTCATGTGACCCCTATTTGTATTTAATGTTATGTGGCTCTTCTGGGCCTTTATCTATATGAGTTGCGCTATGTTGTGATGCCATGTTGTACAGCACATACTTGCATGTTATGCGTACGTGTGACGTGTATTGCTATGTGTGGGATCCGACAATCTAGTTGTTTATCCTTGGCAGCCTCTCTTATGGGGAAATGTAGTCTAGCGCTTCCTTGAGCCATAGTAGTCCGCTACAGCACGGTTCACCGGAGTCCTGCTAGCCCAGCACTACTGCTCAGGACACTTGACTGGCCGGCATGTGTTTCACTTCATTCCTGTGTCTGTCCCTTTGGGGAAATGTCACACGGTGACATCCGGAGTCCTGCCTAGCCTACTACAGCCCGGGTTCCCGGAGTCTTGTTAGCCCAGTGCTATAGCCCGGATTCACACGCTGCTGACCAACATGCTCGATGTGAATCATGTATGGCTGTCCCCATAGGTTAGTGCCGCTTTGGGTTCACCACTAGCCATGTCGGCCCGGGTTCTCTATCATATGGATGCTAGCGACACTATCATATACGTGAGCCAAAAGGCGCAAACGGTCCCGGGCCATGGTAAGGCGACACTCGTGGGAATACCGTGCGTGAGACCGCAAAGTGATATGAGGTGTTACAGGCTAGATCGGTGTGACTTAGAATCGGGGTCCTGACATGTTCCTTACCCATTTCCTCTGCGGACTAGGATTCCCTCTCCACCCATTCGTTCGGGGGCTCGTGTTCTATTACGGCCTGGATTTCCACTATCTGGCCCCGAACTTTATCCTCAACATCTCGGTATTTATCGTCATGTGCGAGGCCTTCCTCCGCATCAAGCCCCACTTCGGTTTATGGCTGAAGACCTTCAATGTCAAGCCGAAGGTTGTGGGCGGCCGCCAGGCGGAGTGCGGAGGCGCCATGGTGGGCAAGATGCCCAATGTTACATGGCTCGAGGGCTCCTTTGTGGAAACCATAAAGGGGTGTCAATCGGGGTGGTTCTACATCACCGAGCCGCACGACCCTGCATGGGCAGCGGCCCCCGAGTTCCAATCTGGCATCCCCATGCGGCTCACCTCCTGGAAAGAGAAGGGCCTGTCTTGGGGTAGTTCGGGAGAGCTGACCGGACTCCAAACATGTATTCAAAACATGGTGAACAAGAAGCTCAAACTTGTCAACGTGGTCCAGGTCATGCTCCACCGCCGGATCCTCCCGTGCCAACAACGGGACTTCAACTTGTGGGAGTTCGACCCGGCGCAGCACCGGACTCTGAACAGGCTCTTCGACACAACTCACGAAGATGCCTGGAGGGTGCTGTTTAAAAGTGCTGAGGTCCCTCCTCCCACTACTGAGGATTGGGGATTCAGCACAAAGCGCCAAGCCAGTGCGGTAAGCTGCTTTACCTTTCACAGGATACTTATTTTTTATAGATTTACTCCATGCGGGATCTAAACTCCCGTACCTTTGACAGGACTGGCAGGAGACGGCCGGACAGATCGACTCTCCGGCTCCTTTGCCCGAAGGCCCAGCGGACGCTCTTCTTGCGAAGATGCTGACTCTAGCTCCTTATACGGTGCCGGAGAAGACCAAGAAGGCCAAGGGAACCCGAAAGAGTTCCCGACGCCAGGCGTCATTGGACTCACCGTCCGATGACTCTGCGGCGCTCTCCTCCCCTGAAGACAAGGAAGAAGAAGAAGATGCTCCCCCTCCAGCTAGGGGACATAAGAAAAGTTAGGCCGCCCCAACTGGGGGGCCGAAGGGTCCAAGAAGGGAAGGACTCTCCTTCCGGACAATTCCACCACCGCCGACGAAGGCGAAGACGAGTGGTTGCCCAGGGCCAAGCCCCTGGGGAGATCGTAAGTATTCGGATACCAGAGTAGCTCATAGCATTCCTTTGTCGCACTGCTTTCCCTAACGCCGAACATAATTATGCAGGCCGCCACGAGCCAGTATCGATGTATCATCGGAGGGCTCCCTGGGCTCGTCGGACATGGATAGTGACCCAGTCCCGAACGCCACCACCCCTCATCCTGCTGACGACGCCGAGGTGCTGTCTCAAGAGGCACCGGGCCCGGAATTCGCCGAAACGGAAATAAATCGACATTTCGGCAAAACATAGGCAACTCAAAAGCACAATTTGGCGTCAACTCATGCCACACACACAATTTCCATGATATTTACCAATTATCATGTCACACACACACACCTACACATATTTCCATTTTACAAAGCATGAAATTTTAATCACCTCTAGCTACGAGATCGAGCACACGGTGTGGATGATGATGTAGGGAGATCAAAAGTGCACAAAGCTCTTCTTGACAAAGAAAGATCTAGTTAGGGGGCAAATAGGTCACTTAACTAAATGCTACATCTACCTAGCTAGCTAATTTGGGAGGAGACAACTTCAACTAGTGGAGGGGGAAGGAAAAAAAGAAAGGAGATGCATTAATGGAGGTGGTGTAGTTAGCTAGGAGTAATGAAGAGAGAGAAAGGTAGGTAGAAGAGGGAGAGTAATGGGGGAGATGTATTGAGGAAGAAGAAGAGTGAGAGAGGGAGGATGTGGGAGGTAGGGGAAATGGAGGAGAGGAGATGGGGAGGTGGAAAAAGGTGGTGGGTGGTACATCTTAGCAGCAACGCGGGAGCAAAAACGCGCTACTGCTATGATCGTAGCAGCAACACGCTTTCCTATCACACGCTACTGCTAAACGGGCCAACCGTGTGGATAATTTCATAATTAGCAGCAACGGCGTGACTAAAAAGCGCGCTACTACTATGGCATTAGTAGTAACGCGCTTCTTGAGGCCGCGCTGCTGGTAAAGTTAGGTCGTTGTGTACTGTCGATGGATTTTTGTAGCAGCGCGGTTTAAACATCACGTGTTACTGCTAAATTTACATCAGTAGCGCGCTTTCCCTAACCGCGCTGCTACTAATTAGTAGCAGCGCCTCTTTTTGTGCCGCGCTGCTGCTAAGATTCTGTGTATAAGGTTTTCCCTAGCAGTGTCTCAACCTGCCCTGTCACTCCGCCACAAAGTAACAGTCGGGGGCCGTCGAGAACCCAGGCCCACCACTAACTGGATGGAACCACCTGCCCCTTCAGCCCCCACATCGGAATCACTTGCGGGTACTCTACAAGCCGACCCAACTTTAGTCACCACATGTATCACATATTATGTATATAAGTATATACCAGTGATCACCTCCCAAGTGATCATGACCCAATAGTATAGCATGGCAGACGGACAAGAATGTAGGGCCACTTATGGAATACTATCATCCTATACTACGCATTTAGGATTGCAGGTAAAGGTAACAACAGTAGAAGCAAAGACAGGTTATGCATCAGAATAGGATTGACCGAAAATAGTAACATGCTACACTACTCTAATGCAAGCAGTAGAGAGAAGAATAGGCGATATCTGGTGAACAAGGGGGGGCTTGCCTGGTTACTCTGGCAAGTAGGGGTCGTCAACAATGTAGTCGATCGGGGCACCAGCAGCGGCGTCAGTCTCATAGTCTATCAGGGAGAAGAGGGGGAGGAAACAATGAATACAATGCAAGTAGATGCATAATGATGCATGACATGACAATGAGTGTTGCTAGGTGTGCCCTAACGCAATAGGAGGTGATACCGGCGAAGGGGGAAAACAACCGGGAAAATATCCCCGGTGTTTCGCATTTTCGGACAGATGAACCGGTGGGGGAAAGTTGCGTGTTCTCTATGTTAGGGATGCGTGGTGGACGAACAGGCTGCGTATCCGGATTTGTCTCGTCGTTCTGAGCAACTTTCATGTACAAAGTTTTTCCATCCGAGGTACGGTTTATTTTATACTAATTTTAAAAGATTTAAATCATTTTTAGGATTTATTTAATTATTTTGAATCAACATTATCCAAAATAGTATTTGCTGACGTCAGCATGACATAATCAGTCAACAGTGCGTTGACTGGGTCCAACTGACGTGTGGGTCCCAGCTGTCATACATTATTTAGTTAATTAACATTAGTTAATTAGGTTAATCTAATCAAGATTAATTAAGTTAATTAATTCTTTAATTAATCAATGAACTAATATTTTAATTATTTTTAACTATTTATTTATTTATTTATTTTTAGTTTCCGTTTTGGGGCTGGGCCCCCTAGTCATAGGCATAGGGGCCTTAATGGGCATACGGGCAGGCGGGTGCGGGTGAAGCCGCGGCCCTGCCCGGTAATGAGGCGGGGCCGGAGCGGGCGCGTGGATGCCGACGCTCGACGCAGCCAGCGGGCGTGGGATCGCGGCCACGGCGAGGCCGCTGGCAGGGGCTAGTGGGTAGGGGGAGGCAGCTTAGCGAGGGAGCGGCCGGGCGGAGCCGCCATGGTCGGGTGCGCGCGAGCGGCAGAGGCGGGGCAAGGGCGCGGCCGGGAGGTGCGGCCACAGTCTGCCGCGGCGCTTGCGGCAGTAGGCGCGCGCGCGCACCAGCGGTGGGTAGCAGCGGATGCAGTGAGCAGGCGGCAGTGTCAGCAGAAGCAGCAGCGCGTGGACAGCAGCAGGAAGGGAGCGGCGCGCGGGGAGCGAGCTGGGGCGACGGTGAGCACGCGTAGGGGGCGAGAGGGCGCAGACGGGGTGGTGGTCGGGCGCAGCGACGCGCATCCGGGCACGAACTGCGGCGGTGGAGCGTGACCGGCGCAAGGGAGGGGTGAGGGAGTCCTGGATTAGGGGGTATCCAGATAGCCAGATTATATCCTTTGGATGTACTGTTGGACTGTGAAGATACAAGATTGAAGACTTCGTCCCGTGTCCGAATGGGACTCTACTTGGCGTGGAAGGCAAGCTAGGCAATACGGATATGTATATCTCCTCCTTTGTAACCGACCTTGTGTAATCCTAGCCCCCTCCGGTGTCTATATAAACCGGAGGGTTTTAGTCCGTAGGACAACATAAAATCATACCATAGGCTAGCTTCTAGGGTTTAGCCTCTCCGATCTCGTGGTAGATCAACTCTTATACTACTCATATTATCAAGAATAATCAAGCAGGACGTAGGGTTTTACCTCCATCAAGAGGGCCGGAACCTGGGTAAAACATTGTGTCCCTGCCTCCTGTTACCATCCGCCTTAGACGCACAGTTCGGGACCCCCTACCCGAGATTCGCCGATTTTGACACCGACATTGGTGCTTTCATTGAGAGTTCATCTGTGTCGTCGCCATTAGGCTTGATGGCTCCTTCGATCATCGATAGTGATGTAGTCCAGGGTGAGAATTTTCTCCCCAGAAAGATCTTTGTATTCGGCGGCTTCGCACTACGGGCCAACTCGCTTGGCCATCTGGAGCAGATCGAGAATTACGCCCCTGGCCACCAGGTCAGGTTTGGAAGCTTAAACTACACGACCGATATCCGCGGAGACTTGATCTTCGACGGATTTGAGCCCCTGCTTAGTGCGCCACACGGTCACCATGAGCACGATTTAGCTCTGCCATCGGACAGTGTCCAAGAGATCGCGCCGGCAACCGCTCCGACCCTCAATTCGGAGCGAGTTGCGCCATCCATGGATGGGTGGATAGACCCCGCCACGGAGGCCGCACTCTTATCGGCGATCGAGCCGAGTATCGACCTTAACCTTCACGGGAGCCGTGACGCCGAACTACCGGATTCCTCCCTGGCCACGGACTCCGAACCGCCTGCGCCCGTGCCTATCGAATCCGATTGGGCGCTGTCGGTGTCAAAACCGGCGGATCTCGGGTAGGGGGTCCCGAACTGTGCGTCTAGGCCGGATGGTAACAGGAGGCAGGGGACACAATGTTTTACCCCGGTTCGGGCCCTCTTGATGGAGGTAAAACCCTACGTCCTGCTTGATTAATATTGATGATATGGGTAGTACAAGACTAGATCTACCACGACATCGGCGAGGCTAAACCCTAGAAGCTAGCCTATGGTATGATTGTATCTTGTAGTTGTTGTTGTCCTACAGACTAAAACTCTCCGGTTTATATAGACACCAGAGACGGTTAGGGTTACAAGAGGTCGGTTACAAAGGAGAAGTGTCGGTGGGAACGACACCTACAGGATCACAAGAATCCCTACTACGGTTGCGGGGTGCGGGGTCGTGAGAAGAGCGGATCAAACAGATAGCACACGGTTCGTTTATCCAGGTTTGGGCCGCGGGGATGCGTAAAACCCTACTCCTGCTTTGGTGGATTGTATATCTGTGTTCTTGAGCTAGCTATGGGGCGTGAGGAGCTCCAAAAAGCCGAATCCTCCTCCTGGTCGCCTCGGGCCTCCTTTTATAGGAAAGGGGTTGCCACAGTGGCACACAAGAGGTGGAAAGGGTACAGTGATGTGAGGTTACCCCTCGCAGTACATGACTAGGCGCATTTAATGCATCTTGCCCAGGTGTCCTTACTTTATCGGGGACGGGGGAGAGCCCTGTCTCGTCCGTCGCCGCTCCCTCTCGTGTCGACACGCGCCCTGGCCAGCGGCGCCCACGGTGCCATTTAGGCAGGCAGGCAGCTAAGGTGGCGCAGTGGTGGGTCTCCACGAAGATCCGCATGCCGCCACGCAGGTGCCTGCCCAGCTGGTTGGGTCAGCAGCTGCATGCGAACGGCGGTGGAGGTTTGACTGGCATGGGCCTGCTGGTGGCCCTACGGGTGTTCTTGGCAAGGGCCTTGCCGGGGCCACGGCAAGGGTCTTGCCGTGGCGCCTGCTGTCATCCCCGGCAAGGCTCTTGTCGGGGGCCTTGTGGTCCTCCTTGGCTGGGATCCCGGCAAGGATCATCATCTTCTGAAGGGCGTATCTGATCTTGAATGTCTTCACAAAGATCTCCAAGCCACCACGGGGATGTCTCCCGAATCCTTGCCCCATGGGGGCAGTGGACTCAAGGGTGACTCACTCCGTAGGTGTGGGGCGAGCTGCCACGGCAAGGGTCTTGCCGGGTTTGCTAAAACCGCCTCCCGGCAAGGATCTTGCCGGGGGGTCCATTTCGTCCCCTTTGCTCTTTGTGGTCTTGGTCTTGGCGTTGTTCTGCTCCTCCTGAGCTTCGGCCTTACCTTTGCTCACCTCCCTTGCCTTGCTCAGTGTGGTGGTTCCCGTGGCTCAGACTGCCCGTGCATAGTTATAGGGGTACAAAAAGCGTACCCCTCTTTTTGTACACCGTCAGGAGCCCCCAAGCCTGGGCCACACGTAAGCACAATCGGGTTGTTGGGCTAGGCCCAAAAACGGTGTGCGGGCAGGCGGGGCGGTTTTTACCGCGGTAAGTCTCTTTGCGCGCTGCGCTTCCCATGCTTCCCGCGCGTGGCGCGGCGTGGGGAGGCGTGTGTGACGTGGGCGGCATGCGTGGGGTTGCTTCCCGCGGGCATGCGTCACATCACAGTTAGTGTGAAAGGAGGCGGCCCACGTTTCCCCCCCATAAGAAGGAATAATCGTGGGCGCGCTGCTCACTTTCTCCTCTTCCCTTGTGCCTTTTCCAATCTCAGAGCCGCCGTTCCCTCTCTTCCTTCCTTCCTAAGCTTTCGCTGTCACTCGCCTCCGCTGCTTTGCCATCCCCCTTCCTCAGCCCTCTGAACATCTTGGTCGCCATGGCTCCCAAATTCGCCAAGGGCAAGGGGGTGGCTAAGGGCGCCGGGACGGTGGAGCTACCGGAGAGCGCGCTGTCGGGGGACCGGACGAAGTCCGCCTTCTTCTTCCCCTCGACGGTTGATGTTCAAGAGCTCCGGGCCTCCTTCAAGCCCCTATGGGGAGTGAAGACGGGGGGAGAGGATTCGGGACACCCGGCGATGCGCATCATTCCTGCTGCTTGCGCTGATCCTACCTCGAATCGGTACCCCTTCTTCGTTGATTACTTTTCTTGCGGGTTATGCCCTCCTTTCTCCGATTTCTTCTGCGACGTTATGCGCACCTTCGGCTTTCGCCTCTTGGATTTTACTCCAAATGCGGTGGGGTGCAGCCCAACACGGCGCTCTTCCGCCATTACTTCTTCCCTCGAATCAGCCGGAAGGAGCCGTCTCCGGTTGCGTCACCTGGATCCCAAGATCCAAGGGGGCGTACCCGGACGGTGCTGTGAAGGAGAGGTGGGAGGAATGGTGTGGCCGGTGGTGCTGGATTGAAGATGAAAACCCGCCGGAATTCTACAAGGTCCGCCGAGTGCCGCTGGTCCGCGGCAGCGATTGGAGCGATGTCGACGCCGCCGATGGGAGGCTCACTGTCGTCACCACCAGGATTCTCCAGCTCACCCAGGCCGGACTCACCCTTGAGAAGATTTGGGCGGACTTCATTCGCCGCCGGATCGCCCCATTGCACAGCAAGGGGAGGCCAGCTTGGCTCTTTACGAACCCGGCTGACATTATGCGACTCCGCCCCGGCATCGATCACAACTTCACAGTGCTAGCGCATGCCCACTTCTGCCAGCGGCTTTTCCAGCTTGATGTGTGTCGCGATGGCGAGGTTGAGCGGACCGGCAAGGCCGCGAGGGCTGCCGCAAAGGTTGGCAAGGCCCTCAAGGGGCCATTTTTCAAGCTGCCGGCGGGGGTGGTCCCGTTGTGCAACAATTCGCGTCGGTCCGAGATCATCACCATGATGTCGAACTGTAATGCGCACGGCCCTGTCCCGAGCTGGGAGGAGCCGAAGGACGAGGATGTGCAGCAATTCTTCGACACCCTAATCGAGGTATACGTCAATGCTGATGCTGAGCGGTGGCTTATCATGGACACCACCCAAGCAGAGCTGGACTACATCGCCACTAGGGCGAGGGAGGCGCAGCTTGCCATGGAGGCCGGCAGCACCGGGGGCGTGGAGGACAAGGCCGCAACGGCGGCGGAGGAAGAGGAGCTCACCCGGTGGGCGGCGGCCTCCGGGGAGGTCAGCAGTGCCGACACTGGATCTCCGCTTGTCGAAGACGCAACCGATGAGTCATCGGGGGAGGAGGAGGACGTGGCGGCGGGTTCGACGCCAACCAGGGGAAGAGGGCGAGTCCCGCGGCGGCCTGGCTCCGGTGAGCCGGTCCGGCCCGACAGGGCTGCGCGGCCTCAATTGACCCTGGAGGGGTCTGGGCGCCACACGAGGGCCACGGCAGTCAAGAGGCTGACGAAGGCCGCTGAGAAGAAGAAGACAGCAGCCCCTTCCTCATCCGGGCACGCACAAACCCCGCCGCCTCCTTCGCCTCCTCCGGCAGGCGTCGACTCGGATGATGATGTGGAGCTCCCTTTTGATCTCGGGCCTCTCAGCCCGGAGAGGAAAAGGAAACTGGTGGAAGAGGAGGAGACGGATGACGAGTAAGTTCTCCGTTCCTTACTGTCATTTCCATTTCCTCGAATTGGGTCGCTTGTCTTGATCCATTTTTTCTTCCGTAGGGAGACAGAGACGTTGGCCCAGAGGGTGAAGAGGGCGAGGACCTCGGCGAGCAGCCAGCCCCCGGCTGGGGCTTCAAAGAGACCACTGGTGGTGCTTAGCAGCCCGGACAGCAGCCCCCGGCGCAGCCCCCAGTGTAAGTTCGTCACCCTCTCCTTACCCGACATGTGGTAGGTGCTCGATGCTATGATGCTGACCTTGCTGGGTTTGCAGGAGGGGAGCGGCAGCAGGAGGAGCCACAGAGGGCTACTCCTAACACACCACCCCCATCGACTACGCCGCCGCGGGGGGCGTCCCCGGCAAGGGCATTAGGCACGGAGCCCACGCCCATGGAGGAAGAGGGGAACTTGGGCGCTGGTGGCTCTGCCACGGCGCCAAAAGCTGGCGGAGAGGGGACTTCTGCTTCACAGCCTGGCACTGGTGAGTTGCCTGTCCTTCATCTCTGTTTTTCCCTTACTCTTTTCATGGCTTCATTGCTCCCGTTGCTACCCAGGCCCTCCTTCAACAGGTATGGAGGACGTGGATACCGTTGCTGGGAACATTGCTGAGGAGGCCGCCAAGGATGCTGCCGAGGACACCACGGCGGGGGCCGCCAAGGCGACCAGCGAGGCTTCTGCCGAGGGCGCCAGCGGTGGACCTGCCGGTGAGGCCGGCAAGGCCTCCACCGAGGAAGAGGTGGTGGGTGACCAGCCTCCCTCCTCCTCAACCTCGGGCCCCGGCAGATATCTGAAGGTGGGCGACGATCTCTTCGTCCACCTCCTAGGGGCGTCAAGCCGGGCGCCCGCCAAAGGGGAAGTTTTCAACGGCGAGGTGCTTGCCGCCACCGGGCTCGAGGTGGTTGATGAGCTGGGCGTTGGTGGCGACGGTTCTCTAGAAGAGCAGCTTTTCCGTGCCATGGGGGCCAATTTCCGGAAGCTCCAAGTGCTCTACCGTGCTCGCCTGGACAAGGTCAAGTCCAGGATGGCAACGGTGGACAACGCGGAGGTGGACTTCAAGGCGCGCGTTGCCGAGACGCAGACCTGGTTCCACCAGGCTCGCGAGGAGCAGAGGGCCTTTCAGGAGAAATTGGCCGAGCGCGATGTGGAGCTCACCATGAAGATGGCCGACATCGAGAAGGCCCAGGAAAAGGCGGCGAACTTGGCTGCCGCGGCCGAGGCCGCCCGGAACCAGCATCAAGCCACCTTGGATTCCCAGGAAGAGGACCTCACCGCGCGTGAGGCGAAGCTTGCCGCAGCGCTCCGTGGCAAGGATGAGGAGCTCAAGGCCCTTGTCGGGCGGCGGACTCGCGAGCTGGAGCAGAGGCACAAGGAGGCACTCGATGCCCAGGCTCTGGCCCATGCCGGCAAGGTAAGGGAGTTGGAGGTGGCACAGGACGAGTTGAAGGAGCAGGCCCTCAAGCTGTCCAACGAGAAGAGCACGCTCAACAGCGCCTTGGTGGAGGCGCAAGGAGCGGTCATCAGCAGGGCTAGGGAGCCCTCCGAAGCGCAAAACTCCGTCAGAGACCTCAAGCTGAAGCTAGAGGATCTCGAGAAGATGTTGTCGAAGAGCAGGGCTTGGGAGGAGACCTTGACCAGGAGCCTGGAGGAGGAGAAGCATCTACGGGCGAACGAGGCCACCTCCCACCAGGATTATGTGGCGCGCGAGAACAGATGGATCAGTCGTCTGGAGGAGGTCGCCGGCAGGGTCACCTCGCAGTTGGCCACCATGGGGATGCCACACGTGAGGTACGCCCCTGAGTGCGGCGGGACCGTCAACACCAGGTTGACCCTGTTCTTCGAGGGCGTCCTCGGAGCCTTGGCTTATCTTCACTCCAACAGGACGGCCACGCTGGCCGAGGAGGCCCGGCGACTTTGCCGGAGGGTCGTGACCAAGGTCCTCACCAAGACGGCGTACTGGAATCCCGATCTTGACTTCACGGCCGCGATGAAGAGCGTGCCAGATGGTGCTGACCTCACGGTGCTCAAGGAGCGCATCAAGCCCATCACCGACTGCATCGACGAAATCAAGAGGGTGGAAGGCCAGCGCCGGGATTAGGCATCCTGTTCTTCTTCGCCGCTGCGGGTTCCCGACCAAGACAAATTTTATCTTTAGTTATAACCGCAGCTATGATGTGATGTAATATAACTTTGAAGTACTCTTAATTTTCATGCATGTTATTTCCCCGTTCGATTCCTCTTTGTATGCGTGCCCTACGTCGATCGGGAAGGCTTGCCGGCGCGGAAGCCCCTAGCGGTGTTTTGGGGACGGATCCCCATGGCCAGCAGGGTACGCGTGCTGCCGGACGAGCCACCTTTCCGTTCTGAACGCGGCCGCTCAAACTGTCGAGCTTGACTCGAGTCAGAATCGGGGGCGTTGCTGATCGCGGAAGGCTACTCTGCCATTCTCGACGCCGCCGCTTGAGCTATTGAGCGGACTCGAAATAGGGCAAGGGCGTTGCCGATCATGGTAGAGCCCCCTGGCGTGCAGGTTTCTCATACAAAGCAAATATCTCCGGGGGGAATAACCTCAAATAAGAAGGGTAGCACAAATAAGGGTTCAGTGCAACTTAGCTTCTGTTTGCGATCGCTCGAGTGTCGATCTTCTGGCCTCCTTTCTTCTTCAAGGGTCACGAAGATGAAGGAGTGTCGGGCTAACTACTAGAGCCGATTATCACAACTCTGTCCCCTACCTGGCGCACCAAAGATGTCGGTGGAAACGACACCTATGGGATCACAAGAATCCCTACTACGGTTGCGGAGCGCGGGGTCATGAGAAGAGCGGATCAAACAGATAGCACACGGTTCGTTTATCCAGGTTCGGGCCGCGGGGATGCGTAAAACCCTACTCCTGCTTTGGTGGATTGTATATCTGTGTTCTTGAGCTAGCTATGGGGCGTGAGGAGCTCCAAAAAGCCGAATCCTCCTCCTGGTCGCCTCGGGCCTCCTTTTATAGGAAAGGGGTTGCCACAGTGGCACACAGGAGGTGGAAAGGGTACAGTGATGTGAGGTTATCCCTCGCAGTACATGACAAGGCGCATTTAATGTGTCTTGCCCAGGTGTCCTTGCTTTATCGGGGACGGGGGAGAGCCCTATCTCGTCCGTCGCTGCTCCCTCTCGTGTCGACACGCGCCCTGGCCAGCGGCGCCCGCGGTGCCATGTAGGCAGGCAGGCAGCTGAGGTGGCGTAGTGGTGGGTCTCCATGAAGATCCGCATGCCGCCACGCAGGTGCCTGCCCAGCTGGTTGGGTCGGCAGCTGCATGCGAACGGCGGTGGAGGTTTGACTGGCGTGGGCCTGATGGTGGCCCTACGGGTGTTCTTGGCAAGGGCCTTGCCGGGGCCCCGGCAAGGGTCTTGCCGTGGCGCCTGCTGTCATCCCCGGCAAGGCTCTTGCCGCGGGGCCTTGTGGTCCTCCTTGGCTGGGATCCCGCCAAGGATCATCATCTTCTGAAGGGTGTATCTGATCTTGAATGTCTTCACAAAGATCTGCATGCCACCACGGGGATGTCTCCCGAATCCTTGCCCCATGGGGGCAGTGGACTCAAGGGTGACTCACTCCGTAGGTGTGGGGCGAGCTGCCACGGCAAGGGTCTTGCCGGGTTTGCTAAAACCGCCTCCCGGCAAGGATCTTGCCGGGGGGTCCGCTTCGTCCCCTTTGCTCTTTGTGGTCTTGGTCTTGGCGTCGTTCTGCTTCTCCTGAGCTTCGGCCTTTACCTTGGCTCACCTCCCTTGCCTTGCTCAGTGTGGTGGTGCCCGTGGCTCAGACTGCCCGTGCACAGTTATAGGGGTACAAAAAGTGTACCCCTCTTTTTGTACACCCACAAGAAGATATCCATATCCGTATTGCCTAGCTTGCCTTCCACGCAAAGTAGAGTCCCATCCGGACACAAGACGAAATCTTCAATCTTGTATCTTCATAGTCTAATAGTCCGGCCAAAGGATATAGTCCGGCTGTCCGGAGACCCCCTAATCCAGGACTCCCTCAGTAGCCCCTGAACAAGGCTTCAATGACGATGAGTCCGGCGTGCAGTATTGTCTTCGTCATTGCAAGGCGGGTTCCTTCTCCGAATACACCATGAAAGAATTTTAATACAAGGATAGTGTCCGACCCTGCAAAATAAGTTCCACATACCACCGTAGAGAGAATAATATTTTCGCAAATCTAATATGCTGACTTGTTTTGGCAGCACGACGTTATGTCATGGCCCGGTGATTATTCGAACCATTCCCTTTAGCTAGCCCTGCACATAACGCGGGGCAGTTTTTTGACACGTCTTGTCAAAGCAGAGATCGTGTCCCCTTATTACCGGATTCTCATCAATACGGGCGTGGGTAACCCGACCGCGCCATCGATTACAGCGCTTGGGGGATAAGCGAGTTTTACCAGGCTAGTGGGGGCGCATAGTTTCGTCCGCCCATATAAAGGGATAAGGATTCACCTTTTCATCCACGCCTTCTTCCACCTTTGCTCATCCATTTTCGCACACTCGAGCTCTAGCGCCCAAGCCTGCACTTCCCACCTCAACCTCCCCCCACCATGTCTGGAGCGGGAGACAGGTGGATGGTCTCCTCCATCACGGAGGGAGACATGAAAAAGCTGAGGAGAGCTGGATACCTGCCCGACGACATCGCGCACCGGCTCCCGGATGAGGGGCAGCTCATCCCCACCCCCGGGCCCCATGAGAGGGTAGTGTTCTGTCACATCCCTAGTTCTGGTATGACCTAGACCAGCTAGTCATTTGTGCATCATGTTTAAATTCCATTTAAAATTGAAATGGGGATTTGTGAAACCCTCAGAATCATTCTGGAAATGACCCAAATAAAAAAATTGCTCTAAAAGGGTCCAAGAAAATGCTCATGTTGCTCTCTGAAAATCTTGGACAGAGATAAAACTCAAACCAACATTTTCAGGAGCTCATAAGTATTTATTTTGGACTTTTGGAATTGATTCAATAATTATTTGCATTGGATTTATATTTGATATATTTCAAATATGATCCAATAACTCTAAAAGTTTGCAAGTGGCCTTGAATACTTTTAAACAGGCCACATAATAATTTTCAGAAGTTTATGAAATGATCTGGTATAAGAATCAAATCGAAACAAATTAAACAAATAGAAAAGAGAAATAAGAGAGAAGGAGAGAAGTACCTGGGCCCTACATGCAGCCGAACTAGGCAAAGCTGGCTCGGCCCACTGGTCGTCCCAGTCACCACCAACCTCTCGCCAGAAGGACGAGGGGCGCGTGCCCGTGGCGCGCACGCACGCGCACCGCCACCTCTTGCCTGCCTGATGCCACCCCGACGCCGCTACGAGCGCCACGACACCCCTTGGAGGCCCCTCTCTCCTCTCCCTCACTCGCTGCTCTCTCTCCCCTCCCCTGTCTCGCTCTCTTCCCCACGCCCGAGCGTCGCCGTCGCCACCGCTCGCCATAGCCGTGTCAACCGTGCTCCCCTCGCCTCCCTGCTGTGTCCTAGAGCTCCGCCCCGTCGCCTTCTCCGTCTTCGTCAAGCCAAGAAACCGGGGACGCCCCGTGGAGCCGTCCCCACCGTCTTCTTCATCTCCGGCCACCGTGGATCCCCATCGCCGCCCCGCAGTCTCAAGTGCATCCCCGAGCTCGCCGTCAAGCCCACCGAGACCGGTGTGAGCTGCTGCTCCTCCTCCCCCTCTCCGTTTGCTCGCTTGCATGCCGTAGCTGCTGCCTCGACGATGGCCGTGACCGTCGCCGCCCGAGCTCGTCGCCAACGCAGCTCCGGTGACCAAATAGTCGCCCCGGCGAGTCCAAACCTCTCCCCGCACCCCGTAGAGCCTCGCTAGTGCATCCGCTCGCCCGCTAGCACGCAGCAGCAGCAAGACCACCGACGGCCGAACTCCAGCAGCCGCAAAAGAGCTCGCCACCGTCGGCTCAGGCCACCCCAGCTCCTCCCGTTCTCTCCATTAGATGCGCCGCATCGCCAGCTAGCCGTAGCAGCAAACCACGAGTAAAACCGTGCCCTGTGGGCGTTTTCCGAGCCGTGCCGCCATCTTGGGCCTCGTTGGCGTCAAGCCGCCGGTGGGCTTTAACCCTGCTGACAGGAGGTTTGATCTCTCCGTGGGTCGCCGACATGTGGGGCCCGTCCCTGTTAAGTTTTAGTTAGGATTAGTTTAACAACTAATTAAACCCTGTTTAACTAATTGGGTCACTGACGCGTGGGCCCAACCCCATTAACTAAACTAGTTTAGGTTTATTTTAAATTAGGATTAGCCACAGACACTGACGTGTGGACCCCACATGTCAGGTTTGACCTGGTCAGCCGCCTTTGACCTGCTGACGTAAGCATGACGCTGTGCTGACGCAATATATCATTTTTTGGATTTAAAATAAATCAAGAAATTCCAGAAAATGATATAAACTTCAAAAATTCATAGAAATTCAACCGTAACTCAGATTTAAATAATTTATATATGAAAAATTATCAGAAAAATTCAATCTATCCATATGTACCATTTTCATGCATGACAAACCAACCTATACATGGTGTATATATGAAAACACACTTATGGCATATTTAAGAGCTTAATTTGGAGTTGTATTTGAATCTTGGTTCAAATGGATTTCACCCAAATAAAAGCTAGTTGCATTAGCTCAATTAGCATCACATATTCATGACATGATCATGCATCATATTGTTGCATATGGTTGTGTATTGATTACCGACACCGTTCCTTCTCGATAGGTCCTGCTTTGTAGACCCTTCTAGAGTACCTGTCTGAGGAGCAGTGCCTTCCTTGTTGATCTACCAGGCAAGAAAACCCCCTTATTCATTCCGATACAATCCTACTCTCTCGCTCCTGCTCTCATTTATTGCATTAGGACAACAACGATTCAACTGCTTCCTTATGCTGCGGTAGTTGAACCCATTCCTCTGCATGACATGTCATTGCCACAGTAAATAGCTAAAACCCACTAGCATGTGTAGGAGTTGATTGAGCCATGTTGTGTTCTTGCCATGCCATGCCTGCTATTGCTTAGAGTTGTGTCAGGTCTGATTCATCGGGAATGAATTGGAGTGGTACAATATGTTCTGGTGTTGAGAGTTAAGCGTGCGAAAACGATTTGGTAAAGGTACTGGTGAGAGGCCATGTAGGAGTACATGGTGGGTTGTCTCACTAGAACCGTCCTTAAGCACTGAGTTCCGTTTATGTTGTCCAATGACTAGCTACTACCACACATTGGAATGCTTAAGTGCCCCTCTCGACTTATTAGCCAACTTGATCTCTGTCCAGGAGTTGCAAATAGTTTCTCGTGTTTGTAGGTAGTGTTAGTAGTCTACCAAGTGGCACCCGGCCAGGTGGGCTTGGGACAGACTAGGCACAGTGGCACGGTGTATACCTAGTGGCACCCGGATGGTGGGCTTGGGAACCCTGCTCACATCGTTTGGGGCCGTGAGCGACACCCCGGCCGGATCTCCTTGCGGATGGAACCCGAATAGGCGATAAACCTGGATGAGAGACTTGTGTGGTTAGTCAGGTCGTGGCCGACACCCTCGCCAGGCTTCCACTTGAAGGTTGTCGAGGTACATGACGTGTACATGGTGATAAGTGGCGAGAGCTTGTGTGAAGAAGTACACCGCTGCAGGGTTATCATGATCTATTCGAATAGCCGTGTCCTCGGTTATGGACTTCTTGGATGCTTACGTGGTACATAGACAACTTAAAGTGGATACTCTAAAATGCTCAAGACAAGTGTGAGTGCTATGGATGGCCTCTCATCAGGAGACGAGGATGAATCCATAGTAGTGTATTGATGTGGTGCTTAGTGGACTCGTGTACGCTGCCTCACCTCAAAGAAGTTTCTCGTTGTCGTAGAACAGGATAGCCACTGAGTCAAAGCTCGCTTGCTGCAACTAAACCCCACATTACCTTCTTGATACAAATGCATGCATGATAGGATCTGATGTTAAGTCTTGCTGAGTACCTTTGTACTCACGTTTGCTTTATTTATGTTTTGCAGGTGAGACATCTGTCTCACTAGTAGTACCACTTGGACTTCGACGAGTAGCTTGTTACCTCAGCTATGATCTTGTGCCCTTGGGAGGGACTTGTAGATAGTCAGGCCTCTTAGCCTTTTTCTTTGGTAGTTGTCTGTACTCAGACATGTAATGCTTCCGTTGCTTGTATGCTCTAAATGATGGGTCATGTGACCCCTGTTTGTATTTAATGCTATGTGGCTCTTCTGAGCCTTTATCTATATGAGTTGCGTTATGTTGTGATGTCATGTCATACAGCACATACTTGCATGTTATGCGTACGTGTGACGTGTATTGCTATGTGTGGGATCTGACAATCTAGTTGTTTATCCTTGGCAACCTCTCTTATGGGGAAATGTAGTCTAGAGCTTCCTTGAGCCATAGTAGTCCGCTACAGCCCGGTTCACCGAAGTCCTGCTAGCCCAGCACTAATGCTCAGGACACTTGACTGGCTGGCATGTGTTTCACTTCATTCCTGTGTATGTCCCTTCGAGGAAATGTCACATGGTGACATCCGGAGTCCTGCCTAGCCTACTACAGCCCGGGTTCCCGGAGTCCTGTTAGCCCAGTGCTACAGCCCGGATTCACACGCTGCTGACCAACATGCTCGATGTGAATCATGTATGCCTGTCCCCATAGGTTAGTGCCGCTTTGGGTTCACCACTAGCCATGTCGGCCCGGGTTCTCTATCATATGGATGCTAGCGACACTATCATATACGTGAGCCAAAAGGCGCAAACGGTCCCGGGCCATGGTTAGGCGACACCCGTGGGAATACCGTGCGTGATGCCGCAAAGTGATATGAGGTGTTACAGGCTAGATCGGTGTGACTTAGAATCGGGGTCCCGACATGTTCCTTACCCATTTCCTCTGCGGACTGGGATTTCCTCTCCACCCATTCGTCCGGGGGCTCATGTTCTATTACGGCCTGGATTTCCACGATCTGGCTCCGAACTTTATCCTCAACATCTTGGTGTTTATCGTTGTGTGCGAGGCCTTCCTCCGCATCAAGCCCCACTTCGGTTTATGGCTGAAGAGCTTCAATGTCAAGCCGAAGGTTGTGGGCGGCCGCCAGGCGGAGTGCGGAGGCGCCATGGTGGGCAAGATGCCCAATGTTACATGGCTCGAGGGCTCCTTTGTGGAAACCATAAAGGTGTGGCAATCGGGGTGGTTCTACATCACCGAGCCGCGCGACCCTGCATGGGCAGCAGCGATAAACCTGCATGAGAGACTTGTGTGGTTAGTCAGGTCGTGGCCGACACCCACGCCAGGCTTCCGCTTGAAGGTTGCCGAGGTACATGACGTGTACATGGTGATAAGTGGTGAGAGCGTGTGTGAAGAAGTACACCCCTGCAGGGTTATCATGATCTATTCGAATAGCCGTGTCCTCGGTTATGGACTTCTTGGATGCTTACGTGGTACATAGACAACTTAAAGTGGATACTCTAAAATGCTCAAGACAAGTGTGAGTCCTATGGATGGCCTTCTCATCAGGAGACGAGGATGAATCCATAGTAGTGTATTGATGTGGTGCTTACTGGACTCGTGTGCGCTGCCTCACCTCAAAGAAGTTTCTCGTTGTCGTAGAATAGGATAGCCACTGAGTCAAAGCTGGCTTGCTATAACTAAACCCCACATTACCTTCTTGATACAAATGCATGTATGATAGGATCTGATGTAAGTCTTGCTGATGTCAGGACCGCCTTTCCAATAAAACATTTATTGAAAAGCCGTCCTTTGTGTTGACCAGTACAGAAGAATTCTTCTTACTCGCAGAAGAAATTTTGATACAGGAATCCAGCAGTACTAAATATTATACATGGTTGAGCTGAGGATGCTCAACAATTTATTACAAGCACACCTATATTATACATAAAGGCGGATATGGCACAAGGGAAGAGTGTCATAACTACTGACTCGTAATAAAGGTGGTGGTGGATATGTCACAGGGAGGTAGGTGACATGACTCTGAAATCTTACAGCTCATCAAGCGTCGGAGTGAGGCTTTATGATTTTTTTTGGGTGGCGGAAGCGTGTATAATACAAGTGAACAACTCCAGGATCGCACGTGACTGACTGGGACTCCCCTAGGCGTCGGACTCGCTATCGAACTCTTCATCCATAAGATCACCTTCGTCAACATCTGGCCAAATCAACAAGCCAGGTGAGTACTTTGAATGTACTCGCAAGACAGTTCGGACATAAGATATAACAAATGTAAACATGATGCACATGAGCAGGTTAGTATGCACAATCAAATAATTGATTTGCACTGCACGATAAATAACAGGAAATCAGGCGGTAGTCCTCCCGAAATCCCAATAAAAATAACTGAAGACCGATCGGGTGTCTGAAGCGACGCCTCGAAAGGTGAAAATAAATTAAACATGCCGCAGTCGGGCGTCGAGGCAACACCACATAAAGGGCTTATATTGTAAAGTAAATAACAATAATGCCACAGTCGGACGTCTGAGCGACATCACATAAAGGGCTTATATTGAAACGTAAGTAACAATAATGCCACAGTCGGACGTCTGAGCGACATCACATAAAGGGCTTATATTGAAAAGTAAATACAATAATGCCACAGTCGGACGTCTGAGCGACATCACAAAAAGGGCTTATATTGAAAAGTAAATGACAATGATGCCACAGTCGGACGTCTGAGCGACATCACATAAAGGGTTTATATTGAAACGTAAGTAACAATAATGCCACAGTCGGACGTCTGATCGACATCACATAAAGGGCTTATATTGAAAAGTAAATACAATAATGCCACAGTCGGACGTCTGAGCGACATCACAAAAAGGGCTTATATTGCAAAGTAAATGACAATGATGCCACAGTCGGATGTCTGAGCGACATCACATAAAGGGCTTATAGTTTATCATTCGAATTTAAATAGCTCATGAAATTGAATCATCACAAGGAAATACTCAGCATATAATAATATACTGGTTAGTACATTCACATAAATAACCTTCAGCCGAGTTTACCACTCTCGGTTTTAAACGCATTCTCCGGAGACTGCCACTGGGGTTGACACTGAGATTTTCCACTGAGGCTGAGACTGGCACGGAGATGATGTCCAAGTCTTTGCTCGTGGACATGGATACTCGGATGGTTTTGACTCTGCAGAGTTTGTACTCTTTACCACAGCCAACGGATTTCGGTAGTCACAAGGACTTGTTTCGTTTATGGTGTTTTAGAAGAAACACGTCTAACCAGTACACACCCATTCCACATTCCGTTGCTAGGAATCACCCTCGGCAACGTTCAAGAAAAACCATAAGACGGGGAGGCCACAACCTCGAATAGCATGGGATCAAATTTATATCGCGCGCTCTAAGGGGTGCCCCCCTCTCCGTCCCAACCGGAAACACCCATGCCCCCTGACCGGATGAGGTCTCTCTGTTTGGAACCCTCATCGCGGTCTCTCTGTTTGGTGTGTACCAGGAAAGAGGTTTGCAACTTACTAAACCGCACTCTTTGCAGAAAACATGTGGCAGCACGAAGGGGAAACGAACGGGATTGAGACTTGACCCACGTTAGAACTGGAGTTAATGGTTGGCATAAGACTGGCATGCTTCAACAATACCTACTTGCAACCCATCATGTCACCACATGATCATGTTGCCTTATGATCATAAGGACACATCGAACTTCGAAGCTCACAGGTAGCTTGCCTTGCATGCACATAACATTCACAAATGCTTATATAAACATGCCATGAGAAAAACTACTCAAGCAACCATGCGAAACACTCATCATATCAAAGGTTCAAACATACTTGCCTGGTTCAGAGAAGTCAGAGTCTAGCTCAGTGAAGTTCGCGTCTCCCTTACTCCTTCTGGTATCTACGTATTAAAAGAAAATCGGATACTACATGAATACCGTGCATGCACAAAAAGTATCCCAAATATTTTTCAAATAAATATGATAAAAAACTAGACAGAAAAATAAAGATGACAGAAAAATTTTCAAGTTAAAATCATCTTTTGTTTAAAAGTTATAAGAGTTTTAGTCCAGGGACCTTTCTCTAATGAAACAGAAAGTTTCCAGGGTTCACTTTATAAAAATAGAAAACATTTTAGTCTAGAATACGTCAGTCTAGAGGGAAGACGTATTTTGCCCAAAGGCTTTTTCAGAAAACATTTCGAAAAAAGAGAAAAAGATGACGGGGAGGCCCACCCGTCGGGTTTGAAAACTAAAACAGAGCGCTGGCGCCCGAGGGCCGCGGTGGTCGCCGGCGGCGATCCACGGCGAGGCAGGGGGATTGGAAGGTACCAACGTGTTCACCGTGTTCTTCGGCACATGTGGGTGGTGGAGTTGAGCGTCAGCGAGCACCACGTCGACGGCGGCCTCAACTCCGGCGGATGGTGGTTCGGGCATTGGTGGATCTCGCCGGGGAGAGCTGCAAAGGTCCAATTGAGGCTCGGGTTAGGGTACTGGGTGCACTAGAGGGTTGCTGACGCGGTTTGGGAGGCGCGGATGGCCTCGGTTGAGTGAATCAAGCCGGAGCCCGAGGCGGATCGGGGCGGCCGGAGTCGGGGAAGGTGACCTCCTCGGGGTCCTCCTAGTGGCTAGGCGGGGCTCTGGTGAGGTGGAGGTGTGGCGCTGGGTCGAGAACGAGCTCGGGGGCTCCGTTTATAGCCGATCCGAGGCGGTGGCCGAGAACGGGATAACGCCGGCGATGATTACAACGGGGCAGAGGTCGGTAATGTGGTTTAGGGAGCTAGGCATCACCGCGATGGTCCACTGGTTCCGTTCAAGTGCTAAGCTTGGCCTGCCTTGGGTGGTACTCCACGTTCTCGATGGAACGGCTCAAGGGACTCGTCGGCGGCAGAGAGCATGCTCTGTGCTGCTCAGGCCACGGTGACGGTGCCGCAGCATGCACAGGCAAGAGGACAGCCACGCGGAGGCCACGGGTGGCTTGGCGGTGCTGGACGGCGCCGAAAGGTGGTGCTGATCCCTGCTCGCCACCATGGGTGGCTCTGCCACCGTAGAAGCTGCCGGCGTCGGCGAGACACGTCACCACAAACAAGTGAACGTCTGAATTTTCTGAATTCGAACAGCAACAGTGCATGCCAGGTTCTCGATGAAATGATTTTGGCATGTGGGAAATTTTTCTGGAGCTGATCTTTGGTGAGGTGGCCTCTTGGTGTATCTGGAAGCTGCATGAATTATATATTTCAGAATTTTTGGAAAACGAAAAATATGAATCTCACCAAAAATGGCATTTCTGGTCCAAACTTGCAGAGGGCAAATTTTGAAATATTTGAACTGAGGACAAGTGGATCTTGATGGATCTAGGTTGAGGATACTAAGGACTAGTCAGAGGAGTTGGTTTGGGATCAAAACTCAAAAGAAATATGGTACTTCCTTTGTAGATCACCTAGGTCCATAAATAATGGCAGAAATAGTTTTGAGGATTAAATAAATGGAATAAAAATCAAAATTGGTTTGAAACTTGCTGGAGGTGGGATTCTTGACTTGATCCAAGGCAGGGAGGGGTTTTGGAATGCTATGTCAAAATGTGACATGGCAAAAGAGGAAATTTGAAAGGGAAAAGAATAAACCCATAATCGCTAGGGTTTCTTCTTAATAGAAGAAATTTCAAAAAAATAACTAGAGTAGAGTCAAGACAAAATGAAAAGCTCTCAAGACCAAAAATCAAGGTTGAGAAGAGTTCCAAAATATTTGTCATAAAAGTTTTGAGAAGGAGAGTTCTTAAGAAAAATTTTAAATAGCCTTCTTCAAATCAAATAAAGATTTTGATAAAAACCAAATCAAAATTTTATGGTGTGTCACAACACCTACCCCCTTAGGAAAAATCTCGTCCCCGAGATTCCAGCTGATCCTCAAATAGGTCCGGGTATTTTGCCCAGAGAGAGTCCTCTCTTTCCAATGTCGCTTCATCCTCGGTGTGATTGCTCCACTGAACCTTGAAGAACTTAATTGTTTTCTGACGGGTCCTCCTTTCAGACTCCTCTAATATCTTTATTGGACGTTCCATGTAGGTGAGGTCTGGTTGCACGTCAATGTTCTCATGTGACACTTGCTTCTCTGGGTTGCTTACACATTTCCTCAACTATGAGACGTGGAACACGTCGTGGACGTCTGACAGCTCCTTGGGTAGGTCTAGCTGGTAGGCTACGGTGCCTCTCCGTGCAACCACACAAAAGGGTCCAATAAATCTTGGTGCGAGCTTTCCCTTCACCTTGAACCGTTGCAGGCCCCTCATAGGGGATACTGGTAGGTACACATATTCACCGGGTTCAAAGTTGACTTCACGGTGCTTCTGATCGTAATAACTCTTTTGTCGGCTTTGCGCTGTCTTGAGTCGGTCCCTGATGAGTCTAACTTTCTCTTCAGCTTCCTTGAGCATGTCTGGGCCGAAGATACGGCTGTCTCCTATTTCTGACCAATTTAATGGAGTACGACACCTCCGCCCGTACAGGGCTTCAAAAGGGTGCCATTTGTAGGCTGGATTGGTAACTGTTGTTGTATGCGAACTCGGCATATGGCAGGCTTTCTTCCCAACTGGTTCCATAGGTGAGGACACATGCTCTCAACATATCCTCTAGAATTTGGTTTACGCGTTCAGTTTGTCCATCAGTCTGGGGGTGGTAGGCTGTACTAAATGCTAGCTGAGTTCGCAGAGCCTGTTGTAAATGATCCCAGAATTTCGAGACGAACTGAGTGCCTCTGTCGGATATTATAGTCTTTGGAACTCCATGTAGACAAACTATACGGCAGAGATAAATCTTGAAAAGCTTCTGAGTGGTGTGGGTTGTCTTCACTGGGATGAAATGTGCCACCTTGTTTAATCTATCGGTGATGACCCATATGGCATCATTTCTGTGTTGTGACCGAGGTAGTCCGACAATGAAATCCATCCCAATTTCGTCCCATTTCCACTCAGGTATCCTGTTTGGCTGTAGTAGTCCGGCTGGTTTTTGGTGCTCGGCTTTTATGCGTTGACAAGAATCGCAAAATGCAATGAAGGTGGCTATATCCCTCTTCATACCGTGCCACCAAAATCTTTCCTGAATGTCCTTATACATTTTGGTTCCTCCAAGGTGGATCGAATATGGAGCGGTGTGGGCTTCGGTTAGGATTTTCTGTTTGAGGCCCTCTATATATGGCACGCAAAGTCTGTCTCTGTACCATAATATTCCCTCATCGTCTACGACGAATTCTGAGGCTTTGCCCATACTCACTTTTCTTTTGATGCCTTCGATGCTGGGGTGTCCATGCTGAGCTTTCTTAACCTGCTCCACCAGGGTGGGTTGTAATTCCAAATTTGACACAGTGCCTTCCGTGACCATCATCAAGTTGAGTTTGGCGAACTCTTGTTGAAATTCAGGTCTCAAGTCTTGTAGACGGTTGTTGTCCGAGCTGGGGTTTGGACTAAGAGCATCTGCCACTACGTTTGCTTTTCCCGGATGGTAGTGGATGCCCACATCATAATCTTTCACCAATTCCAACCAGCGCCGTTGCCGTAAATTGAGATCTGGCTGTGTGAAAATATATTTGAGACTTTTGTGGTCTGTATATATTTCACAACAATTTCCAAGCAAGAAATGTCTCCACTCTTTGAGTTCATGAATGACTGCTGCCAATTCTAAGTCATGAGTGGGATAATTTTCTTCATGCTTTCGAAGTTGTCTTGAAGCATATGCGACAACCTTGCTTTCTTGCATAAGCACACATCCGAGGCCTTTCCGGGATGCGTCACAATACACTTCAAAACTTTTGTGTATGTCTGGTATAACTAACACTGGTGCGGTTGTTAATTTCTTCTTGAGTTCTTGGAAACTCTTATCGCAAGCTTCAGTCCACACAAATTTCTTCTCCTTCTTGAGTAACTGTGTCATTGGTTTCGCTATGGTGGAGAATCCCTCAATAAACCTTCGGTAGTATCCAACCATTCCCAGAAAACTTCGGACATCCGTTACGTTGGCTAGTGGTTTCCAGCCAAGTACGGCCTTGAATTTTTCTGGGTCCACGGCAACACCTTCTTGGGTCAATACGTGGCCTAGAAAACCAACCCGTCTTAACCAAAATTCACATTTGCTGAATTTGGCGTATAATTGGTGTTTCCTTAATTCTCCCAGTACAATCCTGAGATGTTCTGCATGCTCTTGTTGTGTCTTAGAGTATACTAGAATGTCGTAAATGAACACCACAACAAATTTGTCCATAAATTTCATAAAAACTTTGTTCATGAGGTGGACAAAATATGCGGGGGCGTTTGTTAGTCCAAACGGCATTACTATAAACTCATATAGTCCGTATCTGGAGGTGAATGCTATCTTAGGGATAGCTTCTGTCCGTACTTTCAATTGATGATATCCTGACCTTGCATCAATTTTTGAGAAAATTTTGGCTTGTGCGAGCTGGTCAAATAAATCATTTATCCATGGCATCGGATATTTATTTTTGATGGTGACAATATTGAGTGCTCGATAGTCTATGCATAATCTCAGTGTTCCATCCTTTTTCTTGCCAAACAATACTGGTGAACCCCAAGGTGAGGAGCTGGCTCGTATAAATCCTTTGTCCGGCAATTCTTTTATTTGCTTCTTTAATTCTACCAACTCGGAGGGTGCCATCCTATAGGGTTTCTTGTAGATGGGGTGGTTCCAGGTGCTAGTTCAATGTTGAACTCTATTTCCCGGTCTGGCGGCATGCCGGGTGGTTCTTCAGGAAAAACGTCAGGGAACTCACACACCACTGGAACTTTGCTTAACTCTGAGGTGTCTACCTTGTTCAATCTTGTTTGTCGTGATCCTGGTCTTTCTTGAGCTGCGACTTTTATTGTCTTCCCGTGATGATGAGTGAGGATTATAGTCCGGTTGAAGCAATCGATAAACCCTTTGTTGGTGGTTAACCAATCCATTCCTAGGATAACCTCCAGTCCTTTATTTTCCAATATGATGAGGTTTGCTTGAACTTTAGTCCTCTGAGCTCAATAACCACACCTTGACAGTAACTCTGAGTGATTTGCTTATTCCCAGGGGACTTGATGATCATGGATTTTTCCAAAGGGAGCATCGAAAAATCATGTTGCAAAGCAAAACTCTTCGAAATGAACGAGTGAGAAGCTCCAGAATCAAACAAAACCGTGGCAGGTATTGTGTTGACATGGAACGTACCGAGTACGATATCCGGGGCATTCTGTGCTTCCTCCTTGGTCACATGGTTCAGGTGACCCTTCTTTTGATTGTTGTTGGGGTTGAAGTTGTTGCACTTGGGTGCTGAATTGTTCCCATTGTTGTTCGGTTTTGGGGCCGAGTTTCTTGGCTTTGGGCATTGTTTAGCATAGTGTCCTTCCTCCCCACAAGCGTAGCAAGTGACGCCTGGGTGATACGTAAAATCCTTGTCCCTTGCATGAAATTTTTTGATTGGCCGCGGAACATTGGTTGTGGGTCGGTTTGCTCCAATCTTTTGAGGGTCAGTCTTGTGACGGTTGTTGCGAGCATGAGTAACCTGGTCCCTTTTCCACTTGCGAAATTCCTCCAAGCTGTGGCGCTCATTTTCCAATGTAATGGCCTTGTCCACAAGCGTTTTGAAGTCTGGAAAGGTGTGTACGACCAGCTGGCATTTAAGTGCTGGTGCCAGACCATCCAGAAACTTCTCCATCTTTTTGTTCTCTGTCATACGTTCTTCGTTGGCATAATGAGATAATAGGGTAAACTGACTATTGTAGTCAGTCACTATCATGCTTCTCTGCTTGAGGTCGTCAAATTCCCTTTTCTTGATCTTCATAGTGCTTCTGGGAATGTGCGCCCCACGAAATCCTTCTTTAAAATCTTCCCAAGTGATACTGTTTTCATTGGGCTGCATGTGTAGGAAATTCTCCCACCATGACGCGGCTGCTCCCGTGAGATAGTGAGGTGCATAAAGTACCTTCTCACGGTCTGAACACTGTGCAATAATCAGCTTCCTCTCAATGTCTCGAAGCCAATCATGGGCCTCAAGAGGTTTATGAATGTGAGAGAACGTTGGGGGACGCGTCTTCTGTAATTCAGACAATTTAGAGTGCTGCTGATATGGCTCAAGATGATTCCCCATATTGATAACATGGTTCATCATTTCCTGGTGCTGCTGCTGGCTTTGCTCATAAAGGCGGCATACTTGAGTAAATGTTGTTTCACTGCCTTGCTGACTTGACTGTCCCTGTGTGAAATTATTACTAGTCTGGGCACCATAATTTTCTTCCGGCGGGTTCGGCATGGAACGAGTCCAAGGACGAGGCATTTTTCACTCTGGGGTAATTTTGCAAACTCATGAGAAAATTGTGTCATAAAAATAAATAATTTTAAAAAGGCGGAAATTTTAAGAACTCCAACATTTTTCAAGAAAACACTTGATCACGCATGGAGAAGGACCGCTCCGTACATATCTTACATGCAAGCCGTAATTATACAATACATCACTCGGGATGTGCGTACACATTCCTGACATGTTATTTAGGCTAGTGCACTTCTCCGAGATCCTACATGATGCGCACACAAACTACTTCTCACCAAACCTATGTACATATAAACATATCATACAAGCTGGCACATCACACTGCTGCTAGGCGTACTCAGTCGGAGATGGTGAAGACTTCCTTTGGTCTGCCGAGGGTAAGACCCAGTGGTGCTGGAGACTCAATCTCCTCCTCGCTAATAGGCTCAAGGCGCGAAGTACTGGGTTGTGGAGCTGGCGCGGGTGTGGCAGGTGGTGCGGCTCAGACTGGAGTGGGAGCAATGACCTGGTCAAACTCCTCAGTGGGAGGCAGGCGGCGAGCGGTGGCTAAGATGGCCGGTGTGTATGATGCTGAGGACGAGACGAACGTCAGTGGTGGTGCCATGTGGAGGAGCTCCCTCCTATTGGCGGAGCAGCCATGGATGGAATCCATACGAGCAGCTACGAGGTCGTCCACGAGGTTGTCGAAAACTGCCTCAAGTGCCTTGAGGTACTCAACAAGCATCTCAATAGCCTCATCTCTTTCTCCCCTGGTGCAAGAGAATGCATAGTGGCAGGTGTATGGCACGTGGCAGGGAAGGTAGCGGTAACGACGAGTCTTCCCCAACAGTCAAATCATAAATTTATGATGACCAACAGAAAATTGCTACAATATGCAGAATAATAAAGTAAGCTAATAACCGATTAGCTGTCGCACCTAGTGGCTTCCTACAGTCAGCCTGGCTCTGATACCAAGATTGTCAGGACCGCCTTTCCAATAAAACATTTATTGAAAAGCCGACCTTTGTGTTGACCAGTACAGAAGAATTCTTCTTACTGGCAGACAAAATCTTGATACAGGAATCCAGCAGTACTAAATATTATACATGGTTGAGCTGAGGATGCTCAACAATTTATTACAAGCATCCCTATATTATACATAAAGGCGGATATGGCACAAGGGTAGAGTGGCATAACTACTGACTCGTAATAAAGGTGGTGGTGGATATGTCACAGGGAGGTAGGTGACATGACTCTGAAATCTTACAGCTCATCAAGCGTCGGAGTAAGGCTTGATGATTTTTTTTGGGTGGCGGAAGCGTGTATAACACAAGTGAACAACTCTAGGATCGCACGTGACTGACTGGGACTCCTCTAGGCATCGGACTCGCTATCGAACTCTTCATCCATAAGATCACCTTCGTCAACATCTGGCCAAATCAACAAGCCAGGTGAGTACTTTGAATGTACTCGCAAGACAGTTCGGACATAAGATATAACTATTGGGGAACGTTGCAGAAAACAAAAAAAATTCTACGGTTTCACCAAGATCCATCTATGAGTTCATCTAGCAACGAGTGATCGGATTGCATCTACATACCTTTGTAGATCCTAGCGCCGAACGGACGGCACCTCCGCGTTCAACACACGTACGGTCAGCGTGACGTCTCCTCCTTCTTGATCCAGCAAGGGGGAAGGAGAGGTTGATGAAAATCCAGCAGCACGACGGCGTGGTGGTGGATGCAGGGGTCACCGCAGCAGGGCTTCGCCGCTCTACTACGAGAGGGAGAGGTGTTGCAAGGGAGAGGGAGGCGCCAAGACTCAAGGGTGCGGCTGCCCCCTCCCTCCCCCCCCTTTAAGGCCACCTAGGGGGTGCGCCGGCCCTAGGAGATGGGATCTCCTAGGGGGGGCGGCGGCCAAGGGGTGGAGTGCCCCCCAAGCCAGGTGGGGCGCCCCCCCACCCTAGGGTTCTCAACCCTAGGCGCATGGGATGGGCCAAGGGGGGCGCACCAGCCCACTATGGGCTGGTTCCCCTCCCCACTTTGGCCCATGGGGCCCTCCGGGATGGATGGCCCCACCCGGTGGACCCCCGGGACCCTTCCGGTGGTCCCGGTACAATACCGGTGACCCCCGAAACTCTCCCGATGGCCGAAACTGCACTTCCGATATAATTCTTCACCTCCGGACCATTCCGGAACTCCTCGTGATGTCCAGGATCTCATCCGGGACTTCGAACAACTTTTGGGTTACTGCATATTCATATCTCTACAACCCTAGCGTCACCGAACCTTAAGTGTGTAGACCCTACGGGTTCGGGAGACATGTAGACATGACCGAGATGGCTCTCCGGTCAATAACCAACAGCGGGATCTGGATACCCATGTTGGCTCCCACATGCTCCTCGATGATCTCATCGGATGAACCACGATGTCGAGGATTCAAGCAACCCCGTATACAATTCCCTTTGTCAATCGGTATGTTACTTGCCCGAGATTCGATCGTCGGTATCCCAATACCTCGTTCAATCTCATTACCGGCAAGTCACTTTACTCGTACCGTAATGCATGATCCCGTGACCAGACACTTGGTCACTTTGAGCTCATTGTGATGATGCATTACCGAGTGGGCCCAGAGATACCTCTCCATCATACGGAGTGACAAATCCCAGTCTTGATCCGTGTCAACCCAACAGACACTTTCGGAGATACCCGCAGTATACCTTTATAGTCACCCAGTTATGTTGTGACGTTTGGTACACCCAAAGCACTCCTACGGTATCCGGGAGTTACACGATCTCATGGTCTAAGGAAAAGATACTTGACATTGGAAAAACTCTAGCAAACGAACTATACGATCTTGTGCTATGTTTAGGATTGGGTCTTTTCCATCACATCATTCTCCTAATGATGTGATCCCGTTATCAATGACATCCCCATGTCCATAGCCAGGAAACCATGACTATCTGTTGATCAACGAGCTAGTCAACTAGAGGCTCACTAGGGACACATTGTGGTCTATGTATTCACACATGTATTACGATTTCCGGATAATAAAATTATAGCATGAATAATAGACAATTATCATGAACAAGGAAATATAATAATAATCCTTTTATTATTGCCTCTAGGGCATATTTCCAACAATAACAAATGTAAACATGATGCACATGAGCAGGTTAGTATGCACAATCATATAATAGATTTGCACTGCACGATAAATAAGAGGAAATCAGGCGGTAGTCCTCCCGAAATCCCAATAAAAATAACTGAAGACCGATCGGGTGTCTGAAGCGACGCCTCGAAAGGTGAAAATAAATTTAACATGCCGCAGTCGGGCGTCGAGGAGACACCACATAAAGGGCTTATATTGAAAAGTAAATAACAATAATGCCACAGTCGGACGTCTGAGCGACATCACATAAAGGGCTTATATTGAAACGTAAGTACCAATAATGCCACAGTCGGACGTCTGAGCGACATCACATAAAGGGCTTATATTGAAAAGTAAATACAATAATGCCACAGTCGGACGTCTGAGCGACATCACAAAAAGGGCTTATATTGAAAAGTAAATGACAATGATGCCACAGTCGGACGTCTGAGCGACATCACATAAAGGGCTTATATTGAAACGTAAGTAACAATAATGCCACAGTCAGACGTCTGAGCGACATCACATAAAGGGCTTATATTGAAAAGTAAATACAATAATGCCACAGTCGGACGTCTGAGCGACATCACAAAAAGGGCTTATATTGAAAAGTAAATGACAATGATGCCACAGTCGGATGTCTGAGCGACATCCCATAAAGGGCTTATAGTTTATCATTCGAATTTAAATAGCTCATGAATTTAAATCATCGCAAGGAAATACTCAGCATATAATAATATACTGGTTAGTCCATTCACATAAATAACCTTCAGCCGAGTTTACCACTCTCGTTTTTAAATTCATTCTCCGGAGACTGCCACTGGGGTTGACGCTGAGATTTGCCACTGAGGCTGAGACTGACACGGAGATGATGTCCAAGTCCTTGCTCGTGGACATGGATACTCAGATGGTTTTGACTCTGCAGAGTCTGTACTCTTTACCACAGCCAACGGATTTCGGTAGTCACAAGTACTAGTTCCGTTTACGGTGTTTTAGAAGAAACATGTCTAACCAGTACACACCCATTCCACATTCCGTTGCCAGGAATCACCCTCGGCAACATTCAAGAAAAACCTTAAGACGGGGAGGCCACAACCTCGAATAGCATGGGATCAAATTTATATCGCGCGCTCTAAGGGGTGCCACCCTCTCAGTCCCAACTGGAAACACCCATGCCCCCTGACCGGATGACTGGCTTTAATCCAGGGCCATGGAACCCTCATCGCGGTCTCTCTGTTTGGTGTGTACCAGGAAAGAGGTTTGCAACTTACTAAACCGCACTCTTTGCAGAAAACATGTGGCAGCACGAAGGGGAAACGAACGGGGTCGAGACTTGACCCACATTAGAACTGGAGTTAGTGGTTGGCATAAGACTGGCATGCTTCAACAATACCAGCTTGCAACCCATCATGTCACCATATGATCGTGTTGCCTTATCATCATAAGGACACATCGAACTTCGAAGCTCACAGGTAGCTTGCCTTGCATGCACATAACATTCACAAATGCTTATATAAACATGCCATGAGAAAAACTACTCAAGCAACCACGCAAAACACTCATCATATCAAAGGTTCAAACATGCTTGCCTGGTTTGGAGAAGTCGGAGTCTAGCTCGGTGAAGTTCGCGTCTCCCTTACTCCTTCCGGTATCCACGTATTAAAAGAAAATCGGATACTACATGAATACTATGCGTGCACAAAAAGTATCCCAAATATTTTTCAAATAAATATGATAAAAAAAACTAGACAGAAAAATAAAGATGACAGAAAAAGTTTCAAGCTAAAATCATCTTTTGTTTATAAGTTATAAGAGTTTCAGTCCAGGGACCTTTTTGTAATGAAATAGAAAGTTTCCAGGGTTCACTTTATAAAAACAGAAAACGTTTCAGTCTAGAATACTTCAGTCCAGGGGGAAGACGTATTTTGCCTGAAGGCGTTTTCAGAAAACGTTTCGAAAAAGAGAAAAAGCTGACGGGGAGGTCCCACCCGTCGGGTTTGAAAACTAAAACAGAGCGCTGGCGCCCGAGGGCCGTGGTGGTCGTCGGCGGCGATCCACGGCGAGGCAGGGGGATCGGAAGGTACCAACGTGTTCACCGTGTTCTTCCGCACCTATGGGTGGTGGAGTTGAGCGTCGGCGAGCACCACGTCGACGGCGGCCTCAACTCCGGCGGATGGTGGTTCGGGCGTTGGTGGATCTCGCCGGGGATAGCTGCAAAGGTCGAATTGAGGCTCGGGTTAGGGTACTGGGTGCACTAGAGGGTTGCTGACGTGGTTTGGGAGGCGGGGATGGCCTCACTTGAGTGAATCAAGCGGGAGCCCGAGGCGGATTGGGGCGGCCGGAGTCGGGGAAGGTGACCTCCTCGGGGTCCTCCTAGTGGCTAGGCGGGGCTCTGGTGAGGTGGAGGTGTGGCGCTGGGTCAAGAACGAGCTCGGGGGATCCTATTATAGCCGATCCGAGGCGGTGGCCAAGAACGGGATAATGCCGGCGATGATTACGGCGGGGCAGAGGTCGGTCAGGTGGTTTAGGAGCTAGGCATCACCGCGATGGTCCACTGGTTCCGTTCAAGTGCTAAGCTTGGCCTGCCTTGGGTGGTACTCCACGTTCTCGACGGAACAGCTCACGGGACTCGTCGGCGGCAGAGAGCACGCTCTGTGCTGCTCAGGCCACGGTGACGGTGCCGCGGCATGCACAGGCAAGCGGACAGCCACGCGGAGGCCACGGGTGGCTTGGGCGGTGCTAGACGGCGCCGAAAGGTGGTGCTGATCCCTGCTGGCTGCCACGGGTGGCTCTTCCACCGCAGAAGCTGCCGTCGTCGGCGAGACACGTCACCACCGACGATGGTGCCCGAACAAACGAGTGTGCGGCGCTCTGGATAAGGATGGGGAACAGGGAGCAAGGCGCCGCTGCAGTTACTGGCGAGATCGACGCCGTGCTCTGAAGAAAACAACACTGACGGTGAAACAGAAACACTTGACGTCTGAACTTTCTGAATTTGAACAGCAACAGTGCATGCCAGGTGCTCGATGAAATGATTTTGGCATGTGGGAAATTTTTCTGGAGCTGATCTTTGGTGAGGTGGCCTCTTGGTGTATCTGGAAGCTGCATAAATTATTTCAGAATTTTTGGAAAAAGAAAAATATGAATCTCACCAAAAATGGCATTTCTAGTCCAAACTTGCAGAGGGCGAATTTTGAAATATTTGAACTGAGGACAAGTGGATCTTGATGGATCTTGGTTGACGATACTAAGGACTAGTCAGAGGAGTTGGTTTGGGATCAAAACTCAAAAGAAATATGGTACTTCCTTTGTAAATCACCTAGGTCAATAAATAAAGGCAGAAATAGTTTTGAGCATTAAATAAATAGAATAAAAATCAAAATTGGTTTGAAACTTGCTGGAGGTGGGAGTCTTGACTTGATCCAAGGCAGGGAGGGGTTTCGGAATGCTATGTCAAAATGTGACATGGCAAAAGAGGAAATTTGAAAGGGAAAAGTATAAACCCATAATCCCTAGGGTTTCTTCTTAATAGAAGAAATTTCAAAAAAACAACTAGAGTAGAGTCAAGACAAAATGAAAAGCTCTCAAGACCAAAAATCAAGGTTGAGAAGAGTACCAAAATATTTGTCATAAAAGTTTTGAGAAGGAGAGTTCTTAAGAAAATTTTTAAATAGCCTTCTTCAAATCAAATAAAGATTTTGATAAAAACCAAATCAAAATTTTTGGAGTGTCACAGCTGAGTACCTTTGTACTCATGTTTGCTTTATTTAGGATTTGCAGGTGAGACATCTGTCTCACTAGTAGTACCACCTGGACTTCGACGAGTAGCTTGTTACCTCAGCTACGATCTTGTGCCCATGGGAGGGACTTGTAGATAGTCAGGCCTCTTAGCCTTTTTCTTTTGTAGTTGTCTGTACTCAGACATGTAATGCTTCCGTTGCTTGTATGCTCTGAATGATGGGTCATGTGACCCCTGTTTGTATTTAATGCTATGTGGCTCTTCTGGGCCTTTATCTATATGAGTTGTGTTATGTTGTGATGCCATGTTGTCCAACACATACTTGCATGTTATGCGTACGTGTGACGTGTATTGCTATGTGTGGGATCCGACAATCTAGTTGTTTATCCTTGGCAGCCTCTCTTATGGGGAAATGTAGTCTAGCGCTTCCTTGAGCCATAGTAGTCCGCTACAGCCCGGTTCACCAGAGTCCTGCTAGCCCAGCACTACTGCTCAGGACACTTGACTAGTCGGCATGTGTTTCACTTTGTTCCTGTGTCTGTCCCTTCGGGGAAATGTCACGCGGTGACATCCGGAATCCTGCCTAGCCTGCTACAGCTCGGGTTCCCCGGAGTCCTGGTAGCCCAGTGCTACAGCCCGGATTCACACGCTGTTGACCGACATGCTCGGTGTGAATCATGTATGCCTGTCCCCATAGGTTAGTGCCGCTTTGGGTTCACGACTAGCCATGTCGGCCCGGGTTCTCTGTCATATGGATGCTAGCGACACTATCATATACGTGAGCCAAAAGGTGCAAACGGTCCCGGGCCATGGTAAGGCGACACCCGTGGGAATACCGTGTGTGAGGCCGCAAAGTGATATGAGGTGTTACAGGCTAGATCGGTGTGACTTAGAATCGGGGTCCCGACAGCTTTGGTATCAGAGCCTGACTGCTTGTAGGATTTCCAAGCCAACCTGGTCGAAGTTGAGTCTAGAAATTCTTTAGCTATATAGGCGAATTGATTGTGGAAGGGAACGTAAGGCTCATTTTACTTCTTATGCCTCATGCCCTTCTAATCTTAGTCATCCTATCTTTCCTACGGGGTTAAGGAACTAGGCTTCCTCTTCCATCTATCAGGATCACGTGTTACTACTCCATAGTCTCTTAGGATTGGTTGATCAGAATCTTATCCCAGTTCAAGTACTTCCGGTGTAGTCTGTTTAGTAATATCTCAGAACCTTACGTGATGATGTTGAGTATGGTGCTACCCCATCATTTGCAGGATGTCTCATTTTGAGCATTTTACTGCCGTTATGCTGCCGGATTTGTCCTAGGAGTTCAAGAGATAGTATTTTCCTTGTACTATATTCTACATCCTTATGATGATGCTGAATCCATCCTTGTTTCCTTGGTTTCGTTCTTCAGGATGTTGCCGGTTAACCGAAACTCTGTTGCTCGTAGCCGGAACCATGGAGATGGTAGGGATGAGGATCCTCCCGACCAGCCTTCGTTGGCAATGTTCATGCTAGAGGTTGAGATGAACAAGCGTGAGACCAACCGCTTGTTAGCACGTATAGAGGAGAACACCGCACCTCAGTGCAAAGAGTCAGTGACCATCTACGATTTCATTGGTTTGAAACCACCTACCTTCCATCATTCCATTGAACCACTTGATGCAGATGACTGGCTCCGTAGTATCACACACAAGCTGCGTTCCGCGAGCGTAGCTGAAGATGACAAGGTCACCTATGCTACATATCACCTGGAAGGTCCTGCTAGTCTTTGGTGGCAGAACTATGAGGCTATGCTTCCAGCTGGCCAGATAACCACCTGGAGATATTTCACTGAGGCTTTTAGCGAGCATCACATTCCTCAGGCTCTCATTGACCGCAAGAGAGAAGAGTTCTGTAGTTTCACCCAGAGTAAGATGGTTGTTGATCCTTACAGTAGAGAGTTTGAGAACCTTGCCCGCTATGCTACAGAAGAAGTGTCCACGGACGCCAAGAAGCAGGCTAGGTTCCGGAAGGGTCTCAACCTCAAGTTGTGTCATGATCTCCACTTGCATCATTGCAATACATTCCAGGCTCTTTTGAACAAGGCGATTAATGCAGAGACAACTCAACTCACTTACGAGGAGTCTCGTAAGCACACCCGTGATTTGGGTTCCTCCTCCGGTTCTAGTTCGCAGAAGCGTCGGATTTGGGTTCCGAACTCCGCTCTTCCACCCGGTTATACACCGAGGCCATCTTATGTGGCGCCTCACCCAGTTCAGCTACATGCTCCACCCAGGCCCACTGGTAGACCACTTGTCAATGCGGGTCCACGTTATACTTCAGGGACTTGCTTCACATGCGGAGAGCCAGGACACTATGCACGTGACTGCTCTCAAACCAACTATGCTCCACCCAAGCCTGAGAAGTCCGTTGGCCGTGGTAAGCCATCACGCAAGATGATTAGCGTCAAGTCAGCTCCCACTGAACGTGGATGTGTGCATCACGTCTCAGCTAAAGACGCCCATGATGATCCAGATGTCATTATTGGTACACTCCTTGTCAATTGCCATCCAGCATCAGTTTTGTTCTATACTGGAGCATCTCATTCCTTCATTTCCGAAAGCTACGCTAACTTGCACAACATGTCATTTTGTGATATGCCCACTCCACTAGTCATTCAAACTCCTGGATCCTAATGGAAAACATCTAGTGTAAGCCATTGTAATGAAATCCTTGTTGACAGACTTGTATTCCTTGCATCACTTATAGCCCTCAAGTCGATATTAACATCATCTTGGGTATGGACTGGATGAAAGATCATTATGCCAAGATTGATTGTTACACAAGGTCTGTTCAGCTTACACACCCATATGGCAAGATAGTCACTGTCTCCACTAGAGTTGCAAAGCGTCAACTCTATTCTCTTAATGCCAGCCCTCTTCCAGACCTTGAAGATATTCCGGTAGTCCGTGACTTTCCGGATGTCTTTCCAGAGGAACTGCCAGGTATTCCACCTGACAGAGATGTAGAGTTTGTCATAGATCTTATCCCAGGAACCGCCCCAATCTCTAGGAGTCCTTACAAGATGGCACCCTTAGAACTAGCTGAGCTTAAGAAACAACTCGATGAATCCTTGAAAAAGGGTTTCATCCGTCCCAGTTCTTCTCCCTGGGCTTGCCCTGTCCTCTTCGTCCAGAAGAAGGATGGTATGGACCGGATGGTTGTAGATTATCGTCCCGTTAATTTGGTCACGATAAAGAACAAGTATCCGCTCCCCAGGATCAACGACCTGTATGATCAGCTCGCTGGATCCTCAGTATTTCCAAAGATGGATTTGAGGTTAGGCTACCACCAAATCAAGATCAGAAATGGGGACATTCCTAAGACGGCTTTTATCACTCGTTATGGCCAGTACGAGTACACCGTCATGTCCTTCGGTCAACCAATGCTCCAGCTACATTCTCCCGCTTGATGAACTTGATCTTCATGGAGTACTTAGATAAGTTCGTCGTGGTTTACCTCGATGGTATCCTTATTTACTCAAAGAACGAGGAAGAGCATGCCGAACATCTTAGACTTGTGTTAGAAAAACTCAGAGAGCACCGCCTTTATGCCAAGTTCTCCAAGTGCGAATTTTGGTTACCATAAGTGACCTATCTCGGCCACGTAATCTCTGGTAAGGGCATTGCTGTCAATCCCGAGAGAGTTCAGGCCGTTCTTGATTGAACTCCGCCTGAAACAGTTAAGCAAGTTAGGAGTTTCCGTGGTCTAGCCAGTTATTGTCGCCGCTTCGTTGAGAACTTCTCCAAAGTGGCCAAACCTCTCACGGAACTTCTCAAGAAAGATAAAAAGTTTGAGTGGTCCCCACAGTGTGAGCACAGTTTTCAGGAACTGAAAAGACGCCTGACTTCTGCTCCCATATTTGTGCCACCGGATTTCACTAAAGACTTTGTTATCTACTGCGATGCCTCACGACAGGGACTAGGTTGCATTCTTATGCAAGATCGCCATGTGATTGCCTATGCATCTCGATAGTTGCATCCACATGAGGAGAATTATCCTACACATGATCTAGAGCTTGTAGCCGTAGTCTATGCACTTAAGACCTGGCGAAATTACCTTCTTGGTAAACGTTGCGAGATTTACACCGACCACCAGAGTCTCATGTATATCTTCACCCAACCAGATTTGAACCTTAGGCAAAGATGTTGGCTGGAGTTGATCTCGGATTATGACTTAGGGAGTACCTACACCCCAGGCAAGGGCAATGTCATGGCTGATGCGCTAAGTCGTATGTCCTATTGCAACAATCTCATGTTGCAGCAGGGCCAACCACTTCTCCATGAGGAATTCTGTAAGCTTAATCTTCACATTGCTCCTGACAGATTCCTTTCTACCTTGGTGGCGAAACCTACCCTTGAGGATCAGATCATTTCTGACCAGAAGTTTGATAGGGGTGTTATCCGCATCAAGAGAAACATTAAGAAGGGAGTTGGTGGATGTTTCTCTATGGATGATTGAGGTGTTGTTTTCCTTGAGAATCATTTGGTGGTTCACAAGAATCAACATCTGCGACAACTGATTCTTAAGGAGGTCCATGAATCTCCTTTCACAATTCATCCCGGTAGTACTAAAATGTATCAGGACCTACGCCAGAGGTTCTGGTGGACTAGGATGAAAAGAGAAATCACTGAGTTCATTGCTAACTGTGACGTCTGTCATCGCGTTAAGGCAGAACATCGAAGGCCTTCATCACCGGCTTTCCCAGGACCAAGAGAGGCAATAATGCTATCTTCGTAGTCATTGATCGTGTTTCCAAAGTGGCTCACTTCCTACCTTTTTATAGAGAGTATCACTGCCAGTCAGCTCGCTGACTTATATATTTCTCGAATAGTGTCACTTCATGGTGTTCCACTAGAGATCAATTCAGATCGTGGTAGTCTTTTCACTTCTCATTTCTGGGAGAGTTTCCAAACTGCCATGGGCACCCATCTTTCCTTCAGTACCGCTTTCCACCCTCAATCAAGTGGTCAGGTGGAAAGGGTCAATCAGATTCTCGAAGACATGCTTAGAACTTGTGTTATCTCATTCGGTATGGATTGGGAGAAGTGTCTTCCCTTCGCCGAGTTTGCTTATAACAATAGCTACCAATCCAGCCTCAAGAAAGCTCCTTAATTTTGAGGTTCTGTATGGACGAAGATGTCGAACACCTTTGAACTGGTCAGAAACCGGTGAAAGACAATTCTTTGGACCGGACATGATTCAGGAGGCAGAAGAGCAAGTCCGCATCATTTGTGAGAATTTGAAAACAGCCCAATCTCGTCAAAAGAGCCAGTATGACCATCGTCATAAGGAAGTGGCTTATGAAGTTGGCGACAAGGCTTACCTTCGGGTTACCCCTTTGAAGGGTACCCATCGTTTCGGTATCAAGGGCAAGTTGGCTCCTCGTTACATTGGTCCTTTTCGCATTCTCGCTAAACGAGGAGAGGTTGCCTACCAGTTGGAACTACCCCCACATCTTTCTCGAGTTCGTGATGTCTTCCACGTCTCTCAACTCAGGCGTTGCTTCTCGGATCCCATCCGCGGAGTGGACCACGAAATGCTTGATCTCCAAGATAACCTCACTTATCGAGAGTACCCCGTCCGCATTCTGGATCAAGCAGAGTATGTCACTTGATGTCATAACATCAAGTTTCTCAAGGTTCAGTGGTCTCATCATTCCGAGAGAGAAGCTACCTGGGAGCGTGAAGATCGTCTTCGACTTCAGTACCCGACTTTCTTTCCGCCAACTCCTGAATCTCAGGACGAGATTTCTTTGAGTGGGGGAGAGTTGTCACATCCCTAGTTCTGGTATGACCTAGACCAGCTAGTCATTTGTGCATCATGTTTAAATTCCATTTAAAATTGAAATGGGGATTTGTGAAACCCTCAGAATCATTCTGGAAATGACCCAAATAAAAAAATTGCTCTAAAAGGGTCCAAGAAAATGCTCATGTTGCTCTCTGAAAATCTTGGACAGAGATAAAACTCAAACCAACATTTTCAGGAGCTCATAAGTATTTATTTTGGACTTTTGGAATTAATTCAATAATTATTTGCATTGGATTTATATTTGATATATTTCAAATATCATCCAATAACTCTGAAAGTTTGCAAGTGGCCTTGAATACTTTTAAACAGGCCACATAATAATTTTCAGAAGTTTGTGAAATGATTTGGTATAAAAATCAAATCAAAACAAATAGAAAAGAGAAATAAGAGAGAAGGAGAGAAGTACCTGGGCCTTACCTGCAGCCCAACTAGGCAAAGCTGGCCCGGCCCACTGGCCGTCCCAGTCACCACCAAACTCTCGCCAGATGGACGAGAGGCGCGTGACCGCGGCGCGCACGCACGCGCACCGCCACCTCCTGCCTGCCTGATGCCACCCCGACGCCGCTACGAGCACCACGACACCCCCTGGAGGCCCCTCTCTCCTCTCCCTCACCCGCTGCTCTTTCTCCCCTCCCCTGTCTCGCTCTCTTCCCCACGCCCGAGCGCCGCCGTCGCCACCGCTCGCCATAGCCGTGTCCACCGTGCTCCCCTCGCCTCGCTGCTGTGTCCTAGAGCTCCGCCCCGTCGCCTTCTCCGTCTTCGTCAAGCCAAGCAACCGGGGACGCCCCGTGGAGCCGTCCCCGCCGTCTTCTTCATCTCCGGCCGCCGTGGATCCCTATCACCGCCCCGCCGTCTCCAGTGCATCCCCGAGCTCGCCGTCAAGCCCACCGAGACCGATGTGAGCTGCTGCTCCTCCTCCCCCTCTCTGTTTGCTCGCTTGCATGCCGTAGCCGCTGCCTCGCTGATGGCCGTGACTGTCACCGCCCAAGCTCGTCGCCGACGCGGCTCCGGTGGTCAAATGGTCGCCCCGGCGGGTCCAAACCTCTCCCCGCACCCCGTAGAGCCTCGCTAGTGCATCTGCTCGCCCGCTAGCACGCCACAGCAGCAAGACCACCGACGGCCGAACTCCGGCGGCCGCAAAAGAGCTCGCCGCCGTCGGCTCAGGCCACCCCAGCTCCTCCCGTTCGCTCCATTAGATGGGCCGCATCGCCAGCTAGCCGTAGTAGCAAACCACGAGTAAAACCGTGCCCTGTGGGCGTTTTCCGAGCCGCGCTGCCGTCTCGGGCCTCGCCGGCGTCAAGCTGCCAGTGGGCTTTGACCCCGCTGACAGGAGGTTTGACCTCTCCGTAGGTCGCCAACATGTGGGGCCCGGCCCTGTTAAGTTTTAGTTAGGATTAGTTTAACAACTAATTAAATCCTGTTTAACTAATTGGGTCCCTGGCGCGTGGGCCCAACCCCATTAACTAAACCAATTTAGGTTTATTTTAAATTAGGATTGGCCACAGACACTGACGTGTGGACCCCACATGTCAGGTTTGACCTGGTCAGCCGCCTTTGACCTGATGACGTAAGCATGACGCTGTGCTAACGCAATATATCATTTACTGGATTTAAAATAAATCAGGAAATTCCAGAAATGATATAAACTTAGAAAATTCATAGAAAGTCAACTGTAACTCAGATTTAAATAATTTATATATGAAAAATTATCAGAAAAATTCAATCTATCCATCTGTACCGTTTTCATGCATGAAAAACCAACCTATACATGCTGTATATATGAAAACACATTTATGGCATATTTAAGAGCTTAATTTGGAGTTGTATTTGAATCTTGGTTCAAATGGATTTCATCCAAATAAAAGCTAGTTGCATTAGCTCAATCAGCATCACATATTCATGCCATGATCATGCATCATATTGTTGCATATGGTTGTGTATTGATTACCGACACCGTTCCTTCTCGATAGGTCCTGCTCCGGAGACCCTTCCAGAGTACCTGTCTGAGGAGCAGTGCCTTCCTTGTTGATCTACCAGGCAAGCAAACCCCCTTGTTCATTCTGATACAATCCTACTCTCTCGCTCCTGCTCTCATTTATTGCATTAGGACAACAACGATTCAACTGCTACCTTATGCTGCGGTAGTTGAACCCATTCCTTTGCATGACCTGTCATTGCCACGGTAAATAGCTAAAACCCACTAGCATGTGTAGGAGTTGATTGAACCATGTTGTGTTCTTGCCATGCCATGCCTGCTATTGCTTAGAGTTGTGTCAGGTCTGATTCATCGGGAATGAATTGGAGTGGTACGATATGTTCTGGTGTTGAGAGTTAAGTGTGTGAACACGATTTGGTAAAGGTAGTGGTGAGAGGCCATGTAGGAGTACATGGTGGGTTGTCTCACTGGAACCGTCCTTAAGCACTGAGTTCCATGTATGTTGTCCAATGACTAGCTACTACCACACATTGGAATGCTTAAGTGCCCCTCTCGACTTATTAGCCAACTTGATCTCTGTCCAGGAGTTGCAAATAGTTTCTGGTGTTTGTAGGTAGTGTTAGTAGTCTACCAAGTGGCACCCGGCCAGGTGGGCTTGGGACAGACTAGGCACAGTGGCACGGTGTACCAAGTGGCACTCGGATGGTGGGCTTGGGAACCCTGCTCACATCGTTTGGGGCCGTGAGCGACACCCCGGCCGGATCTCCTTGCGGATGGAACCCGAATAGGCGATAAACCTGGATGAGAGACTTGTGTGGTTAGTCAGGTCGTGGCCGACACCCTCGTCAGGCTTCCGCTTGAAGGTTGCCGAGGTACATGACGTGTACATGGTGATAAGTGGTGAGAGCGTGTGTGAAGAAGTACACCCCTGCAGGGTTATCATGATCTATTCGAATAGCCGTGTCCTCGGTTATGGACTTCTTGGATGCTTACGTGGTACATAGACAACTTAAAGTGGATACTCTAAAATGCTCAAGACAAGTGTGAGTGCTATGGATGGCCTTCTCATCAGGAGACGAGGATGAATCTATAGTAGTGTATTGATGTGGTGCTTAGTGGACTCGTGTGCGCTGCCTCACCTCAAAGAAGTTTCTCGTTGTCGTAGAACAGGATAGCCACTGAGTCAAAGCTGGCTTGCTGCAACTAAACCCCACATTACCTTCTTGATACAAATGCATGCATGATAGGATCTGATGTAAGTCTTGCTGAGTACCTTTGTACTCACGTTTGCTTTATTTATGTTTTGCAGGTGAGACATCTGTGTCACTAGTAGTACCGCGTGGACTTCGACGAGTAGCTTGTTACCTCAGCTACGATCTTGTGCCCTTGGGAGGGACTTGTAGATAGTCAGGCCTCTTAGCCTTTTTCTTTTGTAGTTGTCTGTACTCAGACATGTAATGCTTCCGTTGCTTGTATGTTCTGAATGATGGGTCATGTGACCCTTGTTTGTATTTAATGCTATGTGGCTCTTCTGGGCCTTTATCTATATGAGTTGCGTTATGTTGTGATGCCATGTTGTACAGCACATACTTGTATGTTATGCGTACGTGTGACGTGTATTGCTATGTGTGGGATCCGACAATCTAGTTGTTTATCCTTGGCAGCCTCTCTTATGGGGAAATGTAGTCTAGCGCTTCCTTGAGCCATAGTAGTCTGCTACAGCCCGGTTCACCGGAGTCCTGCTAGCCCAGCACTACTGCTCAGGACACTTGACTGGCCGGCATGTGTTTCACTTCATTCCTGTGTCTGTCCCTTTGGGGAAATGTCACACGATGACATCCGGAGTCCTGCCTAGCCTACTACAGCCCGGGTTCCCGGAGTCCTGTTAGCCCAGTGCTACAGCCCGGATTCACACGCTGCTGACCAACATGCTCGATGTGAATCATGTATGCCTGTCCCCATAGGTTAGTGCCGCGTTGGGTTCACCACTAGCCATGTCGGCCCGGGTTCTCTATCATATGGATGCTAGCGACACTATCATATACGTGAGCCAAAAGGCGCAAACGGTCCCAGGCCATGGTAAGGCGACACCCATGGGAATACCGTGCGTGAGGCCACAAAGTAATATGAGGTGTTACAGGCTAGATCGGTGTGACTTAGAATCGGGGTCCCGACGTGTTCCTTACCCATTTCCTCTGCAGACTGGGATTCCCTCTCCACCCAGTCGTCCGGGGGCTCATGTTCTATTTCGGCCTGAATTTCCATGATCTGGCGCCGAACTTTATCCTCAACATCTCGGTGTTTATCGTCGTGTGCGAGGCCTTCGTCCGGATCAAGCCCCACTTCGGTTTATGGCTGAAGACCTTCAATGTCAAGCCGAAGGTTGTGGGCGGCCGCCAGGCGGAGTGCGGAGGCGCCATGGTGGGCAAGATGCCCAATGTTACATGGCTTGAGGGATCCTTTGTGGAAACCATAAAGGGGTGGCAATCGGAGTGGTTCTACATCACCGAGCCGCGCGACCCTGCATGGGCAGCGGCCCCCGAGTTCCGATCTGGCATCCCCATGCGGCTCACCTCCTGGAAAGAGAAGGGCCTGTCCTGGGGTAGTTCGGGAGAGCTGACCGGACTCCAAACATGTATTCAAAACATGGTGAACAAGAAGCTCAAACTTGTCAATGTGGTCCAGGTCATGCTCCACCGCCGGATCCTCCCGTGCCAACAACGGGACTTCAACTTGTGGGAGTTCGACCCGGCGCAGCACCGAACTCTGAACAGGCTCTTCGACACAACTCACGAAGATGCCTGGAGGGTGCTGTTTAAAAGTGCCGAGGTCCCTCCTCCCACTTCGCGGATTCAGCACGAAGTGCCAAGCCAATGCGGTAAGCTGCTTTACCTTTCATAGGATACTTATTTTTTATAGATTTACTCCATGCAGGATCTAAACTCCCGTACCTTTGACAGGACTGGCAGGAGACGGCCGGACAGATCGACTGTCCGACTCCTTTGCCCGAAGGCCCAGCGGACGCTCTTCTGGTGAAGATGCTGACTCTGGCTCCTTATACGGTGCCGGAGAAGACCAAGAAGGCCAAGGGAACCCGAAAGAGTTCCCGACGCCAGGCGTCGTTGGACTCACCGTCCGATGACTCTGCGGCGCACTCCTCCCCCAAAGACGAGGAAGAAGAAGAAGATGCTCCCCCTCCAGCTAGGGGAGATAAGAAAAGGAAGGCTGCCCCAACTGGGGGGGGCGAAGGGTCCAAGAAGGGAAGGACTCTCCTTCCGGACAATTCCACCGCCGCCGATGAAGGCGAAGACGAGTGGTTGCCCAGGGCCAAGCTCCTGGGGAGATCATAAGTATTCGGATACCAGAGTAACTCATAGCATTCCTTTGTCGCACTGCTTTCCCTAACACCGAACATAATTATGCAGGCCGCCACGAGCCAGTATCGATGTATCATCGGATGGCTCCCTGGGCTCGTCGGACATGGATAGCGATCCAGTCCCGACCGCCACCTCCCCTCATCCTGCTGACGACGCCGAGGTGCTGTCTCAAGAGGCACAGGGTCGAGGGGAGACAGTCCCGGAGGCACCTCAAGGTGACCTTCCGGACTCCGGGAGCCGAGGGGACGAGGCCCCCGAGAGCTCCGAGTTCGGCCCTCAGCCGAGCACCGCGCCGGAACCTCCAATGGTTCCGGGCTCGGGCAGGCGGCCTCCTTCTAAGAGGGGCAAGACGCCTGTGCCGGTGACCTTTGTCCATCCAGAGGCGCCGGACAATCTACTGGAAGCGCTTCGCAGTGCTTCCATCGACGAGGAGCACCGTACTATTATGAGTGCGGTGGTCCACAAGGTTCAGTCCGCCAAGAGCGGATTGACTGAAGCCTGTGCCAGCCTTCTAACAGGCTTTGAGGTAAGTGTTTTAAAATATAGGAAAAATATTACCGCATAGACAGTAGCCCCTGATGCTTTGTTTGGTGTTCACAAAGAAAAGCCGAACAGAGGATCAAATAATACCGAAGGAGTATAATATAAGTATGTCAATATGCGTATGCAGGCCTCGCTGCTGGCATCCGCCGCACTGACTGCGGAGGTCGCAATACTGAAGCAGGACCTCGAGGAGTCCAAGAAAGAGCTCGGCCTTGCCAAGAGGAAGCTCGAGGAGAACAACGGTAAGTAATACCATGTCTATAGATATGTATATATAAAAAGACGCGATTGCAAAATGAAAGGATCATCATATATTTGCCAGGGGCCACGACCGAGGTGGCAACCCTGAAGCAAGCGCTAACCAAGGCCGAAGATAAAGCGGCCAAGGAGCACACCGAGTGGAAAAAACAAGAGGCTCGGGTGGGCGAGGTGCAGCAAGAGCTCCAGGCTCTCGTGACGAAGCACGAGGCGTTGGAGCTTGACTCAAAGACGCGAGAGTCTGAGCTTGCCATGGCCCTCGAGAGCGCAAAAAGTGCCAAGGCCGAAGCCCAAAAGGCCCTCCAGGAGATCGACACAATGAAGAAGATAGCGGCGGGTAAGGCATTCTATATGCAGAGCAAGCATGTAAAAGTAAATTACCGATTACTTACCCGAATTCGGAGCTCTCCAGGAGCATTCGCAGATTTGCCCCGCAGCGTTTCGGATGCCGCACAGTTTTACCAGGCCGAGGAGGGAAGCGTAATGGAGAAGCTGTTCTGGTCTCCGTATACTGGGACCGAACACCCGATGCCTCTAAGCGACCAACTGAAGCAGTTGGTCGAGCTGCACAAGGCGGCCAAACAGGCCATGAAGGGCCTGATAGTCCGACTATGGCCTGGCGACGCCCTTCCGAACAGCTACTTCGGCCTAGTGAGGCGGCTTATGGATGCCTGCCCATGGCTGGAGGTCGTCAAGCGGTCCGTCTGCATCGAAGGTGCACGCCGGGCTTTCGCCCGTGTGAAGGTGCAGTGGGCCAAGCTAGACGCCGTGAAGCTGATCGAGGAAGGGCCGCCGCAGGGCAAGGAGCATCGCACCCCCAAAATTTATTATGAGGGTGCCCGTATTGTAGCGGCCGAATGTTCCAAGGATGTAATATTTGAGTAAACTTGCTCGTGTGATCCTGTATGATGAAAAATTGTTTCATATGCGCTATGCAACGCTGGTGTGAATTTAAAATATTACCTTCTGTTTGGCCGTTTATCCAATCTGAGAGATGGCTAGTCCTCGGCTTCTGCCCCCATGCCACGAGTGCTGGGGTGTTCGGGATAAACATGAGAACTCTTGTTCCCATGTTTGGGTCCTTCGAGGGAGGTGCTCAGCACAACGAACAAGGCAACCGGACTAATAATGCTTTATCACTCTCACTTAGCCATAGAATTCTATAATTTTAAATTTCGGCGAAGCCCCTAGTATTCGGAAGGCCGAATTTGGGGCGCGATACACGCCTTTAAGCCGGACAGGGCCGGCCCCTCGCCCTAAGCAGCATAAGTCTTTAGGGACTCGAAAACCTCGCCGAACAGCGACCAGTCTCTCGCCTTATCATGACAGTCAGTTTTAGCTTTCTCTACTGAGGTGCTAAGCCCGGCAGAACCAGGGCACAATCGCAGTAGTTCTCCTAGCGCTACCTTAGCTGATAGAGCGGAACATAAGGTACCAAAACATAGGAGCCGGGCAAACCCAACATTTGACCAAAGACATGATTCGGAGCTGATGCATATAATGCTATAAGTTCGGGGTGCCGCACTTGTGAAAGTGTTCGGACTTTTCACACCATATTGTGGGGTACGTAAGCCCCTGGTGTATTGGTCGTACCAAAGTGTACGGTTGCAAGGCGTCATTAATGAACACATATATATATAACAAGAATGCAATAATAGTCGTAATGTTATGCATTGTTTATTCAAAAAGGTGCGTTAAAGCAGAATGATACAGATGGTGCGATAAGCAAAGAGTAGGACTATGTCCCTTCCAAGGGCAAGCTGAGGAATAGTATTAAATCAAATATTTTGCTCGTTATTGTAATCCACCTGGGAATTCCGTGGTGTGACGTAGCTTTCGGCCTCCTTGGTTGTTGCATCATGTGTTCGGCAATAGTGATGCCGGACAGTGTTTATAGAGATTAAGGTCCTGAAAAGAGAGAAAAATAACCAAACGGGAAGCCCTAGTGCGGTTTAAGCCGCGTCTTGGGGCGTGCCGCAGTTGTGCCCCCTCCCCACCTGTGCCCATGGTATTTTTAATGCGTAATTATGTACACGTGGCATGAGTTTCGCCGTTTGGCTGGGACTGGGGTGGGGGCCGCATTGCTACGCGAGCTCAGATCGCGCCAGGTGGTTTATTTGCCGATTGCTCCGAGCGCGCTTGAAGGTGTCCGGGTCTTGAAACGCCGAACTGGTTGATTGCCTTGAGAGGCTGCTTTGCGCTTCTGCTGCGAGGGCCGCAGTGTGCTCCTCTGTTCGGAGAGAGCGCTCTGTGTTTCCATTGACTGTGATAACCCCGCGAGGTCCTGGCATCTTGAGCATGAGCTATGCATAATGCGGTACCGCATTAAATCTCGCAAATGCGGTTCGCCCGAGCAGTGCATGATAACCACTGCAGAACGTGACTATATCGAAGATTAACTCTTCGCTTCGGAAGCTGTCCGGGGATCCGAAGACCACTTCTAGTGTAATTGAGCCAGTGCAATGGGCCTCTACGCCTGGAATGACGCCTTTAAAGGTCGTTTTTGTGGGTTTGATCCTTGAGGGGTCTATACCCATTTTGCACATTGTGTCCTGATAAAGCAGGTTCAGGCTGCTGCCGCCATCCATAAGGACTCGAGTGAGGTGAAATCCGTCAATGATTGGGTCCAGAACCAGTGCGGTGAATCCGCCATGACGAATACTAGTGGGATGGTCCCTGCAATCAAAAGTGATCGGATAGGAGGACCACGGGTTGAACTTTGGGGCGACTGGCTCCAACGCATATACGTCCTTGAGCGCACGCTTCTGCTCCCTCTTGGGGATGTGGGTTGTGTATATCATGTTCACCGTCCGCACTTGTGGGGGAAACCTCTTCTGTCCTCTGGTGTGCGGCTGTCGTGCCTCCTCCTCGTCATCACTATGTGGCCCCTTGTCCTTGTTTTCGGCAATTAACTTGCCGGCCTGCTTGAACACCCAACAATCCCTGTTGGTGTGATTGGCTGGCTTTTCTGGGGTGCGGTTTATTTGACACGAGCGATCGAGTATACGGTCCAAGCTGGACGGTCCCGGTGTACTTTGTTTGAATGGCTTTTTCCGCTGACCGGGTTTAGAGCCTTTGAATCTGGCATTGACTGCCGTATCCTCGTTATTACCGCTGTTAATGTGGCGCTTATGTTTGTTGCGATGTGACCTGCTATTGCCGTCCATGGTATCCGAAGTACCATGGTTCTTTGATATGTTATTACTACGAGCCAGCCAGCTGTCTTCTCCCGCGCAAAAGCGGGTCATGAGTGTCATGAGGGCTGCCATAGATTTTGGCTTTTCCTGAGCAAGGTGCCGGGCTAGCCATTCGTCGCGGATGTTGTGTTTGAAAGCCGCTAGGGCCTCTGCCTCCGGACAGTCGACAATTTGATTTTTCTTTGTTAGGAACCGAGTCCAGAATTGCCTGGCTGATTCTTCTGGCTGCTGAATTATGTGGCTCAAGTCATCGGCATCTGGTGGCCGCACATAAGTGCCCTGAAAGTTGTCGAGGAATGCGGCTTCCAGATCTTCCCAACAGCTGATGGACTCGGCTGGCAAGCTATTAAGCCAATGTCGCGCTGGTCCCTTGAGCTTTAGTGGGAGGTATTTGATGGCGTGTAAGTCATCACCGCGGGCCATGTGGATGTGGAGGAGGAAATCCTTGATCCATACTGCAGGATCTGTTGTGTCGTCGTATGATTCAATATTTATAGGTTTGAAACATTCTGGGATTTGATGATCCATTACTTCGTCTGTGAAGCATAAGGGGTGTGCGGCGCCTCTCTATTGGGCTATATCACGACGCAGCTCGAATGGGTCTTGCCTGCTGTGTTCGGCCCGGCCGGATTTGCTTTTACTGTATCCGGCGTGACGTTTATCGTCTCGCAGAGTGGTGCGCCCTCGTGATCTGTAGATCTATCTTGCATGCTTTGCTTTGTCCTCCAATATGTCTCGCAGGTCTGGCGTATCTCCCCATGCCTTTTTATTTGAATGGCGTTGGGGTGGAGGCTGAGTTTTTGGCTGGAATGCCTCTCTATCGCGGCCACGAGGTGGCCGATCAGCCGTATCATACGCTTCTTCCTCCAGTCGAGGTAGCAACCTACACTTTGGGTAACTCCTGGAGGGGCGTTCGAGTTTATATTCCTCGGCCGCGAGGACTTCAATCCATCTGTCAGCTACCAGATCCTGGTCAGCTTGAAGCTGCTGCTGCTTTTTCTTAAGGTTATTTGTCGTGGCTATAAGCCGGCGTTTGAAGCGCTCTTGTTCGACGGGATCCTCTGGCACAGCGAATTCGTCATCGCCGAGGCTTGCCTCGTCTTTAGAGGGGGCATGTAATTATCATCCTCCTCTTCTCCATCTACCGCTTTCTCAGGAGGGCTGGCTCCTCCATCCTCCTGCTCTAAATCTTGCTGGAGGGGATTGTTGTTGTCTTCGGCACTATCCGGAGTATTATTATCTCCTGTGCCGGTATCACCACTTTTGCTTTGGTGGAACTTAGAGTGGCGCCGCTGACGTCGGCGCTTGGGTTGCTTCTTGGAGGGGTCATCCTCCGTTGTCTCGTCGCCATTGCCTTCTTTGGGTGTATCCGCCATGTATATATCATATGATGAGGTGGCTGTCCAGTGCCCTGTGGGCGGTGGTTCCTCTTCGCCTCCCGCATCGTCGTCCATGCCGTCGATGTCTTCGGAGTCGAAGTCGAGCATGTCGGTTAAGTCATCGACAGTGGCTACTAAGTGGGTGGTGGGTGGGCCTCGAATTTCTTCGTCGTCCGCATCCCAATCCTGCCGGACATAGTTCGGCCAGGATCCTCCTGACAAGTAGAGAGACCTTAATGAGTTCAGTATGTCGCCAAAGGGCGAGTGCTGAAAAATATCCGCAGAGGTAAACTCCATCATCGGTGCCCAATCGGATTCGACAGGAACGGGCGCAGGCGGTTCGGAGTCCGTGGCCGGGGAAGGATCCGGCAGTTTATCAACAGGGCTCTTGTGCAAGGTAAGGTCGATGTTCGGCTTGATCGCCGCTAAGGGTAAGGCCTCCGTGGCGGGGTCCATCCACCCGTCCGCGGAAGGCGCAACTGGCTCTGAATCGAGGGTCGGAGCGGCTGCCGGTGCGATCTCCTGAACACTGTCCGATGGTAGAGCTAAATCGTACACATCGTGACCGCATGACGCACAAGGCAGAGGCTCGAATCCGTCGAAGATCAAGTCTCCGAACCTGACCTGGTGGCCAGGGGCGTAACTTTCAATTTGCTCCAGATGGCCAAGCGAATTGGCCCGCAGTGCAAAGCCGCTGAATACGAAGATCTGTCCAGGGAGAAAAGTATCACCCTGGACTGCATCGCCATCAATGATAGTACGAGCCATCAAGCCTAACGGTGACGACACAGAGGAACTCTCAATGAAAGCACTAATGTCGGTGTCAAAACCGGCGGATCTCGTGTAGGGGGTCCCGAACTGTGCGTCTAGGCCGGATGGTAACAGGAGGCAGGGGACACAATGTTTTACCCAGGTTCGGGCCCTCTTGATGGAGGTAAAACCCTACGTCCTGCTTGATTAATATTTATGATATGGGTAGTACAAGAGTAGATCTACCACGAGATCGGAGAGGCTAAACCCTAGAAGCTAGCCTATGGTATGATTGTATCTTGTAGTTGTTGTTGTCCTACGGACTAAAACTCTCCGGTTTATATAGACACCGGAGAGGGTTAGGGTTACACAAGGTCGGTTACAAAGGAGAAGATATCCATATCCGTATTGCCTAGCTTGCCTTCCACGCCAAGTAGAGTCCCATCTGGACACGAGACAAAGTCTTCAATCTTGTATCTTCATAGTCTAACAGTCCGGCCAAAGGATATAGTCCGGCTGTCCGGAGACCCCCTAATCCAGGACTCCCTCAGGCGCCGATCATGGAGTTTACCTCTGCGGATATTTTTCAGCACTCGCCCTTCGGCAACATACTGAACTCATTAAGGTCTCTCTCCTTGTCAGGAGAGTCCTGGCCGAACTATGTCCGGTAGGATTGGGATGCAGATGACAAAGCACTAGTAGAAAAGGGGTCAAATGTGAAGCACATTAGTGCCCGTTTGAATTTGAGCCGGCACTAATGTGTGCATTAGTGCCAGTTCCAACGGCTAGCTGGCCGCTCTCATTAGTACCGGTTCGTGGCGAACCTTTAGCACCGGTTCGTGCCACGAACCGGTACTAAAGTGAGTGGTGGCAGGATGTTGTCAGTCTGGGGCCCCTCCAGCACCTTTAGTACTACATCGTATCACGAACCGGTACTAAAGGTCGTCCTACATAGACCCTTCGTCCACCCGAGCTCGCTCTGTTCTTCCCCTTTCCCCTCTCCTCTCTGTTCTTTTCCCTCTTCCTCTCAAGCTCATCACACATTTTGCCCAAAATTTGTCAAGATTTGAAGGCCCCCATCCATTCAAATGATCACAAAGGTTAGCACCTTTGTCCTTTCATCTCTCATTGCTAGATTAGCTCGTGCAATGCTTTATATAGTGATTGATTTTTTAGTTTAGTAATTTGGGAGGAATTATATATATGTGCTAGTATTTGATTTATATGCAATTTGAGGTCAAAAATAACACTTAGTTTGCATATGTAGGTGTGGTTTACTTAGTACCTTCTAAATCTCCGTCGTAACCACCGTCGATCGCTCGCAACGTCCCGTCGTCGGCACCACCTTGTGGTGAGCCTCTTGTTCATGAAGTTTTATATAAAAAATTGATGTTTGTGTGATTTGGATATATAGTTACTCGTATAATTATCTTACCCATACGTTGTTTGTTATACATAGTGCCATGGTTTTGATATCCGTCCCCGTCGGCCCTCGTCCGGGTTATGATTCGGATGTGGTATATTCTCTTTTAAAACTATTCATTGCGTTTCATGTTTATGACAAATTATGCCCATCAAGTTGACATAGATATTTGTATGTAGGAGGTAGTTGAACCGGAAATTCCAACGGACCCTATTGTTGAGAGGTTAAATTTAGTTGAAAGAGAAAACCAGGATTCGAAGGAAAAATTGAAAAGAATTGAGGGGGAGAAGATGGAATTGGAGTTGCATGTTGCCGATGTCGTCGATGATCACAAGATTAAGATGGAGAAAATGCACTTGAATATTAGAAAGATTAGAAAATATGCCATTCATTGTGAGGCTTGGTATCATTATGCTGTTGGATAAATTGTCACCTTAGTTGCGATCTTGATCGCATTTATTGTTGCATTTAAATTCTTCAGCTAGAGAGTTATTTGTTTGTTGCATTTAAGTGGTGTATGATCTTTGTGTATGAACTTTATGTATTGTATTAATTTGGTGTTTTCGATGCTGTGTATTGAAGATGAGCCGGCAATGGATGTACGATGACCGATGCTCTCCCGAGTTCATTAATGGCGTGCGTACTTTTCTACTTGCGGCTGAGGTAAACAAGCGGGCAGATGGTTTTATGCCTTGTCCATGTGCTGGCTGTAAGAATGGTCATAACTACTCTATGTCAAGAACCATTCACGTCCACCTGTTTGAGTCCGGTTTCATGCCCCACTATAATGTTTGGACCAAGCATGGAGAAAGAGGGATTATGATGGAAGACAATGAAGAAGAAGAGGACGACGGCAGCTATCCTGGCCATGGGTTCCCTGAATACGATGATACAACAATGAGGGAAGAAGCTGAGCCGGTAATGCGGGAAGAAGCTGAGCCGGCAATGCGGGAAGAAGCTGAAGAAGAGGCATCAGATGAGCCCATTGATGATCTAGGTCGGGCCATTGACGATGCAAAGAGAAACTGCGCAAGTGATTTGGAGAAGAAGAAGTTGCAGCGCATGTTAGAGGATCACAAAAAATTGTTGTACCCGAATAGCGTAGGTGACAAGAAAAAGCTGGGCACCACACTGGAATTGCTACAATGGAAGGCAGAGAATGGTGTATCTGACAAGGGATTTGGAAAGTTGCTGGTAATGATAAACAATGTGCTTCCAAAGGACAACGAATTGTCCGAGAGTACGTACGAAGCAAAGAAGGCTCTCTGCCCTCTAGGGTTAGAGGTGCAGAAGACACATGGATGCCCTAATGATTGCATCCTCTACCGCGGTGAGTACGAGGATTTGAACGCTTGCCTAGTATGCGGTGCATTGCGCTATAAGATCAGCCACGATGACCCTGGTGATGTCGAGGGTGAGCGCCCGAGGAAGAAGATTCTTTCCAAGGTGATGTGGTATGCTCCTATAGTACCACGGTTGAAACATTTGTTCCAAAACAAAGAGCATGCCAAGGCGATGTGATGGCACAGAGAAGACCGTAAGAAAGACGGAAAGTTGAGAGTACCCGCTGACGGGTCGCAGTGGATAAAAATCAAAAGAAAGTATGGGAAGGAGTTTGCAGATGACGCAAGGAACGTATGGTTTGGTCTAAGCGCAGATGGCATTAATCCTTTTGGGGAGCAGAGCAGCAACCATAGCACCTGGCCTGTGACTCTATGTTTGTATAACCTTCCTCCTTGGTTGTGCATGAAGCGGAAGTTCATTATGATGTCAGTGCTCATCCAAGGCCCTAAGCAACCTGGCAACGACATTGATATGTACCTAAGGCCATTAGTTGAAGAACTCTTACAACTGTGGAATGGAATAGGTGTACGTGCATGGGATGAGCACATGGGGGAAGAATTTGACCTAAAGGCGTTGCTGTTCGTGACCATCAATGATTGTCCTGCTCTCAGTAAACTTTCAGGACAGACAAACAAGGGATACCACGCATGCACGCACTATTTGGATGATACCGACAGTATATATTTGGCTAATTGTAAGAAGAATGTGTACCTGGGACATCATCGATTTCTTCCGAGCAGGCATCTCGTAAGAAAGAAAGGCAAGCATTTCAAAGGTGAGGCGGATCACCGGACGAAGCCTCGCCACCGTACTGGTGCTGATGTACATGATATGGTCAAGGATTTGAAGGTGGTCTTTGGAAAGGGTCCTAGTGGACAACCTGTTCCGAATGACGCTGACGGACGCGCACCCATGTGGAAGAAGAAATCTATATTTTGGGACCTGCCCTATTGGAAAGACCTAGAGGTCCGCTCCGCAATCGACGTGATGTACGTGACGAAGAATCTTTGTGTGACCCTGCTTGGCTTCTTGGGCGTGTATGGGAAGACAAAAGATACACCTGAGGCACGGGAGGACCAGCAACGTATGCACGGAAAAGACGGCATACATCAGGGCCATGCAAGCTACGCTCTTACCAAAGAAGAGAAGGAAATCTTCTTTGAATGCCTGCTCAGTATTAAGGTACCGTCTGGCTTCTCGTCGAATATAAAGGGAATAATAAACATGGCAGAGAAAAAGTTCCAGAACCTAAAGTCTCATGATTGCCACGTGATTATGACGCAACTGCTTCCGGTTGCATTGAGGGGGCTTCTACCAAAAAAACGTTCGATTAGCCATTGTGAAGCTATGTGCATTCCTCAATGCAATCTCTCAGAAGGTAATCGATCCAGAAATCATACCAAGGTTAGAGAATGATTTGGTGCAATGTCTTGTCTGTTTCGAGTTGGTGTTCCCACCATCCTCCCTGATACATTTTGATTTAGTAGGCTTTCATATGTAACATTTTGATTTAGTTGATTTAGTATGCTAGTGGATTTAGTATGCTAGTTGATTTAGTATGCTAGTTGATTTAGTTGATATGATTCAGTTGATTTAGTAGGCTAGTTGATTTAGTTGATTTAGAACATTTTGATTTAGTTTATTTAGTATGCTAGTTGATTTAGTTGATTTAGTAGGCTAGTTGATTTAGAACATTTTGATTTAGTTGATTTAGTAAAATGGCGCCACCACCAGCACCACTATGTCGACTGTGCAAGTCAAGGTGCGCCAGTAGCCTTGCAACTGGCAAGCTGTTTGGCATCTACTTCCATCCGAGTTTTCGTCATGCGGCGGTAAGAAATTAGATGAAATGTAACAACTATTTTATTTTTAGTGTTGGCATTACTGCATTGTGTCATTTTGCTTTTCTTACACAGATCGTCCCATGCAATGTGAGGTTGAAATTCAACAAGCTGACACGAGACACTGTGACATTTGAGGCTCCTGGGGGGACGTACACTATGGAGGTCGAGAAAGGACGCAATATGTCGCAGATTGGAGGAGATGAATGGGCCCGTTTCCTCGCTCGCATGCGTCTTACTGGTGGTGAGTTGATCAGATTCTCCTTCAGACCAGAAAGACCCAAGCTGGTTTTCATTTATATCAACCTGGTGGAAGATGATGAAGATGACGAAGATGATGAAGATAATGAGGACCCACTCAATGAAGATGATGAGAGCCCACTTCATGAAGCCATCATAGCTCAAAGAATGAGGCTGAGCGAGGAGGAAGTGTGCAACCTATGGGACATAATTCCGCGACGTGATGACTTTGTCGGGGTGCCATTCGTGTCTCGCCTGACAAGTACCATGGTCGATCGGCATGAAATGGTATGTTACACATACTGCATGTAGTAATTTGATGATATATACATGATGTATTGTTATACTTACAAATCTAGTCGATGATATACTTTAGTGTAGAGTCTGATCACATGCTTAGGCTATTTATTAATTGATATGTTTTTCTTATTCAGAGATTGCCAAAGAACCTATCTGTGAGTTGTGGTGTCAAGCCTGATGAAGAAGGCTCAGTTGGACTACGCCTTACCGCAAGGGGCTCCGTCACCACATGTACTTACCGCATGGGCACAGATGGTCGCACACACTTGAACTCGGTTGGGTGGAAGAGATTCCTTGTTGGCAAGAATCTTCGTGCTGGACAGGCCATCCTAATTACTATCAGGAACACCCACCACCCAGGCTTGAGGATGATGATCGTCATCGATATCATCTAGAACTACATATGTGTATGTGGCTATATCATCTAGAACTACATATGATGATCGTCGTCGATATCATGTAGAACTACATATGATGATCGTCGTCGATATCATCTAGAACTAAATATGATGATTGTTGTCGATGTCACCTTGTACTTCTTGAGGATGCATGTTGAGTATATATGAAATTGTTATCTAGTACTCCCTCGGTTCCAAATTACTCATCGTGGTTTGAGTTCAAATTTGAACTAAAACCACGACGAGTAATTTCGAACCGAGGGAGTACTACCTAGTACCTCTAATGCTTTATGAAATTGATATCTAGTAGTACCTAGTATCTGGAAATTGCAGTTTATCGAAGCCGGAATGGGGAAATGGTGAAAGATATAACGGTAGCGCTGGACCGGGAAATCGCTACAGCTAAGTAATAGCAGCGTGTTCCTGAAAAGCGCTGCTGTTATAGTCAATAGTGGTAGCGCGGGTACAGGCAGTGCTACTACTAAGAGTTAGCTGTAGCGCCTTATTGGTAGCGCGGGTACCCGCGCTGCTGATAGGCCTAAAACCCGCGCTGCTGCTAGCCTTTTCCCTAGTAGTGGAGGTTCATGGGAGTCTTAAAGAAATATGTTCATAACCGTGCTAGGCCAGAAGGAAGCATCTCCAAGGGCCATGAAAATGAGGAGGTCATTGAGTTTTGTATTGACTTTATTCCTGACCTTAAGCCGATTGGTGTTCCTGAATCGCGGCATAAGTGCAGACTGGATGGAAAAGGAATGCTAGGAGGGGAACAAATAATATGTATGGACGGACATTCTCTCACTGAAGCACACTACACAGTTCTACAGAATTCCGCCTTGGTGGCTCCGTATATGGATGAACACCAAAATTTGCTACGCTCCAAACACCCGGAGCGGTCTGATCACTGGATTACACGTGAACAAACCAGGAGTTTCGCCAGCTGGTTGCAAACACGTACCATGCATGACGCCTCTATTGAAGATGACCTGTACTTGCTGTCCCAGATACCATCTGCGAATATAATGACTTTCAAAGGGTACGAGATAAATGGTAATACATTTTACACGATCGCCCAAGATAAGAAGAGCACCAACCAAAACAGTGGTGTCCGCTTTGATGCAGAAACCAAGACGGGAAAGGAAACATATTATGGTTATATACATGACATATGGAAACTTGACTATCGACGTGGTTTGAAGGTCCCTTTGTTTCGGTGCAAATGGGTCAATATGACACGAGGCGGGGTAACGGAAGACCCGCAGTACGGAATGACAACAGTGGATCTCAACAATCTTGCAAAAAACAACTCAAAAATAAATAAAACAAAAATAAATAAAGCAAAAAAACAAGAAAATAAAAAAGCCCGCCTACTGGGCCAAAGCGGCCTGCATACGACTAGAAACCCAACGTTTTGTTGGGCCAAGATGCAGGCCCGCAAATGCCCTGTAGGCCCACAGGGCAGCACAGAACAGGTAGGCCCAGTAGGCCTGCTTTGGAGAGGAGATCGAGAGAGCTACCGCACTGGGGCTTATAAACCAGTGCGGACGCCCCTCAGCTAGCGAGGTGGGACTAAACTTGCCGCACCGCACCTGCGCCAGCACACTCCCTTTAGTACCGAGTCGTGGCTCCAACCGGTACTAAATGGGGGGGTCTTTAGTACCGGTTGATGCCACCACCCGGTACTAAAGGGGTGCGCTTCCCGCCGCTTCGCCTGGCCAAAAGAGACCTTTAGTACCGGTTGGTGGCTCCAACCGGTACTAAAGGTGTTTTCTATATAAGAAAACACTTCGAAAAATTTCGTCAGTTTCCTTCTCCACTTCCCTCTGCTTCATTGCCGCCGCCCAGTCCCGCGCCGTCGCCACCCCCGTCGTGCCGTCCCCGTCGACTCTGCCCCGCCCCTGTCCTCGTCGCGCCGCCCCCATCACGCCGTCCGCGTCGCCGGCCCGTCCCCGTCCCCGCACCAGCCCGCGTCCACGTCCCCACACCTGTCCGCGTCGTCGTCGCCATCGCCGTCGCCTCGACCTCTCGCCCGCGCTGTGAGCCCCTGTCCCCCCTCTCCTCCCTCCAATCGAAGCCGCCGCGCCACCGACGCCGTCGCCGTCGCCTCTGCACACACATTCATACACAAACACACACATACACACAAACACACACACACAATGTTTTTAGTTCTTAGTTTTTCTGTTTTTAGTTTTTAGTTTTTAGTTTTTTTTCTGTTTTTTCTGTATTAATGTTATATAAATGTTAGTTATATATAGAAATGTGTTAGAAATGTTAGAAATGTTAGTTATATAGAAATGTTAGTTTTTTCTGTATTAATGTTATAGAAATGTTAGTTATATAGAAATGCTAGTTTTTTATGTATTAGTGTTATAGAAATGTTAGCTATATAGAAATATTAGAAATGTTAAAGAAAAATTAGTTATACAATTTTAGTTATAGAAATGTTAGAAATCACAATCCAATCATTTAAAAAATGTTACTTTTGCGGCATATAGTATTTGTTGTCGACGATGCCCCGCCGGCATCCTCACCGTCGACCCGTTTGCGACGACGTCCTGCTTCAGAGGACCCATGTCCGGGACTGGGCTCCGTCGGGCTGGCACTGGGAGGTGCTACCTTCAGGGGCGCGACGCTTGGTGAGGAACCCAGTCCCGTCGACCCTGATCTCCTTTGGTGGCATTCGCATGGGCCACTTTCGGTCCAGAGGAAGCCGGCCCCGCCAGAGGTGGTACGTCGCCGTGTCAGGGAGGAGGACGAGCACGCCCATCGCTACATGGCTGCTATGGACGTCAGGTTCTCCAATACCTGGCATGTTCTTTTGGGAGATCACCCGAGCTATGATCCAGTGATGGTTCCTTCCCTTTGGGTGTCCACCGCCCGCACCTCAGGAACCGCGAGTGGCCTAGATTACTCTATAGTATTCGATCTTTATTAGCTTGCTAGCTAGCTAGCTAGTGATGTATTCGATATTATATCTATTATTCGAGACGATGTATTCGAGATTATATCTATTATTCGAGACGATGTATTCGAGATTATATCTATTATTCGAGACGACGTATTCGAGATTATATTTGATGATGCTTATTATGTACTATGATTGATTCAGTTTTTCCTTATTAATTGATTGCATCTATGCATTGTAATTTGAATATATTTCTTTTGGATTAGTTAAATAAAACCTATGGCGGACAATACTGGCAGAGAGGGAGAAGTGGCCCTATTCAATATCATACGCAATCCTCGCGGGCCAGATGATGATCAGAATGAAGAAGATTATGACGGCTCCGAATATCTAAACAACACCGGGAGGGTGATATGATATTCGATCGCGACGACCGAATTGATGAAGTCGTGAACTATGAACATGACGAAGAAAATGTTGACCTGTAATTATCCTCACTATATTCTTTTATGTGGTATTATGCAGGATGAAGATTTATGAAATGAAAAAAGGTGGATGATATGGCATTGGGTTCGTTGACCCAAATACCATTAATGAATACACATGGAAATTAGATCCATATTACGAAAAAAGTGTAGAGGAAAGCATGCTAGAGTTCTTCAAGCGCCTCAAATACAATGAAGATATACTACTTCCTTACAACTTCGAGTGAGTCACACTGTCTTGTGCTACAAATTCTGTTTTTGCCTACTAGCTAGCTACATGTTTTTGCTTACATATGCCCGCTTAATTAAGACATGAAAACGTGTGTGCATGCAGATTTCACTGGATCTTGTTAATCATTAAAGTTGATGAAGGAACAGTTGAAGTACTAGACTCGCTACTTAAGAAAGCAAGTAACTACACCACCATGAAGGGGATAGTCAACGGGTAATTTCAATCATTATTAACTATATCTCGGCCTATTTAATTAGTTCGTCATTTCCAGATATCAACTATTTAATAACCCATTTATTCATTTTCTTTGTCGGTGGGCAGGGCTTGGGCAAAGTTCATCAGGGCCACTCCAGGCCCATGGAAACAAAATCTGAAATGGTATCGACCCCAGGTAAGTAATTAAGTAGTACTAGCTAGCTGCCACCTCTTTAATTATCATGCTTGATTAATTATTATCTGATCAAATTCCATTCTCGTAAAGGCCCTAAAGCAGGCGCCGGGGAATAATCTGTGTGCATACTACGTTTGCGAGAACATTCGCATGATGGCGTCTGAAAGGAGCAGATCTCAAAGACAGGAGTGGGTACGTTTGTCAGAACACTATTCACAATTTTTACACCATTATCGATATCTAGTCACACAACTAATACACATGCATATTGATCTCCTTCTTAACAGTTCAAAGAGGTGCGGGAGAAGCTCCTACCAGAGGACAGCATAGAAGCAATTCAAGAGGAAATAGCGGGATTTTTGCTCGACCAGGTCATAGATCCCAAAGGAGAATACTATTACCCGCTACCGCCCCCATGAACCACTTCCAATTGTTATCGTGCTCCGACGGCACCAATTAGGCTAATGCCACTGGCTCCGAAGGCACCAATTAGGAGAAATTATAGATAGCTAGCTAATTGTATATATATACACATGTGTGTATATATGTGTGAATTAATTAATGGTGGTTGTGAGACATTCGATGATATATATATATATTATGATCGGTTCTACTAGAAATTCTATTTATATATATGCATAATGTGTACAATATGTAGTATCATAAAATACCAGCAAACGAAAAAGAATTAAATGGAAAACACAAAATTAAATGAAAAAGAAATCATAAACCCAAACCCCCCCCCCAACCTTTTAATACCGGTTGGTGTCACCAACCAGTACTAAATGGCTCCCTGCCCCCGAAGCTGGCTCGTGCCACGTGGTTGCCCTTTAGCACCGGTTCGTGCTGAACCGGTACTAAAGGGGGGGGGCCTTTAGTGCCCACAATTTAGTGTCGGTTACCGAACCGGCACTAAAGGGCCTTACGAACCGGTGCTATTGCCCGGTTCTGCACTACTGAAGAAATTCGTCACCCACCCACCACCCACTTAGTAGCCACTGTCGACGACTTAACCGACATGCTCGACTTCGACTCTGAAGACATCAACGGTATGGACGACAATGCGGGAGACGAAGAGGAACCACTGCCCACAGGGCACTGGACAGCCACCTCATCATATGATATATACATGGTGGACACACCCAAAGAAGGCAATGGCGACGAGACAGCGGAGGATGACCCCTCCAAGAAGCAACCCAAGCGCCGACGTCAGCGGCGCCGCTCTAAATCTCGCCAAAGCAAAAGCGATGACACCGACACAGGAGATAATAGCACTCCGGACAGTGCCGAAGACGACAACAATCCCCTCGAGCAAGATTTAGAGCGGGAGGATGGAGAAGCCAGCCCTCCCGAGAGAGCGGCAGATGGAGAGGCGGAGGATGATAATTACATGCCTCCCTCCGAAGATGAGGCAAGCCTCGATGATGATGAATTCGTCATGCCTGAGGATCCCGTCGAACAAGAGCGCTTCAAGTGCCGGCTTATAGCCACGGAAAATAGCCTTAAGAAAAAGCAACAGCAGCTTTAAGCTGATCAAGACTTGCTAGTCAACAGATGGACCGAAGTCCTTGCGGCCGAGGAATATAAACTCGAACGCCCCTCCAAGAGTTATCCAAAGCGTAGGTTGCTACCCCGACTGGAGGAGGAAGCACTCAAACCTACATCTCCAACATATGATGCGGCTGACCGGCCACCTCGTGGCTGCGACAGAGAGGCATTTCAGCCAAAAACTCAGCCCGCGCCCCGACGCCACTCAAATATAATGACAAGGCACGGGGAAACACGCTAGACCTGCGAGACGTATTGGAGGACAAAGAAAAACATGCAAGGTCGATCTACGGATCACGAGGGCGCGCCACTATGCGAGACGAGAACCGTCACACCGGATATAGTAAAAGTAAATCCGGTCGGGCCGAACACAGCGGACAAGACTCATTCGAGCTGTGTCGCGATATAGCCCAGTACAGAGGCGCTGCACACCCCCTATGCTTCACAGACGAAGTAATGGATCACCAAATCCCAGAGGGTTTCAAACCCGTAAATATTGAATCATACGACGGCACAATAGATCCTGCGGTATGGATCGAGGACTTCCTCTTGCACATCCCCGCGGTGATGATCTACACGCCATCAAATACCTCTCACTCAAGCTCAAAGGACCAGCTCGGCATTGGCTCAACAGCCTGCCAGCAGAATCCATTGGCTGTTGGGAAGATCTGGAAGCCGCATTCCTCGACAACTTCCAGGGCACTTATGTGCGACCACCGGATGCCGATGACTTGAGCCACATAATTCAGCAGCCAGAGGAATCGGCCAGGCAATTCTGGACACAGTTCCTAACAAAGAAAAATTAAATCGTCGACTGTCCGGATGTAGAGGACCTAGAAGCTTTTAAGCTCAACATCCGCGACGAGTGGCTCACCCGGCACCTTGGCCAGGAAAAGCCGAAATCTATGGCAGCCCTCACGACAGTCATGACCCGCTTTTGCGCGGGAGAAGACAGATGGCTGGCTCACAGCAATAACATATGAAAGAACCATGGTCCTTCAGATACCAAGGATGGCAATGGCAGGACACGTCGCAACAAACACAAGCACCGCATCAACAACAACAATACCGAGGATACGACAGTCAATGCCGGATTCAAAGGCTCTAAACCCGGTCAGCGGAAAAAGCCATTCAAAAGAAGCACTCCGGGCCCATCCAGTTTGGACCGTATACTCGACCGCTCGTGTCAAATACACGGCACCCCCGACAAGCCAGCCAACCACACCAACATGGATTGTTGGGTGTTCAAGCAGGCGGCAAATTAAACGCTGAAAACAAAGATAAGGGGTCACATAGCAATGACGAGGAGGAGCCTCGGCAGCCGAACACCGGAGGACAGAAGAGGTTCCCCCCACAAGTGCGGACGGTGAACATGATATACGCAACCCACATCCCCAAGAGGGAGCGGAAGCGTGCGCTAAGGGACGTATACGCGTTGGAGCCAGTCGCCCCAAAGTTCAACCCATGGTCCTCTTGCCCGATCACCTTCGATCGCAGGGACCACCCCACTAGTATCCGTCATGGCGGATTCGCCGCACTGGTCCTAGACCCAATCATTGATGGGTTTCACCTCACTTGAGTCCTTATGGATGGCGGCAGCAGCCTGAACCTGCTTTATCAGGACACAGTGCGCAAAATGGGTATAGACCCCTCAAGGATCAAACCCACAAAAACGACCTTCAAAGGCGTCATACCAGGTGTAGAGGCCCATTGCACAGGCTCAGTCACACTGGAAGTGGTCTTCGGATCCCCGGATAACTTTCGAAGCGAGGAGTTAATCTTTAATATAGTCCCGTTCCGCAGTGGCTATCATGCACTGCTCGGGCGAACCGCATTTGCGAGATTCAATGCGGTACCGCATTATGCATACCTCAAGCTCAAGATGCCAGGACCTCGGGGGGTCATCACAGTCAATGGAAACACAGAGCGCTCTCTCCGCACGGAGGAGCACACTACGGCCCTCGCAGCAGAAGTGCAAAGCAGCCTCTTAAGGCAATCCACCAGTTCGGCGATTAAAGACCCGGACACCATCAAGCGCGCCCAGAGTAATCGGCAACAAGACCGCCTGGCACGTTCCGAGCTCGCATAGCAATGCGGCCCCCGCCCCAGCCCCAGCCAAACGGCAAAATCCATGCCACGTGTACACAATTACACATTGAAAATACCATGGGCACAAGGGGGAGGGGGGAACGACTATGGCACGCCCCAAGACGCGGCTCAACCGGACTAGGGGCTTCCCGCTTTGTTATTTTTCTCTCTTTCAGGACTTTAATCTCTGGAAACCTTGTCCGACAGTATGATTGCCGGACACATGATGCAGCAACCAAGGAGGCAGAAAGCTACATCGCACCACTGAACTCCCAGGTGGATTCCGATAATGAGTGAAATACTTGCTTTAAATACCATTCCTCAGCTTTCCCTTGAAGGGGACATGTCAAATAGTCCTACTTTCTGCTTATCGCACTACTTGTATCATTCTGCTTTAACGCACCTTTTTGAATAAACAATGCATAGCACTAGACTATTATCGCATTCTCTATTCTTCTTTTTCTATATATATATATATATATATATATATATATATATGTTCATCCATGACATCCAGCACCCGTACACTCTAGTACGGCCAGTACGCTAGGGGCTTAAGCATACCCCATAATACGGCGTGAGAAGTCCGAACACTTTCGACAGTGCGGCACCCCAAACTTATAGCATTATATGCATCAGCTCCGAATCATGTCTTGGGTCAATAATTGGGTTTGCCCGGCTCCCATGTTTTGATACCTTACGTTCCGCTATATCGGCTAAGGTAGCACTGGGAGAACTACTGCAATTGTGCCCCTGTTCAGCTGGGCTAAGCACCTCAGTAGAGAAAGCTAAAACTGACTGTCATGATAAGGCGAGAGCTGGTCGCTGTTCGAGAGGTTTCGATTCCCTAAAGACTTATGTCGCTTAGAGCGAGGAGTCGGCTTTGTCCGGCTTAAGGCGTGTCTAGCGCCCCGAATTCGGCCTTCCGAATACTAGGGCTTCGCTAAAATTTAAAATTATAGAATTCTATGGCTAAGTGAGAGTGATAGAGCATTATAGTTTGATTGCCTTGTTTGTTGTGCTGAGCACCTCCCTCGAAGGACCCAAAATTGGGAAAAGAGTGCTCAGGTTTATCCCGAACACCCCAGCACTCATGGCGTGGGGGCAGAAGCCGACGACTAGCCATCTCTTAGGTTTGATAAACAGCCGAACAAAAGGTAATATTTTAAATTCAAACAAGCATTGCATAGCGCATATGAACAAATTTTCATAATACAGGATCACACGAGCAAGTTCATTCAAATATTACATCTTTTGCACACTCGTCCGCTACAAGACGGGCACCCTTCAGGACACCCTCATAAGACATCTTGGGGTGGCAATGCTCCTTGCCCTACGGCGGCCCCTCCTTCACCAGCTTCTCGGCGTCCATCTTGGCCCAGTGCACCTTTGCATGGGCAAAAGCCCGGCGGGCACCTTCGATGCAGACGGATCGCTTGATGACTTCCAGCCGTGGGCAGGCATCCACAAGCCGCCTCACCAGGCCGAAGTAGCTATTGGGAAGGGAGTCGTCAGGCCACATCCGGACTATAAAGCCCTTCATGGCCTGTTCGGCCGCCTTGTGCAGCTCGACCAGTTGCTTCAGCTGGTCGCTCATAGGCATCGGGTGTTCGGTCCCAGTATACTGAGACCAGAACAACTTCTCCGTCGAGCTTCCCTCCTCGACCTGGTAATACTTCGCGGCATCCGACACGCTGCGGGGCAAATCTGCGAATGCTCCTGGAGAGCTCCGGACTCGGGTAAGTAACAAGTAATTCACTTTCACATGCTTGCTTTGCATATTGAATGCCTTACCCGCCGCTATCTTCCTCATCGCCTCAATTTCCCGGAGGGCCTTTTGGGCTTCGGCCTTGGCATGCTTTGTGTTCTCGAGGACCGCGGCAAGCTCGGACTCTCGCATCTTCGAGTCAAGCTCCAAAGCCTCGTGCTTCTTCACGAGAGCCTGGAGCTCTTGCTGCACCTCGCCCACCCGTGCCTCTTGCCTTTCCCGCTCGGTGCGCTCCTTGGCCGCTTTGTCTTCAGCCTCGGACAGCGCTTGCTTCAGGGTCGCCACTTCGGTCGTGGCCCTAGCACATTCATGATGATCCTGTCATTTCGCAACCACATTTTCTTTTATATATAGACAAGGTATTACTTACCTTTGTTCTCCACGAGCTGCCTCTTGGCAGGGCCGAGCTCTTTCTCGTACCCCTCGAGGTCCTGCTTCAGTGCGGCGACCTCCGCAGTCAGTGCGGCAAAGGTCAGCAGCGAAGCCTGCATACGCATACAGACATACTTATATTAGACTCCTGCAGATATTATTGATCCTCTATTCGGCTTTTCTTTGTGAACACCAAACAGAGCATCAGGGGCTACTGTCTATGCGGTAATATTTTTCCTATATTTTAAATACTTACCTCAAAGCCTGTTAGAAGGCTGGCACAGGCTTCAGTCAGTCCGCTCTTGGTGGACTGAACCTTCTTGATCACCGCACTCATAATAGTGCGGTGCTCTTCGTCGATGGAAGCGCCACGAAGCGCTCCCAGCAGGTTGTCCGGTGCCTCTGGATAGACAGAGGTCACCGGCACGGGCGTCTTGCCCCTTTTGGAAGGGGGCCACCTGCCCGAGTCCGGAACCACTGGAGGTTCCCACGCGGTGTTTGGCTGAGGGCCGAACTTGGAGCCCCCGGGAGCCTTGCTCCCTTTACTCCTGGAGTCCGGAAGGTCGCCTTGAGGCGCCTCCGGGACTGTCTCCCACCGGCTAGGTGCCCCTTGAGACAATACCTCGGCATTGTCCGTAGGGCAAGGGGAGGAGGCGGTTGGAAGTGTATCACTATTCATGTCCGACGATTCCAAGGAACCGTCCAACGATGATACATCGATACGGGCTTGGGGCGGACTGCATAATCATATTCGACGTTAGGAGAAGCAGTGCGACAAAGGTATACTATGAGTTACTCTGGTATCTGAATACTTACGACTTCGCCAGGGGCTTGGCCCTGAGCAGCCACTCGTCTTCGCCATCGGCGGCGGTGGTGGAGAGGTCCGGAAGGAGAGTCCTTCCCTTCTTGGATCCTTCGGCCTCCCCGGTTGGGGCGGCCTTCCTTTTCTTGTCTCCCCCGGCTGGAGGGGGAGAATCTTCATCATCCTCCTCCTTGTTTTCACGGGAGGAGGGTGTCTCGGTGTTATCGGACGATGAGTCCGATACCACCTGGCGCCGGGAACTCTTTCGGGTTCCCTTGGCCTTCTTCTTGGTCTTGTCCGGCACCTCATAAGGAGCCGGAGTCTGCATCTCCGTCAGGAGAGCGTCCGCAGGGTCTTCGGGCAGAGGGGCCGGACAGTTGATCTGCTCCGATGTCTCCACCCAGTCCTGTCAAAGGCATGGGAGCTCAGACCCCGCACATGGTTAAGCTATGGGAAATAAATACCCTACCAGATGTACAGAACTTACCGGATTCGCATGGTGCTTCACGCTTAGCCCGCGGTCCTCGGTAAGAGAAGGAGGGACCTCGGTACCCTTGAACAGCACCCTCCAGACGTCTTTATGTGTCGTGTCGAAGAGCTCGCTGAGGGTCTAGTGCTGCGCCGGATCGAACTCCCATAAGTTGAAGTCCCGTTGTTGACACGGGAGGATCCGGCGGAAGAGCATGACCTGGACTATGCTGACAAGCTTAAGTTTCTTGCTTGTCATGTTCCGGATACACTTCTGGAGGTCATCCAGCTCCACCGATGAACCCCAGGACAGGCCCTTCTCCTTCCAGGAAGTGAGCCGCATGGGGATTCCGGATCGAAACTCGGGGGCCGCCACCCAGTTGGTGTCGCGCGGCTCGGTGATGTAGAACCACCCCGATTGCCACCCCTTTATGGTCTCCACGAAGGAGCCCTCGGGCCATATAATGTTGGGCATTGATGACCCACAAGTATAGGGGATCTATCGTAGTCCTTTCGATAAGTAAGAGTGTCGAACCCAACGAGGAGCAGAAGGAAATGATAAGCGGTTTTCAGCAAGGTATTCTCTGCAAGTACTGAAATAAGTGGTAATAGATAGTTTTGTGATAGGATAAATTGTAACGAGCAACAAGTAACAAAAGTAAATGAAGTGCAGCAAGGTGGCCCAATCCTTTTTGTAGCAAAGGACAAGCCGGAACAAACTCTTATAATAGGAAAAGCGCTCCCGAGGACACATGGGAATATCGTCAAGCTAGTTTTCATCACGTTCATATGATTCGCGTTCGATACTTTGATAATTTGATATGTGGGTGGACCGGTGCTTGGGTGCTGTTCCTACTTGAACAAGCATCCCACTCATGATTAACCTCTATTGCAAGAATCCGCAACTACAACAAAAGTATTAAGGTAAACCTAACCATAGCATGAAACATATGGATCCAAATCAGCCCCTTACGAAGCAACGCATAAACTAGGGTTTAAGCTTCTGTCACTCTAGCAACCCATCATCTACTTATTACTTCCCAATGCCTTCCTCTAGGCCCAAATAATGGTGAAGTGTTATGTAGTCGACGTTCACATAACACCACTAGAGGCTAGACAACATACATCTTATCAAAATATCAAACGAATACCAAATTCACATGACTACTCATAGCAAGACTTCTCCCTTGTGCTTAGGAACGAACATAATTACTCACAAAGCATGTTCATGTTCAAAATCAGAGGGGTGATAATATGCATATAGGATCTGAACATATGATCTTCCACCGATTAAACCAACTAGCATCAACTACAAGGAGTAATCAACACTACTAGCAACCTACTAGCACCAATCCTGGACTTTGAGACAAGAATTGGATACAAGAGATGAACTAGGGTTTGGAGATGAGATGGTGCTGGTGAAGATGTTGATGGAGATTGCCCTGTCCCGATGACGATGGTGATGATTTCCCCCTCCGGGAGGGAAGTATCCCCGGCAAAACAGCTCTGCCATAGCTCTAGATTGGATCCGCCAAGGTTCCGCCTCGTGGCGGCGGAGTCTCGTCCCGAAAAGTTCCTCCTTATTTTTTTCTCCTCGAAAGACCTCATATAGGAGAAGATGGGCATCGGAGAGCCACCAGGAGGCCCACGAGGTAGGGGGCACGCCCCCCACCCTCGTGAGAAGGGTGTGGGCCCCCTGGCCTTCATCTTTGGTGTGGATTTTTCTTTATTTCTTTTAAGACGTTCCATGGAGTTTCAGGACTTTTGGAGTTGCACAGAATAGGTCTCTAATATTTGCTCCTTTTCCAGCCCAGAATTCCAACTACCGGCATTCTCCCTCCTTATGTAAACCTTGTAAAATAAGAGAGAATAGCCATAAGTATTGTGATATAAAGTGAAATAACAGTCCATAATGCGATAAATATCGATATAAAAGCATGATGCAAAATGGACGTATCAGGCATCTTCCCCACTATGGCTCCGCCGCATTCCTCTTATTGGCCGCCCACCACCTTCGGCTTGATATTGAAGGTCTTCAGCCACAGGCCGAAGTGAGGCCGGATGTGGAGGAAGGCCTCGCACACGACGATGAACGCCGAGATGTTGAGGATGAAGTTCGAGGCCAGATCATGAAAGTCCAGCCCATAATAGAACACGAGGCCGCAGACAAATGGATGGAGGGGAAACCCTAGTCCGCGGATGAAGTGGGGGAGGAAAAACACCCTTTCATGAGGTTCTGGGGTAGGGATGACCTGCCCCGCGGCTGGCAGCCGGTGCGTGATATCCGCGGCTAAGTATTCGGCTCCACGTAGCTTTTTGATGTGTCCCTCTGTGACGGAGGAGGCCATCCACTTGCCTCCCGCTACAAACATGTTTGGAGAGAGTTGAGGAGAAGGTGTGGACTTGGGCGTTGGAGCTCAAGTGCGCGAGAATGGATGAGCAAGGAGGAAGAAGGCGTGGGAAGAAAAAGGTGAGATCTTATCCCTTTATAAGGGCGGACTAAATTGTGCGCCCCCACTAGCCTGGTAAAACTCGCTTATCCCCCAAGCGCCGTAATTGATAGCGCCGTTGGGTTACCCACATCTGTATTGATGAGAATTCCGTAATAAGGGGAACACGATCTCTGCTTTGACAAGATGTGTCAAGAAACCGCCTCGCGTTATGTGCGGGGCTGGTTAAAGAAAAACGATTCGAATAATTACCGGGCCATGACATGATGTCATGCTGCCAAAACGTGTCAGCAGATTAGATTTCTGGAAATATTATTCTCTCTACGGTGGTATGTGGAACTTATTTTGCGGGGTCGGACACTATCCTTGTATTCAAACTCTTCTGTGGTGTATTCGGAGGAGGAACCCGCCTTGCAATGCCGAAGACAAACTGCGCATCCGACTCGTCGTCATTGAAGCCTGGTTCAGGGGCTACTGAGGGAGTCTTGGATTAGGGGGTATCCGGACAGCCAGATTATATCCTTTGGTCGGACTGTTGGACTATGAAGATACAAGATTGAAGAGTCCCGTGTCCGGATGGGACTCTACTTGGCGTGGAAGGCAAGCTAGGCAATACGGATATGTATATCTCCTCCTTTGTAACCAACCTTGTGTAACCCTAGCCCCCTCCGGTGTCTATATAAACCGGAGGGTTTTAGTCCGTAGGACAACATACAATCATACCATAGGCTAGCTTCTAGGGTTTAGCCTCTCCGATCTCGTGGTAGATCAGCTCTTGTACTACTCATATTATCAAGAATTATCAAGCAGGACGTAGGGTTTTACCTCCATCGAGAGGGCCCGAACTTGGGTAAAACATTGTGTCCCCTGCCTCCTGTTACCATCTGCCTTAGACGCACAGTTCGGGACCCCCTACCCGAGATCCGCCGGTTTTGACACCGACAAGGGGCAATAGGTGCGGGCGGCATCGATGATAGAGGAAAAACAGGGAAGCGGGTCACGTGAGCTCACCCCCGGTGCCGTGAAGGGGGGGTTCGGTGAGGCCGGGGTCGGCCAGTGATGAGGAGGTCGGGGACGGGGCGGCGCCAGCATGGTCGATGGCAGCAGGGGCGGACCCGGGCAGCGAGGGGGGTGTAGAGCACGACGAGGAGTCGAGGACGGATCGGTCCGGCGGGGAGGCGGTCCGGCGAGGTCCTGGGCGAGGACGATGGAGGGAGGGGTCGTGGGGCGGAGGCAACGGTCCGTTGGGCGCGGGCGCGTCGGGCGCCCCCGAGATCCAGAGATGAGGAGGGGAGCGTGAGGGGGAGAAGTGGGGATAGGGCTAGGGTTCGGTGGCGGAGTGGGGGTTAGGGGAAATGGATGGGCCGGCCTGGTGGGCCAAACAGCCCACGGGGAGGGAGGGCAGGCTTTTGTCTTTATTTATTTATTTATTTATTTATTTATTTTCCTTTATCTATTTTTTTACTATTTTATTTTTATAATGTATAAAGTGGATCCCTAAATCGGTGTTACAACATAATCTACTGTCACAAAAAGTTTTACCCCAAACAAAATAGTTTAGTATTTTATAAAATATAAAAGACATTTAATTAATGGTTTTAGCTACTGTTTTAATTAGTTTAGTGCATTTAATATTTTTACAAAAATGTGGTTCCTCCACCATTATGACTTAGGATTTATTTATCCCATTTTGAACATTTTAGTTTTAGCGTTTGAAAACTTTTGATGTTTGCCTTTATTTAAATTTGAATTTGAGCGGGATTTGAACCTTCGCAAGTTTAGCAATAGTAATACCACTGATGTGGCAACGTTTAGCAGACGGTTACTGTAGCTTAACTATCCGGTCCTTACAATGACTAAGCAACAAAGGAGGCAAGCAAACCATATGAAATAGACTCTAAAAAGTGTTGCTTAAAAGGTAAACAAACCATTAGGAACAAGCTCTATGTGAAAGTATGATGCTAGCCTATGCATTGGTTTGACTAAATTAGTTTTTATTGCCTTGTGGAAACAACATGGTCAAACACATTGCAAAAGCGAATAAAGCGAATAAAGACCGACAACACAGTAAAAGCCTGGCCTCTCTAGTCAAGAAGTACTTAACACATAGTATTTAATAACCAGGATTTGAGGAAAGCATTGCCAAAGATTTGCAAGATGAAATGTCATAAATGAGCAGGAAAATCCCTTTGGTGCCTTCATAGAGCACGAGCATGTCACTTACTCCTATTTTCAAATGTGCACGGATTGTCATCACAGTTGACCATCTATCAATGAGAATGCTTCCATTTCTAGGCGAAATGAAGTACCTGGCCATCACTTTCTTTTTCTCAACAATAGCTAGTGTGATTGGACCAGAACAGGGCATTAGTTTAGGAACAACAGTAGGTAGCAATAGTTGTTGCAAGACGAATAAACAATTGTAACACCGCATGAAGCAATAGTTTGTGAAGAGCGTATATAGCATAAAAGACTATGTGACAACTTTTTGTGAATGACACAATTTTTCATATCAAAGGTATACACTAGTGGCACACATATTCCCATTATGTATCCAGCATTGAAACACTTGGTAAGGAAGCAAAGACTATAAACAAATTTTATGACATGCTTCAAGTCTACCCAATGAAACTTGAAATGAGGAGTAGCATGCATCTCATCAACCACACGCTTAAAACCCCTACAAGGAAATAACACCCTTATCACAAATTATATATATATATATATATTAGTAATTATAAGCATAGGAACATGGTCAGAATAGGAAAGCCCATTTTATTGCTTAAGGGTTGGTTATCTAGTTAGAATGAGCACATTAATTTTATTAAGTGACAGGTCAACATGCAAAAAAATTCAAAGAAAACTAACTTTTATTATTGGTCCATCAAAAGATCTATTTTGGTAAGGTCAAATAGATGATAAGACCAGGTTCTGTTATATCCAGTAACACTTTAGTGCCAACACTCAAGAGGTAATACGTAGCAAACTCTCTCCACAATGCAGGGATGAGAATAAGAGTGACCTTCTTCATCGCCGAAATCGGACCTATATCCATGGTTTGTCTACAATGTGACTTCAGTAGAGTATTCACTCAAGTAAAGGCCAAACTTCTCTACCACGAGCGTTGTTGCAAAGTAAGTGATGTACTGCGAGAAATCATAAGACATAATATACCTGTTAGTTGTGAAAGGATAATGTGTTATCAAAAGGCACAGAAATCTACAAACACATAACATATCTGCTATTCAAAACTGTTCTATCAAGAATACACAAGAGATAGTTTGTTAACCAAATATGATATTATGTTGCACCCGGAAAATATGACAATGTTGTGAATGGAAAAGTAGCAACTATGTGTGCACTTTTATCTTGTGATGCATATACAAGCTTTTCTAATAGAACCATACAACAATAATTCCAAAATATCTTGCACTGCTGGTGGGCCCACAAGATTGGAGGCGCGCCCCTTGAGCTTGTGGCTCACTGGTGGGGCCCCTCCTGGTGATTCATCTTCCATTATTTTTTATTAATTCCGAAATAATTCTTTGTAAATTTTTAGGTCATTTGGAGCTCTGGAGAATATCTATCTCTCCTATAGCTTTTTCAGGTCCAGAATTCCAGCTATCGGCAGTTTTCCCCTTCATGTAAATCTTGCAAATTAAGAGAGAAAAGGCATTAGAATAAAACCATAAAGTGAAATAATGACCCAAAACATAATAAATAATGTAGGAAAACATGATGCAAAATGGATGTATCAACTCCCCCAAGCTTACACCTCGCTTGTCCTCAAGCGAATACCGAGCTCAATAACCATGACCCGATGCATATAGTGGGAGATGTCGATAAAACAAAATACAGACATGATAGCATCATGATTATTATTATAGCAACAATATATTGTCATAAAACTTCTCATGATCAGGTAACAATTCATCCACAATACCGAAGTATAAATCGTAAGCCTTCTTGAAAACTAATGAACTATGTTCTCAGTCCTTGAAGCAATTGCAGTTCATCATATTTTTAGAAAGATTCTATGTAAGAGCTTATGTTTAGCAAGTTCACGTACTCAATATCCTATAGTCTTATATGATTGCTGGCACTAATGGTCAAATTTGTACAACAAAAGTTTCAATCATACACATATGAAGATAGGGGTTTATTGTGTTCACCTCCCAACTTATTTACCTCGAGGGTAATGTCAACAATAATAACTCATGAATACCCACATCCAACTAGGTATATGTGCCTGGATCTTTCCTCACCACATGATGCTTGCCAAGTGGAGAATAATTAAGGACGGGATAGGGATGAACATTATTGACTCTCGCATAGAAAGTAAATACTGAAAAGTCAAAGATAGGCCCTTCGCGGAGGAAAGTAGAGGTTGCCATGCATCTTTTATATTTGGATGTCCAAGCTCTTAATGGAAAGGAACATCACTTTGTATTGCCCCTTGTGATAGGAACCTTTGTTATGCAGTCTATCACTTTTATTTCTTTACCATCACAAGATTGTACAAAGCTTATTTTTCCTTACAATAAAAGATAATACATATTTAGGAGCAATATTTATTGCTTTATGCACCGATGACAACTTACTTGAGGGATCTTATTCAATCCATAGGCAGGTATGGTGGACTCTCATGGCAAGAAACTGGGTTCAAGGGATTGGATGCACAGGTAGTATTTCTACTTAGTGCGAAATTTTGGCTACCAAAGATTATAAGCAAGAACCACATGTTGAGGATACATGACAATATAACTTCTATGTGAATATAAGCAAACATAACTCTTGATGTTGTCTTCCTTGCCCAATGTCAACTACTTGATGAAACAGAAAATATTTGATGAGGGCTGACAATCATAATAGATGTCCAATATAGTATATTTATATGTGAGACCTCTCTTCCTTTATTGCTTTTTCATGAATTGCATCAGTGACCAATACTATGTTTGTTACCCTTCAACAAATTTTATCATTGTACTTCTCTTATGTGAAGTCATTAATTACTCCTCACGGGATTAGCATATTATCTTTTTATTCTTTTTATTGCTAGGATTGAAACAAGAAGGTAAAGTACCATAACTCAAACTACTCTTTATTATATAACTCTACTCATACTAAAACTTTATTCCTCCAAATCACGAAATAACTAAAGATCAAACTAAGATAGATAATGATGACCAAAGTGGTGGTGATACGACCCCGGGGCACCTCCCCAAGCTTGGAACAAGCCAAAGGTGGTTCCCATACCCGTATACTCAAGTTTCCTTCCTTGGTGTTGATGGCGAGGAAGTAGTGTGTTTGTCCTCCGTCTTCCAAGGCATAGCCTCCCCATCATATAAGGATAAATGTGTTTCTGGAATCCTTAAATTTGCAGCCAGGCTCACGCCTTTAAACTGGGACTCATACTCACAGTTTTGGTTTTGCAAGTCAAAAACATGGGCTTAGAGATTATCAATCCAGTCATTCAACTTGAAGATGGTGAAGGAAATATGCCCTAGAGGCAATAATAAAGTTATTATATATTTCCTTATATCATGATAAATGTTTATTATTCATGCTAGAATTGTATTAACCGGAAACATAATACATGTGTGAATACATAGACAAACAGAGTGTCACTAGTATGCCTCTACTTGACTAGCTCGTTGATTAAAGATGGTTATGTTTCCTAACCATAGACATGAGTTGTCATTTGATTAACGTGATCACATCATTAGGAGAATGATGTGATTGACTTGACCCATTCCGTTACAATAGCACTTGATCGTTTAATTTGTTGTTATTGCTTTCTTCATGACTTATACATGTTCCTATGACTATAAGATTATGCAACTCCCGTTTACCAGAGGAACACTTTGTGTGCCACCAAACATCACAACGCAACTGGGTGATTATAAAGGTGCTCTACAGGTGTCTCCGAAGGTACTTGTTGGGTTGGCGTATTTCGAGATTAGGATTTGTCACTCCGATTGTCGGAGAGGTATCTCTGGGCCCTCTCGGTAATGCACATCACCTAAAGCCTTGCAAGCATTTCAACTAATGAGTTAGTTGCGAGATGATGTATTACGGAACGAGTAAAGAGACTTGCCGGTAACGAGATTGAACTAGGTATTGAGATACCGACGATCGAATCTCGGGCAAGTAACATACCGATGACAAAGGGAACAACGTATGTTGTTGTGCGGTCTGACCGATAAAGATCTTCGTAGAATATGTAGGAGCCAATATGAGCATCCAGGTTCCGCTATTGGTTACTGACCGGAGACGTGTTTCAGTCATGTCTACATTGTTCTCGAACCCGTAGGGTCCGCACGCTTAAGGTTTCGATGACAGTTACATTATGAGTTTATGAGTTTTGATGTACCGAAGGAGTTCGGAGTCCCGGATGAGATCGGGGACATGACGAGGAGTCTCGAAATGGTCGAGACGTAAAGATCGATATATTGGACGACTATATTCGGACATCAAAAAGGTTCCGAGTGATTCGGGTATTTTTCGGAGTACCGGAGAGTTACGGGAATGCGTATTGGGCCTTATTGGGCCATACGGGAAAGAAGGAAAAGGGCCTCAAGGGTGGCCGCACCCCTCCCCTTGGTCTGGTCCGAATTGGACTAGGGAAGGGGGGCGCCCCCTTCCTTCTCCTTTTCCCTTCCCTTTCCTTCCCTCCTACTCCTACTACTTGAAGGGCTCCTAGTTCTACTAGAAAAGGGGGAATCCTACTCCCGATGGGAGTAGGACTCCCCTAGGGCGTGCCATAGAGAGGGCCGGCCCCTCCCCTCCTCCACTCCTTTATATACGTGGTCAGGGGATACCCCATAGACACACAAGTTGATCTTCGTGATCGTTCTCTTAGCCGTGTGCGGTGCCCCCCTCCACCATAATCCTCGATAATATTGTAGTGGTGCTTAGGCGAAGCCCTGCGACGGTAGAACATCAAGATCATCACCACGCCGTCGTGCTGACGGAACTCTTCCCCGACACTTTGCTGGATCGGAGTCCGGGGATCGTCATCGAGCTGAACGTGTGCTAGAACTCGGAGGTGCCGTAGTTTCGGTGCTTGATCGGTCGGGCCGTGAAGACGTACGACTACATCAACCGCGTTGTGCTAACGCTTCCGCTTCCGGTCTACGAGGGTACGTAGACAACACTCTCCCCTCTCGTTGCTATGCATCACCATGATCTTGCGTGTGCGTAGGAAAACTTTGTAATTACTATGTTCCCCAACAGATGGTGTCTCTGATTTCCTTCTTGTACCAATTGTGCTGGTGAACAAATTCGGTGATCATGGAGTGATTGGCGCTAAGCCGGCATTCTAGCATTCCTTAGCACTTGAAAAACCTCTAGCTCCACTGCTTCAAGCCTGGCCTGCTCGTTTCCCTCCTTCCTTGGACCCTGAATGTGCCAGATGTGGAGCACCCCCTCACGCAATTCCATGGTTTGAGGGTGCTTCATGCGGGTGGAGGTAGCTATCTGCGGTGGTGCGCGGGGACGGCGACTGGAGATAGCAACGTGGTGGTCAGCGGAGGCGGATCACCGTCCATCTGGCTGGAGATAGCTAGCTGCGGTGGCGCGCGGGGATAACAACTAGAGGTCGCGACGTGGCGGCCGGAGTGGTTGGATTCGGGTCTGTGGTGCGGTTCAGTTAGCTATGGCGGGTGTGTGTTTGTTTGGCTGGGTCACTTCCAAAGTGGCCCCACAAGTAAGTAGGGGCAACTTATGTCAATTTTGCAAATAGTGACAGGTTTTTTCTCATCAACTGGGTAGAACGAACGCTCAACTCATGGAAGTGTGACAGAATGGCATTTGTGATACATTATCAAAAGTTAGAGTGGCACAAATGAAATGCCAAATTTTAGAGTGGCATAACCAGAATAGGCCAAAACTAGAATGGCAACAAAACTTTCGCTTTAAAATTGGTGAAGAGTGTTTTAGAAAGAAAAGTATGGAGTTAATAGATTACCGTATGTCTCGCATATATACAGCTTTTCAGCCGGTTTTTTTGTAGTCTAATATCTGGTCTATTGTCGAAAATGGCGGCGTATACCCCAATGCTAACATGTTAGCTATTTTTTAGGTTCTTTTTCTTATTTTTATTCCAATACAATTTTTCATGTTTCCCTACTTTTTCTTTCAATTCTTTTAAAATTTTTTTCCAATTTTGACGTAATACTCTGGAGAAAATGATTGTATATACAAATAAACAACCTCAAAATGCATGAACTTCGTTTGAAAAGGCACATACACTTTCTAAAATTTCAGACGAACATTTTATTTATACCAGGATACCTTCTTAAATTTACACAAATGATTTTAGAAGGAGCAATTATTTTTATATATGTAAAATTTTGATTACATGAAGATTTTAAAAAATGAGTTAACACATTTCAAAATTACATGAATAGTTTAATTAATGTACGTGAACACCTTTTAAAATTATATGAAGATTTTTTAATTCATGGGCACTTTTAAAATTATGGTGGTTTTTAGTACCGTACACTTCTCAAAATTACACTAGTGTTTTTTAAAATATATAAAAAAATTTACTCTTTTTAAAACTGGTTTACAAGAATTATGGAATTATACTCCCTATATGAATTTGAACTAAACCACGGCAAGAACTATGGAACAGAGGGAGTATCTATTTTTTTAGGTAAAGAGGGAGTGTCCGCTATTCTTGACTTAGAAATAAACTAAAAGAAAAATTGTGTGTGGTAACAAGCCGCGTAGTGGCCGAGCCTTAGGAGGACCTTCAATTGGAGTGTACCGCGCTGGGCTGACCCATCTACGGTGTTTTAAACAACAAAAATGGTGCCCCCGTGGTGGATCGAACCAGCGATCTCTGCACCGAGAGCTCGTCCCTGGCGCCTTATGCGCCAGCAAACGAACCCAGCGCCCACGCACCTGGTTATGCGGGCCGGCCCAAGAACGAGGCGAAGAGGTCGTTCAACGCGCGGCTTCCGATTAAAAAAACAAACGGCTAGAAAAAATATGTAGAAAGAGGGATTCGAACCCACGTGGCATTCCTGACAGAATTGGAGCTTCAACCACTGCAACGGGATAACATTTGTGTGTTACATACGTAAACAATTTTATTTGACCTCGAGTTTCTGCCGCAGTATAAATTATTTGAAAAAGGGGAACCAGAAATTGAACAAGAATTAGCGAATTTCAAAAACAGATCATCTATTTTGAAAAAGTCACGGATTTCAACTAAATGTTCACAAAAAAATTAAAATTTTCATCATTTTTAGAAAAAATTCATCGATTTTGAAAAAGGTTCATCGCTTTTGAGAAAAACAAGTTCATGAATTATAAAAAAGTTCACGGTTTGAGAAAATTTAATCGGTTTTGATAAAAAAAGGATCACAAATATGAAAAAAGTTCACCAGATTTTGGAAAAAGTTCATGGATTTAAAATAAGTTCATCACTTTTGATAAAAAAGTTTACGAATTTGAAAATAGTTCATCGAGTTTGAAAAAAAGTTCATCGAGTTTGAAAGAAGTTCATCGAATTTGAGAAAAAAGTTCATCAATATTGAAAAAGTTCATCAATTTTGCGTCAAGCCAGGAAGAAAGGAAAAAAGAAAAGAGAAGAAAGAAAAATAGAGAAGGGAAAAGGGAAAATGATAAAAGAAAAGTACAAGGAAGAAAAGAACTAGAAAGGTGCACATAACCATTAGGGTTTGTGGCGTGGTGGTTTGTGTTGTGTAAGATGTATGGCGAAGCAGGAGGTTTCCTGTTCGAATCACGGTGCTGCCGCTTTTTCTTTTGCTTTTGCGTTTTCAAAACAGAAATAAAAGGGCCGGCCCATATAGCGACGATGAGAGATCAGGGAGTGTGCCTATTCGAGGTGGCCTATATTCGGAGCGCCGAATAGGATTTGGCTTCTGCACCGACCAAAGCTTACCAGATATGTCGACTTACATCTTTCCTCTTTATTGGTTCTTCTATCTTTCCTATTTCTTTGTCCTTTTCTCGTTTTTCGTTTCTATTTTTTTATTTTCTCTTCCTTGTTCTATATTTTTGTTTCAAATTCGTGAATTTTTCTCTATAAAATCAATGCACTTTTTTTAAAATTCGATGAACTTTTTCCAAATTTGCTGATTTTTCTCAAATTCAATGAAATTTTTTCCAAATTTGCGAACTTTTTCATATTTGATGAACTTTTTTTTAAGATCCATTAAAAACATTAAAATTTGATGAACTATTTTCAAGTTTGATGAACGTTTTTTGGAAATCCATTAACTTCTTCTCAATTTCAATGAACTTTTTTTCAAATTTGATGAACCTTTCTCAGATTTTTGAAAATCGATGAACTTTTTTTTTAAATCAATGAACTTTTTTCGGGTTTGTGTACTTTTCTTCCAAAATGGAGCAGTTTTTCAAAATCCATGAACCTTTTCCAAATTAATGATTTTTTTTCCAAATTATTCAAAAAATGTAAGGTATACAATAGATGGTTCTGTGAAATAAAATAGCGCGGCGACATTGTTTATTACGCAGTTGCCGCTGTTACTAACCACTAGCGACAGGGTAGCTCGAGCGTCTATTGGGACTTGTACGTGAACTCGAAGGTTGTGAGTTGAAGAGCTGTAGAGATCTATATTTGTGCGCCTTTGTGCGAGCTTTTGTGTTCGCTGCTCAACCTGATTTCGTGGGCTGGCCCAACTAAGTGCGTAGCGAGCCCAGGGAGAAGTTCGGGCGCTGGAAGCTCCTGATAGGAGCTCCCCAATGGAAGACACCTGTACAAATCAAATATCCTATATGGAAAACCGCCTCTTTCCCGCACGAAGCCTCTTCCCACGAAGTCATCTTCCTCAAGGTCTCCTAAATGCACCATGGATGTTTAAAATATATCTTGTATTTCAGAAACTATTCATGAAATTTAAACAGTGTAGATGTAGTTTTTTTAAGTTCTATAAAAAACGTATTTCTATTAAGAAAAGAGGGGCCATAAACATGGAGAAATTATTAAACAAAAAATAAAGCCAAATATAAAAACCAAAGGCAATCTGAAGAACTGGAAGAAAACCAAAAAAATGGGGGAAAATGTGACACATGAGCCGGCTTACTCGATCACCTTTGTGCGACAGGAACCGAATTCGCCAATGTGGATGACAAATATATTTTTCCGATGTAAAGTGACATGATAATGGGAGGTCCCACTTATTGCAGCGAATTGCCTGCGTTTCGCAAATTGGGGGGGGGGGGGGGGGGGGGGGGGGGGTCCCCCACCTAGGCCGACCACACGGTAGCACCCGCCCGTGAGTGGTGTAAAAATCTCCAAAAAAGTGTTGTGATAAACAAGAATCAAACTCACGACCCTGCCTTGTGGAAACACCTAGCTAGCTAGTGGAGCTAGTAAGTGTTTGTGACATATACACAGCACAACAAAAAAGAACTAAAAACATTGGCAGATCCAAAAAAAATCAAACATTTCTTAAAAAAAATTGGAATTCGTAAATATGATTTTTGACAAACAAGATTTCGACAAAATTTCTTAAAAAAAATTACGAACAATTTTTGACAAACACGATTTTTAAAAAATATAAAAAATTGAAATTAGTAAAAGCATTGAATTATTTAGAGGAAAAAGAAGTATTTTCCGCACTTGTGTACAAATTTCGAAAAGTTGGATCATTTTCAAAATTTCCGAACAAATTTGTGAAACGGGAATAACTTTTAAAATGCTGAATAATATTTTAAAAACATTAACATTTGCTAAAAACAATGAATTTTTCAAAACACAAGCAATTTTTGAATTTGTGGAAGAAAATGTACAATATGGACATTTTTTCAGCTTCTGAGTATTCCTTAAAAGCGAAAAAAATTGAAACAAATTTCAGAACAGAAACCATTTTTCAAGTTTCAATAAATTATTTGAAATGCCAACATTTTAAAATTTTCCAAACATGTTTTGAAAATAATAAAAATAAAATGGAAATTTTCAAATAAACAAAAAATATGAAAGACAAAATTGAAAAATGAAAAACCCAAATAAAAAATTGAAGAGCGAAAAATAAGAAAATTGAAAATAATAACAGTAAAGTTTGCCGGCCATTTACCATGTTCGGGTTTGGTCCATGTACAAGAGGCCTTACTTTGTGATGCGTTGTGCGGCACATAGGATTTTTGCACAATCGGCGCTGAATAGAGTGGCAAACCCTATTTGGCGTTGCAGGCGCCAGTTGTAGGGCAATTTCGCTAATGGTCGCCAACAGCGCTCCCCCGCTGGGCCGGCCCATCTCACAACTTTTAATTTTGGCTTAATGTGTAAAAAAAAGGAGTGCTGGAGAGATTCGCACCTGCGACCTGTAGTGTACGTTCCACTCGCATCAGAAAAAGAACACATTGAGGCAGTGGCCTTCCTTTTCATCTTTTATACTTTGCCAGGCGTTTTTTTTCTTTCTTGTTCTGTGTTTTTTCTGCACCGCTTTTACGTTTTGTTTCTTTTTCTGTTTCTTTTCTTTCATATTTTTTCCTTTTGCATTTACTTTTTATGCACAAACTACTTCCAATTGGATGGATTTTTTTCAACCTTGTTGAACTTTTTTTAAAATTTGATGAACTTTATATTCAAAATTGAGAATTTTTTTGAACATCAACGAACTTTTTCTTCAAAACCAGTGAACATTTTTCAAATCTGATGAACTCTTTATCCACATGGATGAACTTTTTTACAAAACCGGTGAACTTTTTTCAAAATTTCTGTACTTTTTTCTTAAATTGATGATTTTTTTCAAAATCACTGAACTTTTTTCACATCGAATGATTTTAAAATTCGGTGAATTTTACTAAAATTTGGTGAACTTCTATCAAATTTGACGAACTTTTTTCCCATTTGGACAAAGTTTCTTTCAAAATCAGTCAACTATTTTTCAAAGAAAAATCAACCTTTCCCAAATTATTTTCAAATAACTCAAAAATCTTTTGCGACACAGTTGTATTGGTTCTAAAAGGGTTCACATTGCTATTAATCACTTGCCTTCACATGGTCCTATGGATAGCTACGCAAATCCCGGGATTCAACGGCGCGAGTTAGAATCTACACCAAGGTACTTTTTTGTGGGGTTTTTTGCCCTATATAACACTGGTTGCTGCGCCTTCAGGGGCCGGCCCACTATGAGCTGCATTGGGCGCCAATCAGCTTCTGCGGCGATGAAGGTGCCAAACAGGAGCACCCGAATAGAGTGTATTCCGTATAGCGTGTATACCCCCAATGCTCGCTAGAACTAACTGGCCTGTCAGCCTTTTTATTACCCATACCGGTTTTGGGAACCATCTAGAAAGTTCCTAGTTCTAGATGTTTCCATTATCTCAAAAAAAAATCTTTAGACAGTTCCTTCCGGTTTTATTGGACTGGGTATTGGTGGTTTTTTTCAGACGATTATTTGTTTTTATTTTATTTCCTTTTCTTTTCTTCATTTTCCCTTCTGTTTTCTTTTTGGTTTATTCTTTTCTCTTACTTTTGCTTCGTTGTTCAGTTCTTCAAATGTGTGAACTATTTTGAATTCCAAAATTTGTCTAAAATATATTAAATTTTATCAAATTATAATTTTATAAATTATTGAACATATCCTCAAATTCGTGAACCTCGTTTTATACAAATTTAGTTTACTTTTTTGATTTAAAGATTTTGTAAAATGTACTGAACTTTTTTTATTAATTTGGTGAACATTTTTTATTTTTAAAAAAATTGTTTTCCCAATTACCTAATTTACCAAGTCTTAGAAAATTTTCAAATTCGGGAAGTTTCTTAAATTTTTGGTTTTTAATAAAACCTTCATGAATATATTTTTGAAATTTTTGAACTTAAACTCGTTAACTTTTCTCAAATACATAAACTTTATTGTTTCCAGATTTCATGACTTTTCAATTGTATGAACTTTTTTTTCCTGAAGTCACGCACAATTATTGAACTTCATGTACTTTTTTGAAAATCATAGACATTTCTTTGAATTTTTATTTTTATGAATTTTCCAAATGGGCGCCTAAAGTTCCTCTGCGATGGGCGTTCTAAGTCTCCCCTTTTTGTTTTTTTGAATCGCAAAAAATGCGGGAGAATCAAACGAGTGATCTCCCGCATGGATCTATGCGGCAGTAACCAGCATGCCAACATGCCTGTTCTGTTAAATAACGTCTTCTTCCATCTTTTCTTCCTTCTTCTTTCCTTTTTCCTTCTTTCTTTTTCCTTTTTCCTTTTTCCTTTTTCCTTTTTTCTTGAACTTTTCTTACAATCGATGAACTTTTTTCTTAAAATTATTGATTTTTTAATTCAATTCAATGAAATTTTCTCAATTTTAATGAACTTTTTTCAAATTTGATGAATTTTTTAAAAATAAATGGATCAATGTTTTTCAAAATTGATGAACTTTCTTAAAATAGAGATACTTTTTGTCAAAGTTGATGAACATTTTTTGACATTCGGTAAACATTTTTCAAATATCAATGAGCTGTTTTTTCAAATTCTTTAAATTTTTTTAAATTCATGAAATTTTTCTTGAAATTTGATGAACTCTTCTTCATAAAAAAGCAACTTTTTCAAATGGTTTTCAAATAATTCAAAAATCTAATAAATAACGCCAATACAATAGTTCTTACATATTTCGTGTTCCTATCAATCACTAGTGCTTAATTACGGCAGTGGTTAGCAGATAAATTCATACGTCGTAGCTGCACGGTGTCAGTTCTAGTTCGGGAAAATGAAGTGGAAACTTTCCGTTTTCCGACGGAAAATGGAAACAGAGAGGAAATATGGAAACAAAAGCGGAAATTTGCAAAACAGAAGTGGAAATGGGATTTTTTTTATGTGGAAATGGAAACAAAAACGGAATGATGTTTTCCGATGGTAGCACTCACAAAAATATATGAAAACAAATGTGGTAGCACTCAGTTCCGTTCGTTTCTACTCCGTTTTCATCCATAGTTCTAGTCCTTTTAGACGCACTTTTTGCGTCTTTTTTCTGCGAAACAATTTTACTACACTGTGCATCATGGGCCGGTCCGTAAGGTGGATCACGTGGGCGCCAACTATCTGTTCTGGCGCTTAAGACGCTGAACAGGAGCTCTGCTATGTGCCACCCGCAACGACACTTGGTGCAGTGTCGCCTGCAGGGAGCCATTGCTTGGCAGGCATAGTAACCACCTGTGCATGTCAAGCTGATGTTACTTAGACGTCACCCACATTTTTTTTGGGTTTTTCTTCACATTTCTTTTTCTTTTTTGGCTTTCGTTTTTACTATTTTTTTATATGTTGAAATATTCTCTCTCTATATATGTACATATTACAAAAATTATTTTACATTAATTTTGAAAAATCTTAATCATTTATTTGATAATGTTAAACACGTATAAAAAATATTAATCATGTGTACGAAAAATGTTTGTTGCAATTCAAAAATGTCATGTTTTAAAAAAATGAATGTGATATTTGAAAATTGTTTATACAATGCATGAAAATATGTTCATGCAATTCGAAATAATGTTCGTACATTCCAAAAAACTTGTTCACCTCATTTCATAAAAAAGTGTATAAATGTAAATAAAATGTTTTCGTATTGTAAAAATTTTTATTCATACCATTAAATAAATGTATGTGACATTTTAAAGAATAATTCCTGCGATTCAGAAACATAGTTTTGATACTTTTAAATGTCTATACAACGTAATAAAATGTTCCCTTACATTGAAATGTGGTCATATGCATTAGGAAAATGTATGCAAAAGATTAAAGAACTATTCAAAATTTTCCAAAAAAAATCCATGAAAATTTCAAAAAATAATCATTCCCAATAAGAAATGTACAACATTTATGTTTAAAATATCAATGTGTATTCATTTTTTTCAAAATATGTATTTTATTTTGTAAAATACAACATGTATTTGAGAAAAGTCCAACGTGTATAAAAATTGTTTCATGTGTGCGCTAAAAATGTACATTGTGAACTGAGAAAAAGTGGACATGTGTTAAAATAAAGAAAATCAATAAAACCGACAAAGAAACTGAAGCAAAGAAGAAAAGTGAAGAAAAGGAAAAAGAGAACAGACCGAAGAAAACAAATAAAAACAATGGGAAAACATAAGAAAAGGAAAAAGAGAACAAACCAAAGAAAACTGAAGCAAAGAAAAGTATTTTTTGATGATGTTTTCTGTAAAGGAGAATAGACTATAGGGCCATAGGTTCACTAGTGGCCACTCTGTGCATTCGGTTTACATGGTTTGTTTTATATATTTTTGGTTTGTAGGGTATAATACTTCGGTAAATATGGTATGAAATTAAAATACAGTTTGGTTTCGGTATATATCAAATTATTTCGGTATGGTCTCGGTATATAGCATAAAAACCAAAGTTGACGTGAATTTGAGAATGACGTAATAAAAATTTACAAATTTATGACTCAAAAGACATACTATTTTACTAGAATAGTATATAACTATATATATAAGGTTATATACATGCATTAGTTCATACTTTGGTGGTTATGGACGTGCTTAGCATTTTTTAAAGAGAAAAATGACTATGTTACACATTTGAATAAGGCTATGATGCTCTCCGAAACAAGTGTCATTTGTATCCAGAAGTCTATGATGCTCTCAATGCAATGAGGCTAATTCCATTTGTGACGTTCAGGCATCCATAAAGTGAAGATCTAGTGATGCAGTTCCTTGCCACAATGTGGTTTGACAGTGATGATACCTAACTCTCTTCTAGATGTCAGGTACCCAACAATGTCAGGCGCTTATGCCAGCATTTAGAGCGATTACTGGCTAGCCGTTTTTCTAGAGGAGCATCCTAAGTATGGTTGTGTTCGTGAGGTTGGGAGATATGAGTATGAGATTCCCTTCGCACACAAGCCTGAGAAATCCTTTGTTGCAGGTTCTACTAAGGATTTGATTCCCACTTATGACTGCTTGCGCCACATTCTTCACCACACCCTCACTCTAAAGATTAGAGATTCGCAAAAACTTGAGGAGAACCATGATTGATGTATTTTGTCTATGCTGAGAATGAGGAGGTGGATGTTCTTGACTACATGTTTGCAGAGATTCTGAAGTGTGTGATGGCTCAGAAGTCATGCATCTATGCAGCATTAGTTAAAGCATTGATCGAGTTTTGTCTTCCCTGCTATGGTCACATATCATACCAGTGCACCCAAGAACAATAAAGGTTTCAAGCCACCTGACCCAGCAGAGTACAAAGGCACCAAGAAGGGGTGCAACACGAGGCATGCAGAACCGTACTACATACACTCCAGGTTGTGCCTCTAATCCTCGCATTCCCAATGCAACTGTGATGACTGTTCTTATGAGCATGAACAAGCGTGAGAAGAATATGTTTGTTTGAGGTTTCAACAATCTGCTTGAAATGTGCAAATCTATTCAAAGGTGCCAGATAAAGGACATTAACAAAGTAAAGATGTACATGCACCAGAGGAAGGGAGAGGAAGAACCTGAGCATGAGATTGTGCAGCCAGGCCCCGAGGACAAGGATAACATGGCCACCGACTATGAAAACTTGTTGGCTAAATGGCACTTTGACGATCAAGATGATGCTTTAAGTGCCCCTCCGTGCATCGAGGCTTCGTTATCATCGCCTTTTGCTCTTTTTTGGCGTCTTGATGCCAAAGGGAGAGAAGTGTTCTGTTTTGGACTGCTTTCATTTGGGAGATCTCAAACCCTCATGTTATCCTTGATTCTTTCTTTAGGATTGTGATACTTTTTTTACATTATTGTACCTTGTGGAGGTGAATCACTCTTTAATTCAATGTTAGACTTTGAGATAATGTTCATCTAGCTATGACATGGATGTGCCATGCTTATTGTATCCATTATGATCATACAATCTTGTGCACCTTGTCGTACATATATATGTTGCTCTCACACCACACCTCTTGCATGTGATCTATGCAGCTTGAGGGCTATTCTTGTTGATCACATGTCAAGGTTTTGGTCAATGATTTAGTTTGTATCTTTGCTTCACTCATATCATTGCAGATGTATATTGATATAGGGGAGCTCCTTATATTAGTAGAGTTGCATAGCATCATTCCTTGATTATTATTATTATTATTATTACCATGTGCTAAAATGAATTTCCCAAAAAGGGAATTGAAAGTGCGTGTAGTCCCTAATAGTTTTTTTGCTATGATGACAATGTTTCAGCGATACTAATGACGGGTACTACAGTTTATCTTACGTCACCGGTCTCTTGAGGTGTTCTATAGGGAGTGATTGACTCCCCCTCCCACTTCAACAAGGAATGTTTGGTTCCTTTTAAGTCATAGGACAATCGCACTATTAAGAGGGGTCGACTAGCTTGGAAAATGGCATAGGATCATGCAAAACATACACTAGTAGAAAAAGGCCCATTTGTCCCGGTTCCAGAGGCCCATTTGTCCCGGTTCTGGAACCGGGACTAAAGGGTCGGTACTAAAGCCCAATACCTTTAGTCCCGGTTCGCCTATGAACTAGGACAGATGGGGTTCCACATGGCCGCTGCGGCTTGCCCAGGCAGGAGGGCCTTTTGTCCCGGTTGGTAGCACCAACCGGGACCAAAAAGCATCCACACGTCAGCACTTTGGGGGGTGGGGTTTTTTTTTTTTTTAGGGGGGGGGGGGTTGGGGGTTTTGTAGGGTTAATTTAGGTGTTTCATATATTGTGTTAGCTAGCTAATACAGAGAAGTGTCCTCTCTTATCTCCGTGCTTGGTCGACGCTACGTACTATACGTATAGAGAGGACTCGACATGCTAGCTAGTAAGAAAATGAAGGAAACCATTAAGTACAGAAGATCTTCATGAACATATACAGAGAGAAGTGATCGACCTCTCCTTCTCGGAGAGATTGGTCGAACAACAAGTTTTCGTATATCTATCCGACGCTACTGGCTACATATATACAATATAAGATCTCTTACAATCCCCTAACATCTGAAGTCAAGAAAGAATCCCGCCAATTCCTCCTGAATTGCTCGTATGCAATCTTGTGGTAGGAGTTCATTCCGCATCTGCCACATCTAATTTGAAGAAGGGGGTCAATACATATATATGAATGAAACTCAATGCAAATGATGGTAATAAAATAAAATTGTGAATATTATTGCTTACGCACTTCAAATTGTCTTTTAGAGTAGCCCCGCTTATTCTTGGCCGTCGCGTTGTAGATGAACTCGCAAACGTAGTATCCACAGTAATCATTCCCGGGTTCCTGCCACAAGCACTTTACGAGAAATAGAGGTCAATCAAACTGATAATCAAGCATTATAATGTATTGATGAAAGTAGCTAGAATCAACGGGAGATGCGCAGAACTAGCTAGCTAGTAGTACTTACTTTCGGGTGTGTAAATCGCAGCTCCCCTAGCAGTCCCGGAGCTTTTGCGGTGAATACTTTCCAAACCCTGCGAGACAAAGAAAACAATTACGTGATATTAGGAAATGAACAAAGTTGCCGATATGGTGTGATAATGATCGATTGAACTTACTTCTCGAGCATTTTAGTCATGGCCGCATACTCCTCGGGATCTTTTCGTCTCGAGTCTAAGATGGTTACTAGTCCCTCCTCAAGCTTAATCTCTAGGAGAATAAAGTGGAAGCTGCGCACGCATGCATAACTCATCAATTACATTACTATAACCTCGAGTAATAAGGGAAACCGAATATGCACAAGACAGTAACACTCACTTGAAGTTGTAAGGAAAGAGTATTTTATCTTTGTTTTGATTTTGAAGCAACGATCATAGCAAGTTGGCCTCGGTTTCTGCGGCATCATATTTACTGTCCATTCATCTATGAGATTTGTGTTAATGAACCCAATATCATAGATTTATGCTTTTCTGCATTCGACGATCTTCAATCTGCATAATATAGTGAGGATAATTATATATACATGTAATGAAAGAGCTGAGCTATATATAGAGACTTAATTACAGAAGTAGTACTTACAGACAGTAGCAAGTGATGATTATTTTATCGAGGGCCTTTTGATTGAAAAACTGGAAGAACTCCTCAAATGGAATAGACAACAGATCAATTCCAACGAGTTTGTGCTCCTCTTTAACTCTCAACGTCAAAAAATCCTTCCCAGACTCACTACACGTTTTCATGTACCACTCATGGAATTTTCGCATCATCGTTGTTAGAGGAGGATGAGCAGGTTTGACGAGAGGGTTCCCGTGCCTGTATTTGAATTTCTCCACCTTCATTGTATCAAAATGTGCATTGTCGGGCAGGTAATCTGCAGGATTGGTACCGGTCACCATCCCCAGATGATTAGTGACGATATCGCTAGACACCTTGAGCAGGGGGCATGATTGGTTCGCTTGTTCGCCGAGCTGGGGATATTTTTCCCACTTCTTCGTTCTGCTAACCTTCGATCACTACAAGTACTTCCCGACTGCTCCGCTTAGATATATGACCTTTCAATAATGCGCTCATAGTTGGTTTGCAGCGGAGACGGTGGTGCTCGCTTCAGGGCATCGACAGTGCGCTTCGCTGTCACGAGATCTATCTTCTCCTCCGGAGGTGGATGTTTCATAGCTCTTCACATTTCAAATAAGTCCTTCATATAGGCTTGACAGATCTCCGCGTTTTCTTCCATGGTCCTCTCGTATGGTAACTTCTCTAGAGGCTTGAGAGATGGACCGAATCTGTATTGCCTCCCGCCTCTGGTTGTACAGCTAGACGACGGAGCAGCCGGAGCGGTTGCTGCTGTCTTCCTTCGTTGCTTATGAGGCAAAGAAGGAGGCGGAGTGCTACGATGCACCTGAGAAGCCGGAGAGGCGGCGGCTGTCGGTGTTAAAACCGGCAGATCTCGGGTAGGAGGTCCCGAACTATGCGTCTAAGGATTGATGGTAACAGGAGACAAAGGGACACAATGTTTTACCCAAGTTCGGGCCCTCTTGATGGAGGTAATACCCTATGTCCTGCTTGATTGACTTTGATGAGTATAGGGGTTACAAGAGTTGATCTACCACGAGATCGTAATGGCTATACCCTAATTGTCTAGCCTATATGATTATGATTGCCTCTACGGAATAAACCCTCCGGTTTATATAGATACCGGAGGGGGCTAGGGTTGTACAAAGTCGGTTTACAGAGAAAGGAATATTAACATCCGCACACTAAGCTTGCCTTCCACGTCAAGGAGAGTCCCATCTGGACACGGGAGGAAGTCTTCTGTCTTGTATCTTCATGGCCCATTAGTCCGGTCCACGTCACATAGCCCGGACGACCGAGGACCCCTTAATCCAGGACTCCCTCAGTAGCCCCTGAACCAGGCTTCAATGATGATGTGTCCAGCGCGCAGATTGTCTTCGGCATTGCAAGGCGGGTTCCTTCTCCGAATACTTCAAAGTAGTCCTTGAACAGAGAACGTGTACGGCTCTGTGAAACAGACACCACATACAACCACAACATGATATAATATTTAGCAAGTCCCATCTACAGACGGCTTTCGAGGTGAGACGTTATGTCCCCTGCATGGTTATTATTTCGTACCGTCTTTCAACCTCTCGCTCCACATTACGAGACACGGTCTTTATTGGCACATCTTGTCAAAGCAGAGATCGTGCCCGCTTATCACGAGATTCTTATCAATATGGGCGTGGGTAATCCAACTGTGTCGTTTGCACGATCCCTTGGGAATAGGCAAGCTTTAAGGCTCGTGAGGAGGCATTCGATATTCATCGCCTTTATAAAGGGATAAAGACCCACCTTTCTCCCCCACAGCTACCTCTTCCTCAGCCTATGCAGCCCCGAGCTCCAGTGCCTAGGTCCCGATTTCTTTCATTGCTACCAAGCCTTCTAGTCATGCCCGAATCTAGCTCCCAAGCTAGGTGGATGGCCTCCTCGGTCACCGCGGAAGATATCGCGAAGCTCCGGGAGGCAAGGTATCTGACTGCGAAAATCCCCCACAGGCTCCCTGCAAAGGGGCAGGTTATCCCCACCCCAAAATCCGGCGAGAGGATTGTATTCATCTCTCACTTCCTCCACGGGCTAGGGTTCGCTCTCCACCCCTTCGTTCGCGGCCTTATGTTCTATTATGGACGATATTTTCGCAACCTAGCCCCAAACTTCTTTGTCCACATATCGGCATTCATCATTATGTGTGAAACCTTTCTCCGCATCCCCCACACTCCGGCCTATGGCTCAAGACCTTCAGTGTGAAGCTGAAGATAATCGACGGGGAGCAGGCGGAGTGCGGCGGCGCTATGGTGAGCAAGCTTGCCAATACTGTCTGGCCAAAGGGCACCTTCTCGAAAACCTCCAACTTATGGTAGCGGGAGTGGTTTTACATTACCGAACCTCGTGGTACCAAATGGGTAGCCACACCTGCATTCCGATCTGGCCCTCCATTGCGACTCGCATCATGGATTAATAAGGGGCTTGACTGGGGATCAACTGATGAAGTGCAGACGCTGCAAAGTCGTATCCAGAGCATCCTCGAAAAGGACACCAGCCTCATCAACGTGATACAGGTGATGCTAGTTCACCGGGTTCTCCCGTGTCAGCGACAGCCTCTCCGCATGTGGGAGTTCAATCCGGAAGGGCCACGGACCCTTCATCAATTCTTCAACACAACACACAGAGGGATGTGGAAACTATTCTTCAAGACTCAAAAGCAGTGGCCGGACACATCCGAGGACATCGGCCTCGACTGCAACCACCCAGATACCCCGGTAAGTACCCGGCCGACTCCTGAACACAATGCGATTTAATTATCCCATAGTGATGTCCTGAGAAACCTATCTTCATCCAGGGCTGGATAAAGAAGGCGGAGCGAATCAGGTGTTCGTTTCCATTTCCCGAAGACTAAGTTGATCCTGTGTTAATGAGGATGTTACGTCTAGACAAGAAATGCCGGCGATGGAAGACAAGAAGAAGAACAAGAGGACTGAGGGTGACCTCCGTTCTAAAGGTGTATTGCACGCTACGTTCGGGGAGACTGAAGCTCCCTCGTCCGAAGATGAAGACAAAGGGGAAGAAGAAGAAAGGGTTATTCCTTCCCCCCACGGGAAGAAAAGGACTGCCCCCGAAGACTTGGAGGTGGAGGCACTCAAGAGAGGGAGGATAACCCTGTTAGGTGGTTCAGGTTCGGAGGATGATGTTGACGCAGAGCTCCTTTCTAGGGACAAGCCCTTTGCCGAATCGTAAGTGAACACGGATGCTCTAGGTATATCCCGTTCTTTTTGGTTTTGCAAGGGTAACATTTAAACCATATGTTCACAGTCCAGCCCGCTATCTACCTCCACAGTCCTCCTCATCAGGGGACTTGCCTCCGGAGATGATGGAAAGCGAGACGCCTCCACAAGCTTCACCGCCCCTAAGGGCGGACGACTTCGAGGTGTCGTCCCGAAGGATCTCCCCTGACCATTCAGCGGCGCGGGGGGCAGAGGAGACAGTGCCTTAAGGTGATATTTTGACCGTCAAGGGTCCAGGGGAGGCTGCCCCTGCGGGGACCAACAATGAGCGCCCCGAACTATCCGGTTTACAGCCGGAGACGACTCTAGGGTCGAGTAAGCGTACCCTTTTGGAGGGAGTTCACACTCCCGTAGCATCCTCTGGGAATACGGAGGTGCCGGATACACTAATGGGAACATTGCAAAGTGCATCCATCACAGAGGAACATCGTACCTTAATGGGTACGGTAGTTGAGAGGATTCTGTCAATGAGAAGCGGATTGAACAAAGCCTTCACGAGCCTGCTGAGAGGCTTCGAGGTATGCAATGTAATAACCGCTCTTTTATGCAAAAATGCGCCTGTATATAGTTAGTAGCCCCTAAGGCTCTGGTCGGTTTCCACATGAAGGCGATCAGAGGATCAAAAAGGATATGCTCAGGAAGTAACATGATTAATTTGAAAACAGGCTATTATGTCAAAGGCGACTGCCCAAGCCGCGGAAGTTACAGATTTAAAGAAGAAACTTGAATTAGTTGATGAAGACATTACCCATATTAACAGGCGGCTAGACGAGGCACAAGGTATGTTTTGGCACTGCTCGCTTACGCATGTATAATAGTATGAGCACGAAGCTGAAAACTATACAATGTGATATGCCTGACTATAGATGGTGCTTCCGCGATTGAGACCCTGAGGGACGAGCTTGCCCAGGCCAAGGAGCATGCCAGAGTGAGTAATGCGGCTGTCCAGAAGGCGGCTGCTGATTTAAAGGCCGAACAGGCCACTCGGCGCCAGTGCGAGGAGAGAATATCTGTCATGGAGCGAGAGCTAGAGGATGCCACTAGCAAATGCAAATCACTCGAGGAGGATAACAAAGCCAAGGTCGCTGAACTCGACAAGGCCTTACAAGAGGCGAGAGAAGCACAGTCCGAGTCTAGAGCGGCTCGGGAGGAGATCTGGCAAGCTGGGGAGATAGCGGCTGGTAAGCCCTTTCTTTTACAGACTAAATCCGGTGACCCGAAGTATGCTCTGCTTAATCAATTGTGCAGTTCTCCAGACGCATTCTTGGACTTGCCGAAGAGTGTGTCTTCGATGCGGCGCAGTTCTTCCAAGCGCGGGAAGGATGTTCTGCGGAGAAGCTTTTCTGGTCACAATTCAACGTGCCACGGCGTCAGGCGTTGCTGAACGAATAGATGGCATAGTGGGCCGAGCTCCACAAGATGTCCGGAGCTTCCATGAAGGACGTCATGGTCCGGCTATGGCCGGCTGAGCCCATCCGAACAACTATTTCGGTTTGGTGCAGCGACTTGTCGATGCAGTGCCGCGTATCGTCGACGCCGTCAAGCGGTCGGCATGCATAGGAGGTGCTCGGATGGCCTTCCCCCGCGTCAAGATATACTGGGCAAAGATGAAGGCCACCGATGTTGCGGCTAAAGGCCCGCCCGGCAGCAAGGACCACCGCACGCCGGAGCATTATTTGGAGGATGTCCTAGAGGGCGTCCGCTTGATAGCCAGAGCTCGAAGGACATTATGTTCGAATAGATGCACTGGAATTGTGAGAACAATATTATGATATATTAAGGCTGTGTTATACTCATACCTTTTTGTGAAAGTTTTTTCCTCCTATGTGGCCCTTTTTTTATAATCTGAAAGTTTTCCAGTCGTCGGCTTCAGTCCCCTCGCATATAATATGGGGGTGTTTGGATTAACACTTGATCACTCTTGACCCAACATCTTGGTCCATAACGGAGGTGTCAGTGCGGCGAACTAGGCAATCGGACTATAGGGCTTTAACACTTTCACTTAGCTATAGGAGTTTTACGGTGGGTCTACGATGTAGCCCCTAGTATGTACGCGGTGATCCGAGTACGGTTGCGTTACATAGGTGACAGGGACACGGTCCTTCGTGTAATACGGAAAAATCACTAACGATTGTAATGAATTGCCGAGTAGCTGACCAGCTCTCGCCGCATCATGACAGTTAGTTTTTGGCTTTCTCTACTGAGGTGCTTAACTGGACGAACTAGAAACACAATCGGAGTAGTTCTCCCTTTACTACCCTAGCCGACCAGACAGAACATAAGGTAGCAAGCACAAGAGCCGGGCAACCCAACTATTGACCAAAGACATGATTCGGAGCCGATGCATATAATGCCGAACTCGGGACGCCGAAATGTGCTGAAAAGCTGTTCGGACTTTTGTTTGGCAACACATATGTTGCCTTATAGAGCCCCTGGCAGTTTTATGCCGAGGTGTGTACGTGGAACCACATAACAGACATAATAAAAATGATACCGAATAAGAATTTTGGCTCACTGAAATCTGATTGATACGTCAAGACGTGATCTTATAGAAGGTACCATAATCACCAAGGCCATTTACATGCCAGGGGTCTAGGGCGAAGGGAAAAGCTCTATACATGTACTTGAGCGAAGTTGTGGTCTTCCTGCCGCACGTCTGCGCCTTCGCCCAAATAAGAAAGATTTCTTTAAAGGAATGGTCTTCGGCCATATATATGGAACCGGGATCGGAAAGAGTCCTCGTGGGTCTGAAGAATGAGAAGGTGTTGATTCACCTGCGGTAAAAAAGGAAGGATGATTAAAGAAAGGGCAAGGCCGTATAAGGTCGAACCTTTGTATAGGCATGTCCGTATATTGCCTCCTCCGATGTCCAAGGTATTTTGAGTGCATAATTGTGCATGTTGGAAATATGCCCTAGAGGCAATAATAAAATGGTTATTATTATATTTCTTTGTTCATGATAATTGTCTATTATTCATGCTATAATTGTGTTATCCGGAAATCGTAATACATGTGTGAATACATAGACCACAACACGTCCCTAGTGAGCCTCTATTTAACTAGCTTGTTGATCAAAAGATAGTCATGGTTTCCTGACTATGGACATTGGATGTCATTGATAATGGGATCACATCATTAGGAGAATGATGTGATGGACAAGACCCAATCCTAAGCATAGCTCAATGATCGTGTAGTTCGTTTGCTGTAGCTTTTCTGAATGTCAAGTATCATTTCCTTAGACCATGAGATTGTGCAACTCCCGGATACCGTAGGAGTGCCTTGGGTGTGCCAAACATCACAACGTAACTGGGTGACTATAAAGGTACATTACAGGTATCTCCGAAAGTGTCTGTTGGGTTGGCATGAATCGAGACTGGGATTTGTCATTCCGTATGACGGAGAGGTATCTCTGGGCCCACTCGGTAATGCATCATCATAATGAGCTCAGTGTGACCAAGTGGTTGATCACGGGATCATGCATTACGGCACGAGTAAAGTGACTTGCCGGTAACGAGATTGAACTAGGTATTGGGATACCGACGATCGAGTCTCGGGCAAGTAACGTACCGATGGACAAAGGGAATTGTATACGGATTGATTAAATCCCCGACATCGTGGTTCATCCGATGAGATCATCATGGAGCATGTGGGAGCCAACATGGGTATCCAGATCCCGCTGTTGGTTATTGACCGGAGAAGCGTCTCGGTCATGTCTGCATGTCTCCCGAACCCGTAGGGTCTACACACTTAAGGTTCGGTGACGCTAGGGTTGTAGAGATATTAGCATACGGTAACCCGAAAGTTGTTCAGAGTCCCGGATGAGATCCCGGACGTCACGAGGAGTTTCGGAATAGTCCGGAGGTGAAGATTTATATATAGGAAGTCATGTTTTGGCCATCGGGAAAGTTTCGGGGGTAATCGGTATTGTACCGGGACCACCGGAAGGGTCCCGGGGGTCCACCGGGTGGGGCCACCTATCCCGGAGGGCCCCATGGGCTGAAGTGGGAGGGGAACCAGCCCCTAGTTGGCTGGTGCGCCCCCCTTGGGCCTCCCCCTGCGCCTAGGGTTGGAAACCCTAGGGGTGGGGGGCGCCACCCTTGCCTTGGGGGGCAAGGCACCCCCTTGGCCGCCGCCCCCCTAGGAGATTGGATCTCCTAGGGCCGTCGCCCCCCTAGGCACCCTATATATAGTGGGGGGGGAGGGAGGGCAGACGGACCCAAGCCCCTGGCCTCTCCCTCTCCCTCCCGTGACACTCCTCCGTCTCCCTGCGCTTGGCGAAGCCCTGCCGAGATCACCGTTGCTTCCACCACCACGCCGTCATGCTGCCGGATCTTCATCAACCTCTCCTTCCCCCTTGCTGGATCAAGTTGGAGGAGACATCTTCCCAACCGTACGTGTGTTGAACGCGGAGGTGCCGTCCGTTCGGCACTTGGTCATCGGTGATCTGGATCACGTCGAGTATGACTCCATCAACCCCGTTCTCTTGAACACTTCCGCGCGCGATCTACAAGGGTATGTAGATGCACTCCTCTCTCCCTCGTTGCTAGATGGCTCCATAGATTGATCTTGGTGATGCGTAGAAAATTTTAAAAATTCTGCTACGTTCCCCAACAATGGCATCATGAGCTAGGTCTATGCGTAGTTACTATGCACGAGTAGAACACAAAGCAGTTGTGGGCGTCAATATTGTCAATTTTCTTGCCGTTACTAGTCTTATCTTGATTCGGCGGCATCGTGGGATGAAGCGGCCCGGACCGACCTTACACGTACGCTTACGTGAGACTGGTTCCACCGACTGACATGCACTAGTTGCATAAGGTGGCTGGCGGGTGTCTGTCTCTCCTACTTTAGTCGGATCGGATTCGATGAATAGGGTCCTTATGAAGGGTAAATAGAAATTGGCAATTCACGTTGTGGTTTTGGCGTAGGTAAGAAACGTTCTTGTTAGAAACCTATAGCAGCCACGTAAAAACTTGCAACAACAATTAGAGGACGTCTAACTTGTTTTTGCAGCAAGTGTTTTGTGATGTGATATGGCCAAAGGATGTGATGAATGATATATGTGATGTAGGAGATGATCATGTTCTTGTAATAGGAATCACGACATGCATGTCGATGAGTATGACAACCGGCAGGAGCCATAGGAGTTGTCTTTATTTATTTATGACTTGCGTGTCAACATAAACGTCATGTAATTACTTTACTTTATTGCTAAAGCGTTAGCCATAGTAGTAGAAGTAATAGATGACGAGACAACTTCAAGAACACACGATGATGGAGATCATGATGATGGAGATCATGGTGTCATGCTGGTGACAACGAAGATCATGGAGCCCCGAAGATGAAGATCAAAAGGAGCAAATGATATTGGCCATATCATGTCACTTTTTGATTGCATGTGATGTTTATCATGTTTTACATCTTATTTTCTTAGAACGACGGTAGCTTAAATAAGATGATCCCTCATAATAATTTCAAGAAAGTGTTCCCCCTAACTGTGCACCGTTGCGAAGGTTCGTTGTTTCGAAGCACCACGTGATGATCGGGTGTGATAGATTCTAACGTTCGAATACAACGGGTGTAAGCCAGATTTACACACGCAATACACTTAGGTTGACTTGATGAGCCTAGCATGTACAGACATGGCCTCATAACACGGAAGACCGAAAGGTCGAGCATGAGTCGTATAGAAGATACGATCAACATGAAGATGTTCACCGATGTTGGCTAGTCCGTCTCACGTGATGATCGGACACGGCCTAGTTAACTCGGATCATGTTTCACTTAGATGACTGGAGGGATGTCTATCTGAGTGGGAGTTCATTGAGTAATTTGATTAGATGAACTTAATTATCATGAACTTAGTCTAAAATCTTTACAATATGTCTTGTATATCAAATGGCCCACGTTGTCCTCAACTTCAACGCGTTCCTAGAGAAAACCAAGCTGAAAGATGATGGCAACAACTATACGGACTGGGTCCGGAACCTGAGGATCATCCTCATATCTGCCAAGAAAGATTATGACCTAGAAGCACCGCTAGGTGATGCACCTGTCCCAGTGAACCAAGACGTTATGAACGCTTGGCAGTCACGTGCTGATGATTACTCCCTCGTTCAGTGCGGCATGCTTTATAGCTTAGAACCGGGGCTCCAAAAGCGTTTTGAGAGACACGGAGCATATGAGATGTTCGAAGAGATGAAAATGGTTTTTCAAGCTCATGCCCGGGTCGAGAGATATGAAGTCTCCGACAAGTTCTTCAGCTGTAAGATGGAGGAAAATAGTTCTGTCAGTGAGCACATACTCAGAATGTCTGGGTTGCATAACCGCTTGACTCAGCTGGGAGTTAATCTCCCGGATGACACGGTCATTGACAGAATCCTTCAGTCGCTTCCACTGAGCTACAAGAGCTTTGTGATGAACTTCAATATGCAGGGGATGGAAAAGACCATTCCTGAGGTGTATTCAATGCTGAAATCAGCAGAGGTGGAAATCAAAAAGGAACATCAAGTGTTGATGGTGAATAAAACCACTAAGTTCAAGAAAGGCAACGGTAAGAAGAACTTCAAGAAGGACGGCAATGGAGTTGCTGTGCCCGGTAAGCAAGCTGCCGGGAAGAAGCCAAAGAATGGACTCAAGCCCGAGACTGAGTGTTTTTATTGCAAGGGAAGTGGTCACTAGAAGCGGAATTGCCGCAAATACTTAGCGGACAAGAAGGCCGGCAACACTAAAGGTATATGTGATATACATGTAATTGATGTGTACCATACCAGTACTCGTAGTAGCTCCTGGGTATTTGATACCGGTGCGGTTGCTCACATTTGTAAATCAAAGCAGGAGCTGCGTAATAAGCGGAGACTGGCGAAGGACGAGGTGACGATGCGCGTCGGGAATGGTTCCAAGGTCGATGTGATCGCCGTCGGCACGCTGCCTCTACATTTACCTACAGGATTAGTTTTAAACCTCAATAATTGTTATTTAGTGCCAGCTTTGAGCATTACATTGTATCAGGAACTCGTTTAATTTGAGATGGCTACTCATTTAAATCCGAGAATAATGGTTGTTCTATTTATATGAGAGATATGTTTTATGGTCATGCTCCAATGGTGAATGGTTTATTCTTAATGAATCTCGAGCGTAATGCTACACATATTCACAGTGTGAATACCAAAAGATGTAAGGTTGATAATGATAGTCCCACATACTTGTGGCACTGCCGCCTTGGTCACATAGGTGTCAAACGCATGAAGAAGCTCCATGCAGATGGACTTTTAGAGTCTCTTGATTACGAATCATTTGACACGTGCGAACCATGCCTCATGGGTAAACTGACCAAGACTCCGTTCTCAGGAACAATGGAGCGAGCAACCAACTTATTGGAAATCATACATACTGATATGTGCGGTCCAATGAGTGTTGAGGCTCACGGTGGCTATCGTTATGTTCTCACCCTCACTGATGACTTGAGTAGATATGGGTATGTCTACTTAATGAAACACAAATCTGAGACCTTTGAAAAGTTCAAGGAATTTCAGAGTGAGGTTGAGAATGAACGTGACAAGAAAATCAAGTTCTTGCAATCAGATCGTGGGGGAGAATACTTGAGTCACGAATTTGGCACACACTTAAGAAAATGTGGAATAGTTTCACAACTCACGCTGCCTGGAACACCTCAGCGTAATGGTGTGTCCGAACGTCGTAATCGCACTCTATTGGATATGGTGCGATCTATGATGTCTCTTACCGATTTACCACTGGCATTTTGGGGCTATGCTTTAGAGACTGCCGCATTCACTTTAAATAGGGCTCCGTCGGAATCCGTTGAGACGACACCGTATGAATTATGGTTTGTGAAGAAACCTAAGCTGTCGTTTCTAAAAGTTTGGGGATGCGATGCTTATGTCAAGAAACTTCAACCTGAAAAGCTCGAACCGAAGTCGGAAAAATGCGTCTTCATAGGATACCCTAAAGAAACTGCTGGGTATACCTTCTACCTCAGATCCGAAGGCAAGATCTTTGTTGCCAAGAATGGGTCCTTTCTAGAGAAAGAGTTTCTCTCGAAAGAAATAAGTGGGAGGAAAGTAGAACTTGATGAAGTATTACCTCTTGAACCGGTAAGTGGCGCAACTCAAGAAAATGTTCCTGAGGTGCCTGCACCGACTAGAGAGGAAGTTAATGATGATGATCAGGAAACTTCAGATCAGGTTACTAATGAACTTCGTAGGTCCACGAGGACACGTTCCGCACCAGAGTGGTACGGCAACCCTGTCTTGGAAATCATGTTGTTAGACAACGATGAACCTTCGAACTATGAAGAAGCGATGGCGGGCCCGGATTCCGACAAATGGCTGGAAGCCATGAAATCCGAGATAGGATCCATGTATGAAAACGAAGTATGGACTTTGACTGACTTGCCCGATGATCGGCGAGCCATAGAAAATAAATGGATCTTTAAGAAGAAGAGAGACGCGGATGGTAATGTGACCATCTATAAAGCTCGGCTTGTCGCTAAGGGTTATCGACAAGTTCAAGGGGTTGACTACGATGAGACTTTCTCACCCGTAGTGAAGCTGAAGTCTGTCCGAACCATGTTAGCAATTGCCGCATTCTATGATTATGAGATATCGCAAATGGACGTCAAAACGGCATTCCTTAATGGTTTCCTTAAGGAAGAATTGTATATGATGCAGCCGGAAGGTTTTGTCGATCCTAAAGATGCTGACAAGGTGTGCAAGCTCCAACGCTCGATTTATGGGCTGGTGCAAGCATCTTGGAGTTGGAACATTCGTTTTGATGAGATGATCAAAGTGTTTGGGTTTACGTAGACTTATGGAGAAGCCTGCATTTACAAGAAAGTGAGTGGGAGCTCTGTAGCATTTCTCATATTGTATGTGGATGACATACTGTTGATGGGAAATGATATAGAATTCTTGGAAAGCATAAAGGCCTACTTGAACAAGTGTTTTTCAATGAAGGACCTTGGAGAAGCTGCTTATATATTAGGCATCAAGATCTATAGAGATAGATCGAGATGCCTCATTGGTCTTTCACAGAGTATGTACCTTGACAAGATATTGAAGAAGTTCAAAATGGATCAGTCAAAGAAGGGGTTCTTGCCTGTATTGCAAGGTACGAGATTCAGCATGGCTCAATGCCCGACCACGGCAGAAGATAGAGAAAAGATGAGTGTCGTCCCCTATGCCTCGGCCATAGGGTCTATCATGTATGCTATGCTGTGTACTAGACCTGATGTAAATCTTGCCGTAAGTTTGGTAGGAAGGTACCAAAGTAATCCCGGCATGGAACACCGGACAGCGGTCAAGAATATCCTGAAGTACCTGAAAAGGACTAAGGACATGTTTCTCGTGTATGGATGTGACGAAGAGCTCGTCGTAAAGGGTTACGTCGATGCTAGCTTCGACACAGATCTGGATGACTCTAAGTCACAAACCGGATACGTGTATATTTTGAATGGTGGGGCAGTAAGCTGGTGCAGTTGCAAGCAAAGCGTTGTGGCGGGATCTACATGAGAAGCGGAGTACATGGCAGCCTCGGAGGCAGCACAAGAAGCAGTCTGGGTGAAGGAGTTCATTACCGACCTAGGAGTCATACCCAATGCGTCGGGCCCGATGACTCTCTTTTGTGACAACACTGGAGCTATTGCCCTTGCCAAGGAGCGCAGGTTTCACAGGAAGACCAGGCATATCAAGCGTCACTTCAACTCCATTCGTGAAAGTGTTCAAAATGGAGACATAGAGATTTGTAATGTACATACGGACCTAAATGTGGCAGATCCGTTGACTAAACCTCTCCCTAGAGCAAAACATGATCAACACCAGAACTGCATGGGTGTTCGATTCATCACAATGTAACTAGACTATTGACTCTAGTGCAAGTGGGAGACTGTTGGAAATATGACCTAGAGGCAATAATAAAATGGTTATTATTATATTTCTTTGTTCATGATAGTTGTCTATTGTTCATGCTATAATTGTGTTATCCGAAAATCGTAATACATGTGTGAATAACTAGACTACAACACGTCCCTAGTGAGCCTCTAGTTGACTAGCTCGTTGATCAAAGGATAGTCATGGTTTCCTGACTATGGACATTGGATGTCATTGATAACGGGATCACATCATTAGGAGAATGATGTGATGGACAAGACCCAATCCTAAGCTTAGCTCAAAGATCGTGTAGTTCGTTTGCTGTAGCTTTTCTGAATGTCAAGTATCATTTCCCTAGAGACCATGAGATTGTGTAACTCCCGGATACCGTAGGAGTGCCTTGGGTGTGCCAAACGTCACAACGTAACTGGGTGACTATAAAGGTACATTACAGGTATCTCCGAAAGTGTCTGTTGGGTTGGCACGAATCGAGACTGGGATTTGTCACTCCGTATGACGGAGAGGTATCTCTGGGCCCACTCGGTAATGCATCATCATAATGAGCTCAATGTGACCAAGTGGTTGATCACGGGATCATGCATTACCGCACGAGTAAAGTGACTTGCCAGTAACGAGATTGAACTAGGTATTGGGATACCGATGATCGAGTCTCGGGCAAGTAACGTACCGATGGACAAAGGGAATTGTATACGGATTGATTGAATCCTCGACATCGTGGTTCATCCGATGAGATCATCGTGGAGCATGTGGGAGCCAACATGGGTATCCAGATCCCGCTGTTGGTTATTTACCGGAGAAGCGTCTCGGTCATGTCTGCATGTCTCCCGAACCCGTAGGGTCTACACACTTAAGGTTCGGTGACGCTAGGGTTGTAGAGATATTAGTATGCAGTAACCCGAAAGTTGTTCGGAGTCCCGGATGAGATCCTGGACGTCACGAGGAGTTCCGGAATGGTCCGGAGGTAAAGATTTATATATGGGAAGTCCAGTTTTGGCCATCGGGAAGGTTTCGGGGATTACCGGTATTGTACCGGGACCACCGGAAGGGTCCCGGGGGTCCATCGGGTGGGGCCACCTATCCCGGAGGGCCCCATGGGCTGAATTAGGTGGGGAACCAGCCCCTAGTGGGCTGGTGCGCCCCCCTTGGGCCTGCCCTGCGCCTAGGGTTGGGAAACCCTAGGGGTGGGGGCGCCCCCCACTTGGCTTGGGGGGGAAGCCACCCTTGGCCGCCGCCCCCTTGGAGATCCATCTCCCTAGGGCCGGCGCCCCCCAAGGCCCCTATATAAAGAGGGGGGGAGGGAGGTCTGCCGCACCTTTGCTCTTGGCGCCTCCCTCTCCCTCCGTAACACATCTCCTCCCCAATTGCGCTTGGCGAAGCCCTACCGGGATCCTGCTGCATCCACCACCACGCCGTCGTGCTGCTGGATCTTCATCAACCTCTCCTCCCCCTTGCTGGATCAAGTTGGACGAGACGTCTTCCCAACCGTACGTGTGTTGAACGCGGAGGTGCCGTCCGTTCGGCACTTGGTCATCGGTGATTTGGATCACGACGAGTACGACTCCATCAACTCCGTTCTCTTGAACGCTTCCGCGCGTGATCTACAAGGGTATGTAGATGCACTCCTCTCTCCCTCGTTGCTAGATGACTCCATAGATTGATCTTGGTGATGCGTAGAAAATTTTAAAATTCTGCTACGTTCCCCAACAGTGGCATCATGAGCTAGGTCTATGCGTAGTTACTATGCACGCTTAGAACGACGATAGCTTAAATAAGATGATCCCTCGTAATAATTTCAAGAAAGTGTTCCCCCTAACTGTGCACCGATGTGAAGGTTCGTTGTTTCGAACCACCACGTGATGATCGGGTGTGATAGATTCTAACGTTCGAATACAACAAGTGTAAGCCAGATTTACACACGCAATACACTTAGGTTGACTTAACGAGCCTAGCATGTATAGACATGGCCTCGGAACACAGAAGACCGAAAGGTCGAGCATGAGTCGTATAGAAGATACGATCAACATGAAGATGTTCACCGATGTTGGATAGTCCGTCTCACGTGATGATCGGACACGGCCTAGTTAACTCGGATCATGTTTCACTTAGATGACTGGAGGGATGTCTATCTGAGTGGGAGTTCATTGAGTAATTTGATTAGATGAACTTAATTATCATGAACTTAGTCTAAAATCTTTACAATATGTCTTGTAGATCAAATGGCCCACGTTGTCCTCAACTTCAACGCGTTCCTAGAGAAAACCAAGCTGAAAGACGATGGCAGCAACTATACGGACTGGGTCCGGAACCTGAGGATCATCCTCATAGCTGCCAAGAAAGATTATGTCCTAGAAGCACCGGTAGGTGACGCACCTGTCCCAGAGAACCAAGATGTTATGAACGCTTGGCAGTCACGTGCTGATGATTACTCCCTCGTTCAGTGCGGCATGCTTTACAGCTTAGAACTGGGGCTCCAAAAGCGTTTTGTGATACACGGAGCATATGAGATGTTCGAAGAGCTGAAAATGGTTTTTCAAGCTCATGCCCAGGTCGAGAGATATGAAGTCTCCGACAAGTTCTTCAGCTGTAAGATGGAGGAAAATAGTTCTGTCAGTGAGCACATACTCAGAATATCTGGGTTGCATAACCGCTTGACTCAGCTGGGAGTTAATCTCCCGGATGACGCGGTCATTGACAGAATCCTTCAGTCGCTTCCACCGAGCTACAAGAGCTTTGTGATGAACTTCAATATGCAGGGGATGGAAAAGACCATTCCTGAGGTGTATTCAATGCTGAAATCAGCAGAGGTGGAAATCAAATAGGAACATCAAGTGTTGATGGTGAATAAAACCACTAAGTTCAAGAAAGGCAAGGGTAAGAAGAACTTCAAGAAGGACGGCAAGGGAGTTGCCGCGCCCGGTAAGCAAGCTGCCGGGAAGAAGCCAAAGAATGGACCTAACCTGAGGCTGAGTGTTTTTTATTGCAAGGGAAGTGGTCACTGGAAGCGGAACTACCCCAAATACTTAGCGGACAAGAAGGCCGACAACACTAAAGGTATATGTGATATACATGTAATTGATGTGTACCTTACCAGTACTCGTAGTAGCTCCTGGGTATTGGATACCGGTGCGGTTGCTCACATTTGTAACTCAAACCAGGAGCTACGGAATAAGCGGAGACTGGCGAAGGACGAGGTGACGATGCGCGTCGGGAATGGTTCCAAGGTCGATGTGATCACCGTCGGCACGCTGCCTCTACATTTACCTACGGGATTAGTTTTAAACTTCAATAATTGTTATTTAGTGCCAGCTTTGAGCATGAACATTGTATCAGGATCTCGTTTAATTCGAGATGGCTACTCATTTAAATCCGAGAATAATGGTTGTTCTATTTATACGAGAGATATGTTTTATGGTCATGCTCCGATGGTGAATGGTTTATTCTTAATGAATCTCGAGCATAATGCTACACATATTCATAGTGTGAATAACAAAAGATGTAAGGTTGATAATGATAGTCCCACATACTTGTGGCACTGCTGCCTTGGTCACATAGGTGTCAAACGCATGAAGAAGCTCCATGCAGATGGACTTTTAGAGTCTCTTGATTACGAATCATTTGACATGTGCGAACCATGCCTCATGGGTAAAATGACCAAGACTCCGTTCTCAGGAACAATGGAGCGAGCAACCAACTTATTGGAAATCATACATACTGATGTGTGCGGTCCAATGAGTGTTGAGGCTCGCGGTTGCTATCGTTAAGTTCTCACCCTCACTGATGACTTGAGTAGATATGGGTATGTCTACTTAATGAAACACAAGTCTGAGACCTTTGAAAAGTTCAAGGAATTTCAGAGTGAGGTTGAGAATCAACGTGACAAGAAAATCAAGTTCTTGCGATCAGATCGTGGGGGAGAATACTTGAGTCACGAATTTGGCACACACTTAAGAAAATGTGGAATAGTTTCACAACTCACGCCGCCTGGAACACCTCAGCGTAATGGTGTGTCCGAACATCGTAATCGCACTCTATTGGATATGGTGCGGTCTATGATGTCTCTTACCGATTTACCGCTGTCATTTTGGGGCTATGCTTTAGAGACTGCCGCATTCACTTTAAATAGGGCTCCGTCGAAATCCGTTGAGACGACACCGTATGAATTATGGTTTGGGAAGAAACCTAACCTGTCGTTTCTCAAAGTTTGGGGATGCGAAGCTTATGTCAAGAAACTTCAACCTGAAAAGCTCGAACCCAAGTCGGAAAAATGCGTCTTCATAGGATACCCTAAAGAAACTGTTGGGTATACCTTCTACCTCAGATCCGAAGGCAAGATCTTTGTTGCCAAGAATGGGTCCTTTATAGAGAAAGAGTTTCTCTTGAAAGAAATAAGTGGGAGGAAAGTAGAACTTGATGAAGTATTACCTCTTGAACCGGTAAGTGGCGCAGCTCAAGAAAATGTTCCTCAGGTGCCTGCACCGACTAGAGAGGAAGTTAATGATGATGATCATGAAACTTCAGATCAAGTTACTACTGAACTTCGTAGGTCCACGAGGACACGTTCCGCTCCAGAGTGGTACGACAACCTGTCTTGGAAATCATGTTGTTAGACAACGATGAACCTTCGAACTATGAAGAAGCGATGGCGGGCCCGGATTCTGACAAATGGCTGGAAGCTATGAAATCCGAGATAGGATCCATGTATGAAAACAAAGTGTGGACTTTGACTGACTTGCCCGATGATCGGGGAGCCATAGAAAATAATTGGATCTTTAAGAAGAAGACAGACGCGGATGGTAATGTGACCATCTATAAAGCTCGGCTTGTCGCTAAGGGTTATCGACAAGTTCAAGGGGTTGACTACGATGAGACTTTCTCACCCGTAGCGAAGCTGAAGTCCGTCCGAATCATGTTAGCAATTGCCGCATTCTATGATTATGAAATATGGCAAATGGACGTCAAAACGGCATTCCTTAATGGTTTCCTTAAGGAAGAATTGTATATGATGCAGCCAGAAGGTTTTGTCGATCCTAAGAATGCTGACAAGGTGTGCAAGCTCCAACGCTCGATTTATGGGCTGGTGCAAGCATCTCGGAGTTGGAACATTCATTTGGATGAGATGATCAAAGCGTTTGGGTTTACGCAGACTTATGGAGAAGCCTGCATTTACAAGAAAGTGAGTGGGAGCTCTGTAGCATTTCTCATATTGTATGTGGATGACATACTATTGATGGGAAATGATATAGAATTCTTGGAAAGCATAAAGGCCTACTTGAACAAGTGTTTTTCAATGAAGGACCTTGGAGAAGCTGCTTATATATTAGGCATCAAGATCTATAGAGATAGATCGAGATGCCTCATTGGTCTTTCACAGAGTATGTACCTTGACAAGATATTGAAGAAGTTCAAAATGGATCAGTCAAAGAAGGGGTTCTTGCCTGTATTGCAAGGTACGAGATTGAGCATGGCTCAATGCCCGACCACGGCAGAAGATAGAGAAAAGATGAGTGTCGTCCCCTATGCCTTGGCCATAGGGTCTATCATGTATGCTATGCTGTGTACCAGACCTGATGTAAACCTTGCCGTAAGTTTGGTAGGAAGGTACCAAAGTAATCCCGGCATGGAACACCGGACAGCGGTCAAGAATATCCTGAAGTACCTGAAAAGGACTAAGGACATGTTTCTCGTGTATGGAGGTGACAAAGAGCTCGTCGTAAAGGGTTGCGTCAATGCTAGCTTCGACACAGATCTGGATGACTCTAAGTCACAAACCGGATACGTGTATATTTTGAATGGTGGGGCAGTAAGCTGGTGCAGTTGCAAGCAAAGCGTTGTGGTGGGATCTACATGTGAAGCGGAGTACATGGCAGCCTCGGAGGCAGCACAAGAAGCAGTCTGGGTGAAGGAGTTCATTACTGACCTAAGAGTTATACCCAATGCGTCGGGCCCGATGACTCTCTTCTGTGACAACACTGGAGCTATTGCCCTTGCCAAGGAGCCCGGGTTTCACAGGAAGACCAGGTATATCAAGCGTTGCTTCAACTCCATTCGTGAAAGTGTTCAAAATGGAGACATAGAGATTTGTAAAGTACATACAGACCTGAATGTGGCAGATCCGTTGACTAAACCTCTCCCTAGAGCAAAACATGATCAACACCAGAACTGCATGGGTGTTCGATTCATCACAATGTAACTAGACTATTGACTCTAGTGCAAGTGGGAGACTGTTGGAAATATGCCCTAGAGGCAATAATAAAATGGTTATTATTATATTTGGGGGCGACCGACTCCATGGTGTAGCCGTCCCGTAGTGCGTGTTTGTGCTCCCTCCTAGGGATATGTGTGACATATATCATATTCACTGTTTTTACTTTGGGGTGAAATTGCTTCTATCCCCCTGTGTTCGGCTGATGAGGCTCTTGGTCATCGTCGTCGCTTGGCGACCCCTTTCCCTTGTGTTTGGCGTTAAGCTTGCCGGCTTGTTTGAAGACCCAAAAATTTCTGTTGGTGTGGTTGGCGGGTTTATTGGGGGTGCCATGAATCTGGCAAGGCCGATCAAGTATTTTATCTAGACTGGATGGGCCATCTCTGTTTGCCTTTAGTGCCTTTTTCCATTGACCGGGTTTGGAGCCGCTGAATCCGGCGTTAACCGCCGTGTCTTGCGTTCCTTTGTTGTTGTTTCTACGCTTGTGCTTGTCGCGTCGTGGCTTGCCATTGCCGTCCCTGGTTTCGGAGGTACCAGGGTTGCTGGTGCTATTGCTTCTGCGAGGAAGCCAGCTGTCTTCTCCCATGCAGAAACGGGTCATAAGTGCGGTGAGGGCTGCCATGGACTTCGACTTTTCTTGTCCGAGGTGTCGGGCGAGCCACTCGTCTCGGACGCTTGTTTGAAGGCCGCGAGGGCTTCTATGTCCGGACAATCCACAATCTGGTTCTTTTTGATTAGGAACCTTGTCCAAAGCTATCGGGCCGATTCCCCGGGTTGCTGGATTATGTGGCTAAGGTCATCGGTGTCTGGGGGCCAAACATAGGTACCCTAGAAGTTGTCTCTGAGTGCATCCTCCAGGTCCTCCCAACTTCCAATAGAATTTTCTGGTAGGCTCTTCAGCCAGTGCCGTGCTGGTCCCTTAAGTTTAAGGGGGAGATATTTAATGGCGTGTAGATCATCACCGCGAGCCATGTGGATGTGGCGAAGAAAGTCTTCAACCCATACTGCGGGATCTGTTGTGCCGTTGTATAATTCGATGTTCATGGGTTTGAACCCTTCTGGGAACTGGTGCTCCATTACCTCATCGGTGAAGCATAGGGGGTGTGCGGCGCCCCTATGTCGGGCCTTGTCACGATGCAGTTCGGATGAAGTCCGTATGCGATTTTCGGCTGGCGCGTGATTATATTTGCCGCGCCGGGATTGGCAACCGTCTTCTCACGCCGGGGCGTGCCCCTGCGATCCATAGATTGATCTGGTTTGGCCTGTTTTATTTTCCAGGTATTGTCGTAGGTCATATATATACCCTCGAGCCATTGTTTCTCTGCTTTTACGGTGAGGTGGAGCGGCTGGTGTTCGGCATCAGTTGCCATTCTGCCCTGGCCATGTGGTGGTTGGTTGGGTCCGTCAGCCGCGTTATGTGTGGGCGGTATGGGCTCCGGTGCCTCGGCATCGATTGGGGTAGCAGTTTATGTTTCGGTTAAGTCTTTGTTGGGCGTTCGAGGCCGTACTCTTCGGCTGCCAAGACATTAGTACATCTGTCGTTGAGCAGATCTTGGTTAGCTTGCAGCTGTTGCTGTTTCTTTTTTAGGCTTCTAGCCGTGGCTATTAGCTGGCGGTTGAAGCACTCTTGCTCCAGGTGTTCCTCTGGCATGATAAAATCTTCATCGCGGAGGCTCACATCGTCTTCGAAGAGTGGCAGATAGTTGCCGTCCTCCGAGTCTTCGTTCTCTACTTGCTCGTCGGGATCAATTTGCCCGTCCTCCCGATCATCCTGTTCGGAGGTTGGCTCGACGGGGTCTTCTTGGTCTTCCGCGTCGTCCGGAGTGTTGTTCTCTCCGGTGCCAGTATTGCTGTCTTCTCCACTGTGTGAGCGCTTTGGTTGAGTCTCAGGAGGTATATCCTCAACTAGATTTTTCTCGTTATCGCCGTTACCCTCTTTGGGTGTATCCACCATATACATGTCCTACGAAGAGGTGGCTGTCCATCGTCCGGTAAACAGCGTGTTTTGGGCCTGCTCTTCTCCGGCATCGTCGTCCATACCGTCGATGTCTTTGGAGACGTAATCAAGCATGTCGGTTAAGTCCTTGACAGTGGCTATGAAGTGGGTGGTGGGTGGGACGTAAGGTTCCCCGCTCTCAGCCCCTAGTCCGGGCTGGGCGTAGTTCATACGTTGCTCCTCTGTAATGATGAGGGATCACATTAAGTCCAGAGCCTCGCTTAAAGGCGAGGTTCGGTCAGGGAGAAGAGAGTTCGTGGAGTGCAGCGAGAAGAAAACTCTTTGGCCGAGCTCACACGATGATGACTCCGAGGGTTCGGGGCCAGTGTTCGGAGAGGAGTCCGGCTTCATGATGATTGCCGGTGATACTGCTCCCTTCGGCTCTCCCGTACTAGGCTTAATAGCCACATCGAGTCCGGCGGGCTCGGGAATCCCGTTTTCAGACCTGGAGACGCACTCCGGATTTAAGGCTAGAGCGGAGGTTGGGTTCGCGAACCCTTGGAATATCAAGTCTCCTCGGATATCAGCGACATACTCCAGATTTCCAAAACTAATCTTGTGACCTAGGGCGTAGCTGTCGATCTGCTCTAGTTGGCCAAGCCAGTTGGCCCGTAGTACGAAGCCGCAAAACACAAAGATCTGTCCGGGGAGAAAGACCTCCCTTAGGGCAGCTTTGTCGTAGATGACTGATGGAGCCATCGAACCTTCCGGCGACGACACAACGGAACTCTCAATGAAATAACCAATGTCGGTGTCAAAACCGACATATCTTGGGTAGGGGGTCCCGAATTGTGCGTCTAAGGATTGATGGTAACAAGAGACAAGGGACACAATGTTTTACCCAGGTTCGGGCCCTCTTGATGGAGGTAATACCCTCCGTCCTGCTTGATTGACTTTGATGAGTATAAGGGTTACAAGAGTTGATCTACCACGAGATCGTAATGACTAAACCCTAATTGTCTAGCCTATATGATTATGATTGCCTATACGGACTAAACCCTCTGTCTTATATAGATACCGGAGGGGGCTAGGGTTGTACAAAGTAGGTTTACAGAGAAAGGAATATTCACATCCGCACACTAAGCTTGCCTTCCACGCCAAGGAGAGTCCCATCCGGAGACGGGAGGAATTCTTATGTCTTGTACCTTCATGGCCCATTAGTCCGGTCCACGTCACATAGCCCGGACGCTCGAGCACTACTAGGGAAAACCTTATACACATAAATTTATCAGTAGCGCGGTCTAAAAACGGGCGCTACTGCTAATTAGTAGCAGCGTCGGGTATAAAAACCGCGCTACTACTAAGTTGATAGTAGCAGCGAGGGGTATAAACCCGCGCTACTACTAAATGATCTTCATCATACCCCTGAAACAGGCCATAGTAGTAGCGAGGGGTATAAAACCCGCGCTACTACTAAGTAGGTAGCTATAGCGTAGGTAAGACCCCCACGCTATTACTAACCGTGTCCACTACTACACCATCTACCCCGGCCCGATCCACTCCCACCCCACCACTAAAAAAACTCTCTCACATCCCTAGAAAAAACTCTCGCACGATCTCCTCGGTCCTCCCCAGCCCGGCTCCTCTCCCCACGATCTCCTCGCCGCCGCCCCCACCCACGCCGGCCGGTTCCGGCGAGCACCGGCCGCGCGCAACACCCCACCTCGTCCTCCTCCCCCTCCCTTCCCCTTCCTCCTCCGCCCGCCCCTTCTCTCTCCTCCTTCCTCCCGGCGGCCGGCGATGGGCGCGGACGAGGAGGAGCACCAGTCCCCCGCACGGAAGCGCGAGCGTGAGGAGGGGGAGGAGCCCGTGGCCGCCGTCCCAAATCTGCATCAGTTCGTCGAACAGCAGCGGCCGTGCTGTTCCTTCGCCGGCGAGATGTCTACCAATGGCGTCGAGATTAGCGGGTACATTTTGTTCCCCTCTCCGACAAACAGCCATTGGTAGAAACTGGCACAGATTTTAGGGATTTCTGACTGATTTGCCGGCTCCGTCGATTCACTGGATGTGTGCTGCGCCCGGGGCGAGGAGTAGTTCCTTCTTCCCAGCGAAGTCACAGGATTCATGAGCGTCCCAAACGGTGCGGTCTGTGCCGCCGGCTATGCGCGGCCGCCTGTGGATGCAGTGGTGGGCGAGGTGTGCTCTGAAGCCACCAGCGGCTGGACGCGCAGGTCAGTGAAAATCAATCACCTCCATTTTCTTTCTATCTATTGTTGTGCAATCTCATATCTGGACCATATTTATGTTCTTAGTCACAGAAACGTGTTGATTGGGGCCTGCATGGTATATGTTGTTGTTGGGGTTCATGAACGAGTCATAGTATATTCGGATGTAGCGGTGAAGCAGTTTATTTCCATATTTGTTAGGTTCCCAGGCACGTAAAATCTTGGCAGTGAGCTATGGGGTTCCCTGTTGCTGAATTTGTTCATGAAGCATTAGTATTTGATTTAGGACTGCTTTGGCCGGTTTGATTAGTTTGAGAGAGAGTCTGTACTACTGATGTTTTTGCAAGGCACTTTTTTGGGTTGGACTGCATAGTTGATTATTTTTATGTGGATGCCAGCTGATTAGTCTAGATGATGCCGGGAGCTGCAATGGAGTGGGCTAAGATTGTTGGCGATGCAGTGGTCTCTTACTAGTCACTAAGATATCATTCCATAATCTGTAATCAGTCATATCCAAAACACAAATTATTATCCCCACTTCTGTCCCTGTTTATTTTCTTGGATTTAAACAATGGATTGACCTCTTAGCCACCAATATATCATTCTGTAAGCTATAATCAATAGTATCCAAATGGAACGGGACCTTTCTTTTATTTCAAACTTCCAAATCAAGGGTTTTCCTTGAAATATATTCACGGTGGTGTAAGTGATTTAGCTTTTGAACAGAAACTTTCACAAGGTTTTGGTTGCTTTGACAGTACAATATGTTCTACTGTACATTATATTTCCATATCTATATAATTTAGTTTGAGAAAGTAACTTAAGGAGGTGTATCCCTTTTTATAATTCCTCTACACTACTCAATCACTATCTACCTCTAATTATTATAGTGACATCACTTATGGGTGCGGAAACCATGATGCTCTTCTTTACTTGTTTTTTGAGGAAGCTGTAGCCTCCCGCATGCGCATGGTAGATTCAGTTGTGCAAGTGGGTAGTATCTTGATTTCCACTAGACATGTTGCCATGGAGCTGAAAACAATTGATGCTTTGCATAGGTTCATGGCCCTGCCATGTGCTTGCTCATGTCAATGTCCATGAGCAACAAAAAAATCAATCATTTAGTAGCATATCGTCTTAGACCTTAGTACTTGCCCTAGCAACTGGATATACCGGACTCTATAGTGCTAGTGCACTTTCATTTTTGTTAAATTTGTACACCCTGCCTGAGAAAACAGTAGCCGTCACTTAGCTTTTTGTTGGGTGCCTTATATAGGATGCACTTCCTCTATTACCGGACGACATCCACTAGGTTGATGATCCTAAACAGCCTGGGAGAGTGAATGCTTCAATGCTCATCACATACGTGTATGTAGAGTCTGGACTAGTTCATAATCTGTTTTCAACATTTGTACTACTAGATAAGTAGTAATTCTGAACAACTTTGTGGCTTGCAAAAACCAGATTGCAAGTAATTCTGAACATCTTTGTAGCTTGCAAGAACATACTTGAAATCAGTTGACACATGACCCCCGTGACAGAAGGCACTGATTAATGCTAATGATTTAGTAACTACAATTTTTTTCTTTGCCTTGTCCCGCTCAGCAATGTACTGTATTTGTCTTCCAAGACTGAACTTGGTGCCAAACATTGCGGCGCGAAGTAAACACATCACCCTGCCTGATGTGGTACTATATATAGCGAATAACCTAACAAGAAATCTGCTAACACACAAAGTAATTTAGTTCACATATGCATTTCTGTGTTTCTTTTGGACTTTATGTTTCTCTATGCATTTGCCAAATCTATATATTTAGTTTGAATAAGAAGTGAGGAATTAAGCATATATATTCGGCATGATCCCCTTTAAATTGCTAGATGATAAGGAATCTTAACTTAATGGGTCTTGTGAATTGTAATATACTATTTAGTTTAACTGATGCAATTTGCGTACTAACAACTTTTCACTTTGCGGATGTGGGTGCAGGGGTGGTCGACGCTGACTAGCGTGGCCCGGTGGGCGTTGTGCTCTTGAACCACTTGGAGGTGGACTTTGCTGTGAAGTACGGTGGCCACGTCGAACAGATGATCGTCCAGGTGATTTTGACACTGGAGGTCTTCGAGGTGGAGGTCCTCGACGCCATCGTCCGGGGGAAGGAGGATTCGGGTACATTGGCGTCTGAACTCCGAGCCTTGGTAGATACATCTAGAGAAGTGATTTGTTTAGGTTGGTGGTGGACCACTAGGGGAGGTACTTCGATGATGGTTGTGTGTCTGATGTTAAATGGAATCCTGAGATGGTTCTGTGACGTTGGTTTGCTTTGCAATGGACGTATTACCATTCATGAATACCACATCTAACTTTTATTTTTTTAATTCCTAAATTGTTAGTAGTAGCGTGGGGTAAAAGTGAGCGCTACTAGTAGTTAGGTTAGTAGTAGCGTGGGTGTTAGCTTAGTAGTAGCGCGGGTGCACCCGCTCTACTACTAATCATTTAGTAGTAGCGCGGGTTTAGCCCACGCCACTAGTAACAGTTAGCTGTAGCGCCTTATTGGTAGCGCGGCTGTCCGCGCTGCTAATAGCCTAAAAACCCGCGCTGCTGCTAGCCTTTTCCCTAGTAGTGGAGGACCCCTTAATCCAGGACTCCCTCAGCAGCTGTCTTCCGCTGTTGCTGACGATACGTAGGAGGAGGCCGGCTGCTCGGACACGCCGGAGGAGGAGGAGAAGGAGGCAGAGTGGCGCCACGCGCCGGAGCAGCCGGAGAAGGAGGTTGTTTGGCTTGATCACTCGCCGGAGGAGGAGGCGGAGTGCCCTGACTCGCCGGAGGAGGAGGAGGAGGAGGCGGAGACGTCCAGTTCAGAAGGTTGATGAGCTACTTCCGCCATAGACATGGAGTCTTCAGAGCAAGACCCAGCCGAGTCTCCCCTTCACCGGTAGGGTGGTCAAGCTCGAGCTCCTCAAATCCCTCCGTTATTTTATCCACTATCACAACAGCATAGCCTTGTGGAATCAGAAGGCAGTGAAAATTTGCACCGGGTTCAGGAGGTGCAACAGAGCCGACAACCACCTTGAATTTGAGGTGCTGCCATTGCATCATAAGGTGGCAATCTTGAGCCTTCGTGATAGCATCCACGGGGTAGCTAGGAGCCGTGAAGTTAAGCTGCTGAAGGAGCTCGGTAGAAGCCACGCTGCTTCTCCGTCGAGATGGCAAGGTAGCTCCGGCAGGTCGCTGGCTATGAACTACTTGTTCCTCTAGCGCTCGTACCCTTGCATTCAGCTTCTGCAGTTTGGTCTGCTCCACTTTCCTCCTCCTCTCCCGGGTTTTGTAACCGCCTGCACCAGGAAACCCAACCTTCCATGCAACGAAGCCTACCGTGCCTCGTGTTCGTCCTGGGTGCTCAGGATTCACTACAAAAAAATACACTTCCATGATGATACGTGTTTGTCACAGTAGATCATGTTTTCTGTCATGCATGTACATCCATGACAATTTTATGACAGAATCAAGATAGTCATACCTGTGCTGTCGTAGAAGTGTTCCATGACATTACTAAAATTATCATCACGGAAGTGTCCCCTTCCATGACGATAAATCACGCATCATAGAAGTGCTTTCGTCAAGGGTGACCGACACGTGGCATCCATCTTAATGGAACGCCGTTAAGCTATCGGGTCCGGTTTTAGATCCGATAACCCGTTAACAGCCCGGACCAATGGGGATTTTCCACGTGTAAAATACTCATTGGCCGGAGGAAACACATGTTTGCTCACCATTGGGACAGATGTCATCCACTTATTGGACAGGAGGCACCTATGATACATCGACACGTGGAACGGCCCAATAGAGGCCCATTCCGGTGAAAAGGCCGGCCCAGCTAAAGGCCCACCATGTTTTTTCAGGCACTACTGGGCTGGCCCGTTAACAGCGTGCCATGTTTTGGGCCAAATTGAGGCCCATACCAGATCAGGCCCGTTCACAGCCTGTCGTGTTTTGTGCCAAATTACGGCCCATATCGGATCAGGCCCGTTAAGAGGCCACTGTTCTTTTGGGCCCATTCTAGGATAGGTTTGTATTTCAGCCTGTTAAATGCCCGTTTACCAGTTCGGCCCGATAATAGTTTTGGCCTGTTAGCAGCCTGTGGTGCATCTGGGACGTTGTCGGCCCGGTTTAACTTTAGGCCATTTAACGGCCCATGTAGACACTGGGCTATTTATTGTCCGATGTAACTTTAGAACTCTTAACGGCCCGTAGTCTTCATGGATAAATTTCAGCCCAACTGGCCTACTGGCCTGTTAATGGCCATGTAACAGTTAGGCCTAATTACAGCCCGCATTGAATACGGCCTGCTTACAGCCCATCTGATAATGGACCATGACACTTTTAGGCCTATGGCCCGCATAGATACCGGCCTACTTAAATCCCAGAATTTTATTGGGCCAAACAGGCCGGAGATATATTTTGGCCTGTTAACTGCTCGTCCTATTTGGGCCAAACATGGGCCTTAGGAAGTTTCAGCCTGTATTGTCCCATGAATTTTTCGGCTCAATGCTAGCCCAATCTAGGTTTTAGCCTGTTAAAAGCCCATTGTATTCTCTGGCCCAGCTGGCCAGAAATTTACTCGGCCTGTTAAAGGCGGGAAACAACCATAAGGTTTAGACCCGCTAATGGCCCAAGATGATTATGGGCCCATGTTTTGGCCCATATGAGTAACGAGCCGCCCTGAAGACCAACAACACTGAGATCCACTGAACCTTCCGACCTAAATTACAGCATACCGACCAAGAATAAACCTAGACTATACAACAAAGAAATTACATCATATTACATCCCCTCGGCATCAAAGTTTGCCACCAGTGATAATAAAGGGCAACTAGATAGCAGATTAAATAAAGTGGGCAGGTAGCCACCAGTGGAAGTTAACAGGCGGACAAAATAATAGACATAACCGACAGTGCTTCAACACAGTTCAAGAATGGTTAGCCCGGCCCAGCAGCCGCAACACAAGTAGCTTAGCAACCTGATGAGACTATGCTTCTTTGGCGCTCATATCCACCAACTTAAGCTGCATAGCATCAATAAATGTCCTGTACTTACGGTTAATCTTGCATAGAGATTGGAGTTCCAGTCATATTTGAGCGGAAGCATGTATTTCTGCTTGAATTTCAGACTGAAGAAGTCGAACAGATTCAGGCGGTGACTTCATCGAGTTTGTATCACTGAGTAAGTTTGACACTACATCAAGATGTGACATCGTGGTTGTATCCCTACCCTCAATATGTTTTGACTTCTCCTCTAGAATATATGTTAGAGGGACAAACAATGGGTTCGTCTCACTATCATTGTGGCAGTTCTTCCTAGCAGCAGTGTTGTCACCCTGAAAGAGAAACAAGTAGGTAGATAACAGGTTTTGCACGTATAAGCATCAGCGCTGTCAATTCATCTCATTTCTCTGTCAGAAATAAAGAGACATAGTTTAAAATAGCATTAACATAATAGGCATTGTTCATAGTTAAGACGACAGGAAATGGCATTGCGCAGGAGTGGCCAGCTTCACCAGACCACTAGATTACAGATCAAGAACACAAGCATAGATGTAGATCTAAACAACGTATAAGCATGAATGGTGAGTGTACTGTCAATTTATACCATTTCAGATTGGTAAATAAAGAGACACAATTTAAATAACATTAATATAATATGGCATTGTTCATAGTTGAGACATAGCAGGATATGACATTGCGCTGTTGTTGGTAGTCTCACCACACCACTGGATTACAGATCAAGAACACAAGCATACACATAGTGCTAAAGAAGATAACTTTCTATGTTTAGTTTAATTTACATGGTACGAATAAGGAACTAGATTGTACAATTAAAGAATGAAATTGAGAACGACAAACTCATGTTTATGTACTTCTACTTTATAAACTTTGAACAAGCAATTTGATGCAGACGACAAAAATAAACAGCATTTGCACTCATAGCTATCCCAAATATAAACAACAAAGTTTGAAGGCTCGAGGTGAACAAACTTACATTAGTAGTGAAGACAGGCTCCATAAAGGCCTTGTACATATTAATGGGGGGGGGGCAATTCAAGACGTTTACCTCACACTCTTCTTCAAGAGTATTGCCTTTATTCTACATTTTGTTAAGAGTAAATATAGATGTGAAAATATAGAAACAAATGGCAATTATTCAACTTAACATGCAGAGTACAAATGTAAATACATCATACAGGCAGAAGGCACTAACAAGAGCAATGCGGAGCTAAACTTCTACAGTAACATTGGTTTTATTCAATATTTTGGCAAGAGTAAATGTAGATCTGATGTCTAGAAAAATGGAGGACAAGGGAAAATAAGCTGCAAAGTGTACATGAAGAACTGGCTGACAAATATAAGGACTACAGATACTTATAAGAACAATGCAGAACTAAATTTCTTCATAGGCATTGGGTTTATTCTACATTAATTTAAGCATTAATATAGATATGATAATTTGGAATGAATAGTGGATAAGCAAGCTATAATGCACAATGATGTCACATAATCCACCAGGTATGAATGTAAGGACAACGATAGAACAATAGGTACTCACAAGAGCAAAGCAGCGACCAGCATAGTTGCGATATCCTAGGTTTTGCGGCGCTGGTTCTATCGCCAATATATGTCGAGTGCTATGTGATTTCTCCGGTAGCACTACCTTTTTCAAGGACTTTTCTTGTACTCCTTCAGGTTCTGCAATCACCCTCTTCCTTTGGTATGTCTGAAACACAAGAACAACATTTGAATGGAAAAACATGGTATGACGACAAGTGGAATAGGTGTTGATAATGGATGGGCATGGCATCTTCACATATATCATGAGTAAACTAAGCAGATGGCGGTGCAATGAAGCAAAATAAATGCAAGACACCTTATGCAAGATATGTGCAACCAATAAAACCTTGCCAAATTAGAACATGCACCTTATTCGGTGAACAGGATAGGCCATCTGCCTTTGACTCCTTGAGCTCAGAATAGTCATTAGGATCATATTCTGAATACGAATCTATAGGTCGGGACCATGTGGGTTTCATTGCATCCACAATGGACCTCAATCCCTTCATGCCAAGTTTGTTACCCATTGAACTGTTCCGCAATATTCTTCTAATGTGCGCATTCTTACACTACTAGGGAAAACCTTATACACAGAAATTTAGCAGTAGCGCGTGTCAAAAATGGGCGCTAGTGCTAAATAGTAGTAGCGCGCGTTCGTAAACCACGCTACAGATACAATAGTAGCAGTAGCGCGTGCACATGAAAAAGTGCTACCACTAATATTCCCATTGCTAAAACGATAGGCTACACATAGCAGTAGCGGTCTTGAGGGAAGCACGCTACCGCTAGGACATAAGTAGCAGCGCATTTCGCACGGAGAGCGCTACTGCTAATGGAAATAAAATAAAATGAAAAACAAATGGAAAAGTAAATTAAAAAGAAAGAAATAGAAAAAGGAGAAAGGAAAAAATAAAATGTAGAGAAAAATAAATGAGAAAGCGAAAAAGGAGAAAGGCGTAGCAGTAGCGTTTGTTCATAAGAGGCGCTATAGCTAACGTAGATGCATCGCGTTTCCTATACCCCCGCTGTAGAAACAGAAAAGGAAATAAGAAAGATGAAGGAAATTACATAGCTATAGCAGTAGCGCGTTTTGTGAAAATCGCTATAGCTAACTTAGCTATAGCGCGTTTCGCGAAAAGCGCTACCGCTAAGTTTGACTTAACGAAAAAACCGTTTCCCCCTGGCCACCACTTCTCCCCCAAAATCCCTCGACCCACACCCCGCCGCCGTCTGCCCGATTAGCCGTCGCCCCACTTCGCCGCCGTCTCCTGCCGACATCGATGCCCCCGGAGCCACCAGAGCCGCGCGCCATCGACGCCACTGGAGCCGCCCCTAACGCCACCGGAGCCGCGGGACCTCATCAACGCCATCGGAGCCGCAGTCGACGCCACTGGATCCTCCCTCACCACAACTGCCTCCCTCGCCGTCATCGGAGACGCCCCTGCCTCCCTCGCCACCACTACCTCCCGCACCACCACCGGAGCCATCCTCTGTAAGCCCCCACCCCTCCTCTCTCTCTCTAAATTAGTTAGGTTAATTTAGTTAGGAAAATAATTTAGTTAGGTTAATTTGACAGAGACGCCCTTACCTCCCTAGCCACATCTGCCTCTCTCGCCTTAGGAAAAAATTATATATGCTTAACTAGGGCAGTAGGGTTAGGGTTGTAGCATTTAATTACAAATGTTAGGAAAGTAAGGTTTAACTAGATGTTAACTAGGGTGGTAGGATTTAGTTTAGAGAAAAAATCAATATAAAAATATAAATTTCTATTAGTGTTGCAATTCTAGTAGGTTCTTAATTTTTAGTGAATTTTTATTAGGACAAAAAATTTAGGACATAATTTGAGTTCTAGGTTCATAATTTGAGTTCTAGGGTTCATCCATCTATATTTGGTTTTTGAATTGAGTTTCAGAGAGCATGAGATTTGGTAGATTTTCTTGAAGTGTCAAACACTAGGAGATGCAAATTTGAAGTGGTCATGGTACATGAAAAACCCTCAATTGTGTTTGCTCATTGATCATAATCGACATTGAAGTGGTTCGATTATGCCCAAGTGGCCTTTTGTTGTTTCTAGGGAATGAAGCTGAGTGGCCGATGTTTTGCCGGAATGTTGATTCATTTCCGTTACGGCAAATTTCAGGTTCTCGATTTGTCCACTTTTTAGCAAAGGTCATGCCTAAATTTTCCGTGAATTTCTGCATGACTTGTGCTACAAACTAGGACATATCGAGTGCCCGAGATATGCCACACCAGGAAGGAGTCAACGTTCCTGCAAAACATAGGCCTTTTTATGTCATTATTCATTTTATTCGGTCTAGAATTAATTTACTAGATTTAATTGTATGAAACATGGCTAGCAACGATGAAGGACATGGTTCTGGTTATTGCGACGATGTCTACCTGGCGGTAGACGAATTTTTGAGCCTTGCCGATGATCAACCGATGTTGTTGCCGGGCCCACCGGTCGCATCGGGGACTGAGACCGACACGCAGACCGGCGCTGAGACTGAGATCGACGCTGCCTCGGGGAGCGGAGCCGGTATAGAACAGAAAGCAAAGAGGCGGCGGCTTCCTAACAAGGTCAGGACTACTAGACTGGTGGTCACAGAGGTGTACGACGACAATTTTGAGCAAAACGCGCCCGATGAAGCGCGCGCGTGCTACGACAATCAAATTGGATGCATCATACGGACAACCGCCACCATCAATGACGAGAAACTAAACAAGTTAGATAATATGAGGCCCACCCTCCTAAAGAAGTTGCACCAGATATTCTTGTTCCCGGGCCGGAATGAAAAGGATTATAAAGATCCAGATAAGGACCCGACAATGAAGAAGATAAACTTGCCCACCCTCCATGAGCAAGTTTAGCGACGTGTTGGCCGCCTGGAAAGCAAGGGTGAAATATCGGATCTTCAACGAAAAGGAACCCTACTCCGATATTGTAAAGGATAATCCGACAATCACTGCAGAGCACTTTGAAATATTCAAGGCGGCTTGCGAGGCCGAAGATGCCAAAAAAAGTCAGAGTACATGAAGGGGATTCAACAGAAGAACATTAGGTGCCACCACCTCGGAAGCCGTGGTTACGGCGGGAAGAGGTCCATATGGGCCAAGGAGGACGCGGAAGCCGTGAGTCTGGGCATCCCAGACCCCTTGGCGGAGTTCATCGTCTCGCAGGAGCGTGACGTCCTCAGGGCCCGGCACCGTTGGGACCCAATGAAGAAGGTTTTCGAGAAGAACGCGGTCACGACAGAGTTCATTAGACTGCTGGTAATTTTAGTTTCTGATCAATTCGACTGCACGTTTGTCATATTTGTAAACGATCCTTGTGCCTTTTGCAGAGAGAGCAACACAGGATTACGGCCGAAAGCGACTCGCCGTCTGAGGCGTTGGCGAGGCCCAAGTGGGACACTCTATTCAACCGGGCATTGAACATATTGAAAGGACTCCCGGTGGAGATTCGACCGTCGTATGGACGCGTGCACCGTGTCGGAGACGGCGCCATGTGGAAGAAGTACTACCATGAGACCACGGAGGAGAGAAAGGAAAGACAGAGGTTAACTGAAGAAAACATCGACAAGAAGGTTGAGATTGCGGTTGAAAAGAAACCATCTGAGACAGTCACAAGAGTGGTAGCTACCGCACAACAGGTGCTTGTAGATATGTCTACTACCTTGGTTTCGGCCGTTTTCAGTTGGAGCAGGCAAAATCCAGAAAAAATGCAACAGACTTTCCCCTTGCTGACTTCCTTAGGAGCAGCTCGACTAGCGTTGCACCAACACCTGCACCGGCTCCTGCTCTGGCACTGGCTCCTGCACCTGCTCCCGCTCCGGCTGCTGCACCTGCTCCCGCACCGGCTCCTGCACCTGCTCCCACACTGGCTTCCGCACCTGCTCCGGCACTGGCTTCAGCACCGGACGTGCTCGGCGGTGCTTCTTCTTTGGCTGAGCTCGACGCCTTCACGGTATCTGTCACACCGGCCCACTTCAATAAATGTATAATCTCCCGTTTTCGTTGCCTTTCGGATGTCTCATGTCACAGACTTTTCTTTGCAGGCCGACGAAACCCCATGCACCATATTGTACACCATTAGCGACTAGAAGGTGGACGTGGGGAAGGCGACGATAATGGAGCCGAAGGAACCATTGTTCCACAGCCGACCGATCCCCCCGGAAGTCTTCAAGGTTTCCGTGGCCAGTGTCAAACCGGGCCATGAGAATTTGGCTCCTCGGTACTAGTGGGGGATGACGATGAGACACCGCGGCGGCTTGTTGATTGTTGCAATGGGTGGGTCCTGTTGTGGCCAAAGAGTCTGCTTTGTCTAGAGGCGGCCGGGAGCACACCCACGAGCACACAGTTAGGTATGAACATCAACACCCTGCCTACTCCATTAGTCGCTGGTGACGTCGTCATCGATGAGGATTAGGATGAGGATGACACTCAACAGTATGTCAATACTAGCGCCTACTTAGGGTTTGAGCCTCATGAGTCGGTGCCTGAATTGCCGCCTCCGGAGTCTGAACATATTATGGACAACCTTCCGGTAGTAAAGAAGTCTAGGAAGAGACCGAGGAAAGGCAAAAAAGCTGCTTCTGTGATCCAGCAGCCTCGGGTTCAAGACCGTATAGATATTCCCGGTGCGGCAAAATGGCATATCCCCGGTCAACCAATCCTACCTGAAGCAGCGCCGCGGGCCAGATTCGGCGATTTAAGGACACTTCATGACAATGTGCTGCGGATAGAGAAAGGCCTCATCGCCTCAAAAAATCCAGGATACCCACTCTACGTGGTTAATGTGCCGTGGGGATTGTCGTACATTGACACATTCCCCGCGGAGAAGTTCTTCCTTTGATTCGATTACATCTTTGACATGTTTCACTTGAAGAAGCTGGATTTTGTATTTGTCCGCCTTTATGCTTTGCACATGAACTACCTGATCGGGGTTGAGCAGATACCTTATATTTGTGTCGCTGACCCGTACTTCATGCACGAGGCCTTCTTGGGAGTCTGCGCAAAGCACTATGAATACGTGAGGGAATACATCGTCAATTTCATGCTCGCCAATAAGGAAAAGGAGGCGATTCTCGTGCCTTATCATCCCATGTAAGTCATCCGCGCGGATATCCTTCCTTTGATTTCAATCATTCATTTGCACGGTGGAGGCTAATTAATTTGAGGTGTACTAATTTTGCACAGCGGCGGGCGCGCCATCCTCATCATCCTCTACCCCCGACACTCTCATGCTCTTTACTTGGACTCGTCGAAGAACATTAAGTAAAAGGATTACACCCACATCAAGTCTGTTCTCGACAGTGCTATGTTTTACTATGGCGCATGGGGTGGAGAGGTCAAGGACAAGAAGAAAAAGGACGGCAGGCCCGCCTTCGGCCATAAGACCGACTTCTGCTGCATCCAGCAACCGAGTGATTCTCTTAATGATGGATTCTATGTCCTACACCAGATGCTGGAGTACAGACGGGATCACCAGAACCTTTGCATGTCACCTACATCCGGCGATGCCCATGTTCTGCAATGGGCAAAGAACTTAGGAGATATCGAGGATCATCGACTTCGAGCTGAGTTCTATCACATCCAGCGCGAACTTGCCCAAATCATCATGAAGGAGGTCGTCGAAAAATCAGGGATGTTCTACGAAGAAGGATAAATGTCGCGGGAAGACGTCCGAACACGCCTCCAAGCTCAGCGTCTCGACCTGAAGCCTTTCACTAAGCTCGGGGACTATCTCCCTGACTTGGATGGATGGCACGACATGGAGTGACTGTCGATATATGACAATGTGTCCGCTTAGTCCATACTATCTGTATGACGAAACTTTGAATTATGCACGACGAAACTTTATTTGTGATGTAATTAAACCGTCCTCCTTGACTATCAAAGATCACTCTAGTTAGGGCATTTTGGGTACGATGAACTTTGTTATTTATGCTTATGATATGTTGCTTCTATTTTTGCCAAGTCTATCTCTTTCTGTTGCTCAACTATATATGTAGCATATTATCGACTCATGTGACGATGTAGGTGTATAGATCATCGATGGCGAAGAAGTGCTACGTCAGGAGTATACAACGAGTGACCGGAATGTCAGGCCCAGGTGTACCGGTTTCCGGTTTTTGAGCGACAGCCAGTATTTAGTTTAGGTTCACGCAAAGTGAGAGCTCTTCTCGCATATATCATTGTTTAGATGGATGACGATGTAGTTGCAAGTAATCGAGATTTGTATCGCTATTTTCGAGATGATGACGAGAGACCACTTGGTGTTGGATGATGATTATGATGATGACATGATTTGATGAGACTATTTGTATGTATGTGCTATGATTACATTTGTATGTCTATCATATGCTAAAGATTATTGTATAAAGCCTATTCAAATACAAAACAAATATGCAGAAAAAAACTACTAAAATTAGCAGTAGCGAGTGGAGAAAAGTTAGCAGTAGCGCCACAGTAACAGTAGCGCATCTAGGCAAAGCACGCTAGAGCTATTGTATAGCAGTACCGCGGGTGTGCACGCGCTACTGCTATGGGTTAGCTGTAGCGCCTTATTAGTAGTGCCGGTCCCCGCGCTACTGATATACCTAGAACCCGTGCTACTGCTAGCCTTTTCCCTAGTAGTGTTATATTCATTTTGATTATGCACAATATCTGTAAAGCATGAAAACACAAATAGTACTGAGATTATCTTTGTAATGCAGAGGATATTGTAATATAATAGAGGCTCCTTGTAAACCCTTGTGTTCTATCACTGGATTATGATGAGAGAGCCCATGTGTGCTGTAATATGGTGAGTAGATTAATATAATCTAGCACAACTACACAAAAAATACTCCTGTTGGGGGCCCCAGATATAAGGATAGTTGGCAGATGATAGGTTCATAATATACTGTATAGAAAGTTTATTGCCAAACCATGATAACGAGAGCGCAGAGCCCGTAGTGTAGATAATAGGGGTACACCATAACCACCATAAATAAATCGGGAAAGCGGAAATGGCTCGAAAACATAGGGTTTTGCCGCTACTAATATGCAGCCTATCGATCACCTACAGGCCAGCTCTATTCATCTGAAGGCGCACAACTATTACTATCAGTTTAGTCTATCAAAGACCGCATGGCTCCCACCATTTCCGGGGTATTACGACAGACCAACTCGAAGTGCAAAATCATTTAGCAGAACCGACCCAATAGAGGTGTCGACTGCAGATGTCCCTGCTCCCCTTCCTGATAAGGAACATACTGTGGTTCCCATACAGAACACCGCACGGGCCGCCGGCCGAACCACCGGCCCCCACCGTCTGTGTTCCTCCGCCACCCCCACCCCCGCCCCGACCGACATCGAGTTTTCTTTGTTTGGCGAGGTCCCACCACCGCCCCCACAACCACCTTCCCCACCCGAGCCCCTTCCTTCGCACCGGCGAACTCCGGCGAGCTCTCAAAAATCTACTAACCCAATTTTGAAATTTAGTCTACCGTCATTTAACTAGTGTGGAATATAAAAGGGGAAAACCATAAGCATTGCGAGTATAGTGTTGAGCGTGCCATGGCGGATTTGGAGGTGCAAACCGGACAAAGGAAACTTTGCAACCAATGTTTGCTTTCAACTAACAAGTAAGTGATGGACAAGAAATCATAGTAAAGCAGTGTCGATCTATTTTCTTGCTGCGATAAATAAGTTGAGAAGATACGAAAGAGTACCGCCTCTGGTGCGGCACCGTGTATGCATCTGCTGAGAATTTGACGGTGCTGCGATAGCGATGGCTGTCGGCGGCGTGGAAGTAGATCTAGGATGATAGACGGTGGCGGCAAGGCGCGGTGGGCGAGACGGTCGTGGGAGCGGCGTCGGCAATGTGGACGACGGCGGGGGTGAAGCGGGAGGACGGGATGCAAGGATCCCGGTCTGAAGCCATCACTACAAAAAAAGACACATCCATGACATTTTGGGCCGAACGAATTTTTTTTCTGTCATACATATGACACTTCTATGACGATAACTGTGACAAAACCTGGTATCATCATAGATGTGGTGGGCTCCTACTTCTATGACAAAAAATCATGACAGAAAATGGGCTTTTCGTCTTGGGTGGGTTGGAGACGCAGCTGCATGACATTCTTTGGGCTGTCCATGATGGAAAAAAACCATGGTAGAAGCGAGGGGGGCGAAAATTTCGGGGAGTTCCTGGTTACGGTGGGAGGGCGGGGGCCGAGCGATGCGCGTTTCTCTCGTACACATACGCGCGTGTGTGCAAGGCGTTGGCTCTAACTGAACCCGAGCGAGGCGTTGGGCTCTAACTGAACCCGCGCGATTGCAGTGTAGGCTACGCCTTACTGAACCCGAGCGATCAATCGATGGCTGTTAACTGAACCCGATCGAGCGATTCCTTGGCTACTGCTGCTAACTGAAGCCGATCGATGGGATGAACAGTGAGCGTTGCGGGGGGGGGGGGGGGGGGGGGGGGGGGGGGGTTGGATGAACAGTGAGCGATGGCGTTGCCTCTGGATGAACAGGACCCCGTGGTGTGGTGGAGGGCTGGATGAACAGTAGATGGTGGAGGGGTGTCCGTGGAGGGGTGGATGAACAGGACCCCGTGGTGTGGAGGGCAGGATGAACAGTAGATGGTGGAGGGGTGCCCGTGGAGGGGTGGTTGAACAGGACCCCATGGTGTGGAGGGTTGGATGAACAGTAGACGGTGGAGGGGTGGTTGAATAGTAGCCGGTGGAGTAGCGCGCGGTGGAGGCTGGATGAACAGGAGCCCGTGGAGGCTGGAGGAGGTCGACGGTGGATGAACAGTAGCTCGTGGAGGCTGGAGGGGGTCGAGGGTGGAGATGAACAGTATCCCATGGAGTCCCATTTTGCGGTACGCCACACCCCTCCCGATGAACAGGACCCCCGTTTCGACCTTAGCGCTCCAACACAAGTCTGTTTCCTCCGTTTTGCGATACGCCACACCCCTCCCGATCAACAGGACCCCCGTTTCGACCATAGGAGGTCCGTTTCCTCCGTTTTGCGGTACGCCACACCCCTCCTGATCAATAGGACCCCCATTTCGACCGTAGGAGGTCCGTTTCCTCCGTTTTGCGGTACGCCACACCCCTCCCGATCAACATGACCCCCGTTTCGACCGTAGGAGGTCCGTTTCCTCCGTTGTGCGGTACGCCAGGCCTCGTTTGCATCGCCTCTTCCATCCAAGCCCTCCCGATGAACACGACCACGCATTCGGTTCCGACCCATGAACACGACGACGACGCTGTTTCTCCGTTCCATCCCAGCCATGTACACGAGCCCTCGCCGTACGTATGCGCGAGTAGGCGTTCGAAATCGCGCCCGTATGTACATATACGTGGTCGTATTTTCTTTCTTGCACCCTAGCCGCCTCTACTACAACACGTGCACGCCTCTACATCCACCAGTATATATGTACGTACACGTTCGCGACCAGAATGCCAACGCTGCGTACGCTTCGACCAGGTGGGTCCCAACTGTCAGGCACTTCCTTGCGTGCGAAGGTGTAGCTGGTGGGTCCCAGCAGTCAGGGGGGAAACGTTTTTTTCACGAAATACGGTGGCCCATCCGGTGGGTCCCTGCTGTCAGGTGGAGCAATCATTATTTTCCATGTAATAAGGAGGCACTTCCTTGCTGCCGCCATGGACCCAGCTGTTAGCCTCTCCACGTACAGTCCACGTCCGATGGAAGTCGTTCCTTGACCACATTGACCACGCCGCGCCGAGAGCACCAGGGTGGTGGACGACGGCGAGGCCTAGGAAGGGGATGACGGGGAGCCGGGGAAGACGCGACAGTGGAAGCCCACGCGCGCGCGGAGAGGAGTACGAGGGTTCACTGGTTCGGCTGCGGTGTGAGGTTGCCGTCGTTGCAGGGCCTGGCCAGCGGTAGGAATAGTAGGGGGTGGTGAGGCCTCCGCGGCAGCACAGCCGACCACGGGAGGCAGGAGCATGCGGCACGACCGGCGCTGCTGTGGGCGGCTGGAGCAAGAAGACCAGAGGTTGAAGAAGCTCTACGGCCGTTGGATGGACATCGTACGGTCAATGGAGCTAGAATCGTTCATATTGACTAAGTTGACAAAGCCCTTCGTCCCCGTCAACTTAGTAGGCCCACAAGTCAGCCTCCCACCAAGGTGGGTCCTAGCTAGCCGGGGGAGTATTCATTTTTTTGTGTGTAATAAGGAGGAACTTCCGGTGGGTACGAGCTGACAGCGGGGGGAACGTTTTTTTCATGAAATACGGTGGCCCGTCCGGTGGGTCCCAGCAGTCAGGGGGAAACAATTTTTTTCACAAAATACTGGTGGCCCGTCCGGTGGGTCCCTGCTGTCAGGTGGAGGAATAATTATCTTGCACGTAATAAGGAGGCACTTCCCTGCTGCGGCTGTGGACCCAGCTGTCAGCCTCTCCACGTACAGTCCACGTCCGATGGAAGCCGTTCCTTGACCACGTTGACCACGCCGCGCTGAGCGCACCAGGGCGGTGGACGACGGCGAGGCCTAGGAAGGGGACGAAGCGTAGCCGGGGAAGACGCGGTAGTGGATGCCCATGCGTAGAGGAGTACGAGGGCATTGGTTCACTGCGGTGTGAGGTTGCCGTCGCCGCAGAGTAACAAGGGGTGTGGGTGAGTAGAGGGATGGCCTGGCCAGCGGTGGGAGTAGTAGGGGGCGGTGAGGCCTCTACCGCATCGCAGCCGGCCACAGGAGGCAGGAGCACGAGGCACGACCGATGCTGGTTTGGGCGGCTGGAGCAAGAAGACCAGAGGTTGAAGAAGCACTACGGCCGTTGGATGGACATCGGACGGTCACTGGAGGTAGAATCGTGCATTATTGACTAAGTTGACGAAGCCCTACGTCCCCGTCAACTTAGTAGGCCCACAAGTCAGCCTGCCACTATACTGGGTCCCAGCTAACAGGGGGAGTATTCTTTTTTTTGTGCATAATAAGGAGGCACTTCCTTGCGTGCGAAGATATAGCTGGTGGGTCCGAGCTGTCAACGGCGGTAACGTTTTTTTCACGAAATACAGAGGCCCTTTCGGCGGATCCCTGATGTCAGGTGGAGGAATCATTATTTTGCGCATAATAAGGAGGCATTTCCTTGCGTGCGGTCGTGGACCCAGCTGTCGGCCTCTCCATGTACAGTCCACTTCAGATGCATGTCTGTCATTGACCACGTTGATCAGGCCGCGCCGAGAGCACCAGGGCGGTGGACGACGGCGAGGCCTTGGAAGGGAACGACACGGAGGCAGGGAAGACTCGGCAGTTGTTTCCCACGCGGAGGGGAGTACGACTGTACGAGGGTTTACTGGTTCGTCTACCATTGTCGGAGAATAACAGTAGGTATGATTGAGTAGAGGGATGGCTAGGCCAGCGATGGGAGTACGGTGGGTGGTGAGGCCTGCGCGGCAGCAGAGCCGGCCGCGGGGAGGAGGGAGCAGACAGTCTCGCCGGCGCCTGTTTGAGCGGCTGGAGCAGGAAGAGCAGAGATTGAAGAAGCACGACGGCCGTTGGATGGACATCCAATAGTCACTGGTTATGCGTCAACCTTTTTTTAGGAAAGCTTCAAATCTGTGGAAAACAGCATACAACCCATCTGCCATTATTTCTAATAATTTTCAGCCCATTTGCTAATTCTTAAGGTTTTTTTGGAGCCGATATTCTTTTTGTTAGCATTACATCCCAAATTGTGGCCACGGTTAAAAAATTATATGAAATTTTGCATATTTCGGTGCAGTCCGAACTGTTTTTAATCCCGAAATTTCGACTCACATTCAAACTGATTTAAAAAATAAATGTATATCAATATAAAATCCAACAAATTCTCCACGCATAAAAATTAATGTAATTTAAAATCTTGAAATGAAAAAAAGATATTTTAAACTAATTGCCGGTTTGATGTGTTTTAAAAATGTACAGCCCATTTCTCATTACTGATGGGCCATTTTCTTGGCCAGCCGAATGAAAGCTGTCCTCGTCTTGAAAGATTTGCAGCCCAACAGGCCTGACAAAGCGACTTACTTGGCAAATCACAAAAAAACTGGGCTGTGGCCGTGGACCCAGCTATCAGCCTCTCCACGTACAGTACTCTTCCGATGGAAGTCGTTCCTTGACCACGTTGACCACGCCGCGCGGAGAGCACCACGGCGGTGGACGACGGCGAGGCCTAGGAAGGGGACGACACGGAGCCGGGGAAGACGCGACAGTGGAAGCCCGCGCGGAGAGGAGTACGAGGGTTCACTGGTTCGGCTGCGGTGTGAGGCTACCGTCGCCGTAGGGCCTGGCCAGCGGTGGGAATAGTAGGGGGCTGTGAGGCCTCCGCGGCAGCACAGCCGGCCACGGGTGGCAGGAGCATGCAGCACGACCGACGCTGCTTTGGGCGGCTGGAGCAAGAAGACCAGAGGTTGAAGAAGCACTACGCCCGTTGGATGGACATCGTACGGTCACTGGAGCTAGAATCGTTCATATTGACTAAGTTGACAAAGCCCTCCGTCCCCGTCAACTTTGTTAGCCCACAAGTCATCCTCCCACTATGGTGGGTCCCAGCTAGCAGGGGGTATTCATTTTTTTGTGCGTAATAAGGAGGCACTTCCTTGCGTGCGAAGATATAGCTGGTGGGTCCGACATGTCAGCGGGGGGAACGTTTTTTTTTGCGAAATACAGAGGCCCTTCCGGTGGGTCCCAGCTCTTAGGTCCTTGCAAAAAAGGGAAAGAAAATCAAAGACTTGGGAAGGCGTATAGAACAAGCTATTGTACCAGTAAAGAGACATTGCCGAGTTTTAGAAAAAAGAAAGACGTGCTCCTGTAGCTGGTTCGAATCCAAACCTAGACTATGACTATATATGGTGCTATGCTACTCTACAAGTAATGAAACTGACATATCCAACGTTCGCTTCTCCTCTTCTCTACTTACTCTACCTAGCATCAGAAGCTCTGGCCGCAGCAACCATGTCCGCTGGCTGCTCGTCCACCTGCTCTTAAGAAGGCAACAACCAGATATGCGCCAAGTCGCAACCCGTACCATCGCCTGTGGGTCTCATCACACCCTCGCCAGCACGCGCACCGCAACCGATTGCTCATCGCAACCCGCTGCCATTGGTGTGGTGCCACTTCTGCAAATCACGCAGAGTCATCCGTCGCGTCTCAACCACAATCCACAACCCTGGCCGAGTCTTCTACAAATGCCCGAATCATGGGGTAATAATATGTTTAAGTGTTGTTCTGCTGCTTTCAGTTGCTGATTTTTTTAATAGTTTGGTTGTTGATCTACCAATTTGATTCGTGTAGAAACAGGAAGATTCGTGTGATTTGTATTTATGGGAAGTTTCTTATGTGGGGGAATGCAACTACGCTGATTATTTGGTTAGCCGAGGAATCCCAATACCAGCAGGTTGGGGTGTTGCACAAGTAACTGAAGGAACGGCAGAAGAGGAAAATGCAGAGCAGAAGGTTAAAGATGAAGTTCCTCTGATCATGGCCAAGCAACAGCTGCTGAACGGCTTTGACAACAATGAGGAGATGAAAGAGCTTGTGAAGATAATGGGCAAAATCGATGTGCTCTGTAGGATGATTGTCTCTTTATTTGCAGTGTATGTAGCACTCGTGATGTATTCAGGGGCTACGACATGAGCACTTTGCTGAAACTAGTAATGAATGAAACCTGTGTAGCAGGCTGGGCGTAGTGTTTTGAACATCTAATGATTTCTATTAACGGAAATCAGGGGTATCCCCTTTTGCTCATATAAATAAATAAATAGCAGAGGCCCTGTCGGGTCAGCTTTGTTCTCATTCGAAGACGTCGAGCAAATTGCAGTCCAACAACAAACTATGCCATCAAATTCAAGTTTCACAGCCAAATATTAGTACAACTACACAACAATGTCATCATGTTTTAGTTGTCATACAATCACCAAACACAAATCAGCATACATAACAAGTGATGTTCTCACAGCAAAATACTAAACAACATGTTCATCAGGTTTCAGTTGTCATAGCAAACACAATTTCACATAGTAGATAAAAAAAACGTCTTCTGACAGGCAAATATGACAAAAGCAATGTAATCATCATCCGCAGCAGCAGCATGAACATCTTCGCCATGTGTATCAGTCTGAATCATAATTCCCCACGGTGTCATCTTCTTCTTCGTCCTCAACGTCCTTGAACGTTGGCTTCTTCTTGATCAACTCTTGTATGTCCACAGCACGACAGGCAATCTTTTCGCCGGCGTCATTGACGTGATGGTTCTCAAAGATATTAGGAACATCTGTGTTATCTTGTACATCAGGAGCAGTGTAAGCATCGTCTCGTTGTGCAACTTCATTAAACGAATTCCTCTGTTCAAACCTTTGCAATACTCTCCAGTCATCGCTAACTGCAAATGTGTCTTCCATGAAAAATATCTGTGTTGCTTGATTTGCCAAGATAAAAGGCTCGTTGGTCTGGTACGCCGCCTTGACATTGATGGATTTGAAATAATCATTAGCTCTGGGTTTTGCGATCCTGGAAAACAGGTTATACCAACGACAGCACAACAGAACCACACACCGATGATCCTTGAAACTGGAGATATACTGCAACTGGACAATGTCTGTTATGTTAGCATACATTTCAGTTATCTCTTTGTCATACGTAACCGTGCTCATGATGGCACTGTTTTGTGTCTTCCTGCCTTCGTCTCGTGCAAGGGTGTTGTAGCGCACATCTCCAACAACGCAAGATTCATAATGTCTTACCCGAGTATCAGGACCCATTGCTAGTGAGTAAAGGGCATCATCAACTGCCTGCCCATCCTCCCGCATCTTCTTAACCTATGGTTAGAAAATAGACAAGCTGATCATCTTACGTACTCAATATATTAAAAAAACTAACAGTGCACTTCAAAAGCTTACATGGTTCTTGAACCATTTCGCAAATCCTGCCATAACTAGTTTGTCAATGTTTCTTGGATTTTGCGGCTGTAACTCCTCTTTGTAGATGCTACACAACATAGTGATTGCGTCAAGCATCTAAATATATAAGAATGTATAAGCTGTAGTAATGCACTTACTTGATATAAGGTAGTATCTCAGGACAGTTATTCAACACATACCAAACCATTTTGTCCAAATCTTTAGGTTTGTCCTCTTGTCGAATCTTCCCTGTAACTCGAACAGAATAATCAAAAACATTGAGCCCGGGATTGTCTTCACCCACCTCTTTGCTAAGCTGATCAGCTGTTTCAATGTATTTTGAGCAGAATGTAAACGCTTCTGTAGCAATGTAGGCCTCCTCAATGGAACCCTTGGGTCTAGCTCTGTTCCTAACATAGCCCTTGAAAGTGCCTAGCCGCCTTTCAATAGGGTACATCCAGCCATACTGTACTGGACCTCTAAGTAGTGCCTCATCAGGTAGAGGAACAACCAAATGCACCATCACATCAAAGAAGGCCGGAGGATATATCTTCTCAAGGTCGCATAGGATAGTTGGTATCTTGTCTCTAAGACGCTCCAAAGCATCTATCCTGATATTCCTACTGCAGAGTTCCCTGAAGAATTGTCCCAACTCCGCAACTGCTCTGTATAAGTTAGGGCGGCCCAATCCTCTAAGGATAATAGGTAAAACCCTTTGAAGTAGGACGTGGCAGTCATGAGTTTTCAACCCTTGTAGCTTGTTTCCATCCGCACTGACTCTCCTTTCAGGGTTGGAAGCAAATCCATGTGGGAATCTCACACGTGACAGGACCTCGCAGAATTCTTTTCTTTTTACCTGGTCCAAGACGTACACAGCTGGTGCCATATCCCGTGGTTTACCTTCATCTTGCACCTACAAATCCTGTCTGATACCCAGGTGTGTCAAATCAATCCTATATTTTAAGGTATCTTTCGTCTTGCCTTCAATATTAAGAAGTGTGCCGACAATGCTGTCACATATATTTTTCTCGATGTGCATCACATCAAGATTATGCCGCAGATCGAAATCTTTCCAATACTCCAAGTCCCACAAAGTGGACCTGCGGGTAAACAATAATCTCTCTTTTGCCCTGCCACGCTTCCTTTTCCCGCTACCATTATCAGGATGGTTTCCTGGTGTAATATGCCTGACCTAATCTAATTCCACTTGCAACTCATCGGCGGTGAGCCTCTTTGGCGCATCGCGGTTTTCATGCTTTGCATTGAACACATGTCTTCGGTATTTTCTAGGAAGCGGCTTGTCGTTGTCAAGGAAACGGCGGTGTGCAATGTAACAGTTCTTGCTAAGTATTGCGTATGACAGCGGATTCCTGTCACAGCGAACGCATGCATTGTAACCATGTGTCGTTCGCCCTGACATAGTGCCCAAAGCCGGATAATCATGGATGCACCAAATTATAACAGCACACAGAAATAAATCAGCTGGTGGGCTGCTATATAGTTCTCGAGTGAGAACACCCTTCCATAATTGTTGAAGTTCCTCCACAAGAGGCTCCATGAACAAATCAAAATACTTTCCAGGACTTTTTGGACCTGGGATGAGAAAGGCCATCATGTAGTTTGATTCTTTGGTGCAGACATTTGGAGGCATATTGTAAGGGATAACAAGCACTGGCCACATGCTATATGTGGTGCTCTGGTGGCCAAATGGGTTAAATCCATCTGAAGCTAAGCCAAGTCTAATGTTTCTCGGGTCAGCAGCAAACTCTTTGTGTTTATCATTGATGCTTTTCCACTCACTACCATGAGATGGATGGCTCATTACATTCTGATCTCTGTACTCCTGGTTCCTAGAATGCCATAGTACATCCTCTCTTGTTTCAGCATCATGAAACAATCTCTGCAATCTTGGTGTAATTGGAAAATGTCTCAGAACGTTATGAGGAATCCTCTTCACAGCATCGCCATCTTTCCATCTTGATGATTTGCATTTCGGGCATTCACTTAAGTTGGCATAATCCTTTCGGAACAGAACATAATTATTCTTACAAACATGGATCATATCATATCCAATTCCAACTGCACGAAGGAAATTCTTCATTTTACTATAGGTGTGTGGCAGCTCAGATGCATCTAGGAAAGATTCGCGGAAAGCAGCCAACATCGCATCGAATGATTTGTTGGTCATCCGCTCAGATGTCTTCACCGGAAGAAAGGTGACCATAGCTGAGAATACTGACAACTTATTTCCTGGGGTGACAGCAACGTTGCATTGTTCCAACATGCGAGCCCACCATTTTTCTTCTGCAGGTGAAAGTTCACGGAATGCACGAGCATTTCGTAGCATTGTTTCAATGTTGGTCAAACTCACTGGCTCTGCCACCACCACCTCCTCCTCCTCTTCCACCTGAGCATTAGGCAGATCAAGATGGTGATCTGCTGCTTCCATGTAGTCAATAACATTGACGTTCACAGCTTCACCATGATGAACCCACCTAGTATATGTGACCGACATCCCATACAAATGTAGATGATTTTGCACAGTTGACTGGGGTCTTGTAACCGAATTCATACAACTGCTACACGGGCAGAGCACATCTGATTTCGGACCACCGTACTCAGCTCTGATAAAGTTCATAAAGTTTTCAACCCCCTCGACATATGCAGCGGAGAATCTTCGAGCAGAAGTTATCCAAGTCCTGTCCATCTGTTAGACATACAAATTAGTTCTTCTGCTAGATATTACAGGAAAAACATATATGCTTTTTTATGAAGTCCAGAAAAAAAAATACCTAGGTCGATGTCTAAAGCTATGGCAAGATATTTGGACGAGCAGATCTATGTAACGAAATATATGTAAAGCTAATTCAGCAAACATATTTGAGTTCCAAATTATGGCAGGCTATTTCAGCAGTCAATGAGGCCGAGCACACAGCCATCGAGCTATCGAAGGCCATCACAGCAACAAAGATCGAGTATAAAACGGTGTAGAGCTATTTCACCTAACAGATTGGCTACTAGACCATGGCAATCTACGTCACAATAAATATAGGGCTGGATATTTTAGCAACTAATCGGCCTTGGCATGCCATCTCAGCTAAGCAGATTGAGTGCAGAACAGGGCAAGGAAGCTTCTTAAGCAGAGCATATTGACAGTAAACTACTTCGGCAAATAGTGAGATTAACAGCGTCTATCAGCTAACATTCAGCGCTACACCGACATGAACGGGGCCTCAGTCTAGAATGCGCGTACCGTGGGAGAAGCTGACCGCCGTGTGTCTCCACACGAACATCGCCAGCAGTGGCGGCGCTGACCGCTGTGCGCCTCCACAAGAACGTAGCCAGAGGTGGCGGCGTGGCTAGAGGACGACAGTCTACGAGAGCGTACTGTGGGAGCGAGAGGATCACCGAACCGCGGCGCCGACGTATCGCGCGGCGGGGAGGGCGGCTTTGGCGGAGCGAATGGAGTGGAGGGGGACAGGGGGGAGGGGGGTTTGGGGAATATTATTGGCTAGTTGGCCGAATGGCGGTTGAATCGGATTTGGGGGGAAATTTTGGGTGTGGGGGGGGGGAGGATTTTCGCGCGGTTGGCGGGGGGAGTTTGGCGCATGGTCAATTTCTCCAAGTGTAGTCCCACGTGTCAGTGAAGAGGCAAGCCGAAGCGCGTTCCTTTTGCGTGAGCCGTGTGCAAGACCGAACGTGTGTGGGGTGCAATGCGACCGCGACAGGAGTGATGTGTGTGTACCGCATATTTTCCTTTTAAACTAGGTGCTTCGCCCCACAAAAAAATATGTTTCTTCGCGCGATCCATCGATACTACTGCTAGTAATCCGGTAATCCCGACTAAAACGGCGCGACCGGGTCTTTTCCCGTGCGATATGCTAAGAGGTTGGCTTAGTTGGGTTGTTTAGGACGAGTAATGCTACACCTACGTAATCCCAGTTACGTAATTAACATAATGTGAAACGTGTGAGCTATTGATTGTAGATTGGGGGGAGGGAGGGGCCCACCACCATGAAAATCAGGGGAGGAGAGAGAGATGTAATTTACGTTAACCCTTTTGTAGGTTCCCGTAGATGTAGAAAGATGTGTCCGATCCTGCAATATAGGCCGTCCGATCTATATCTAATGGATAGGAAGGAAACTATGACAATTTACTCGCACTCCTTTCCACATTTGTAGATAAGGCTTTCCCTCGTTCATCCTTTTCTCCCACAAGATCTTGATCTTCCGTGCAACGCACGTGCATCTTGCTAGTACTCCTACAATATGTATATTATTGTGAAAGTTCATATACACTGGCTGATATTAATGCAAACACGGCATATTTTCATTACATTTCGAACTTTTATAGGACAAAAAAAATAAAAGAAACCCGACCCTAAACCTATTCTACGGCGGCGATCGACGTCCTCCATCTGTGATCTCCGTGTACGGGGAGGGGTTCAAGACCCTTGAAGTGAAGGTGCGGTCTCCGACGAGGAAAAGTAGAACACGGGAGACGGACCGGCCAGTTGGCACACCATGCGCTACCGCCTCCCATGCCCTACTCATCCTCGGAGGAGTCCCCGACCTCGGCGGTGCCAGACGTTGGACGGTGGCAAGTAGGACGCGTGGCTGACGGTGCTCCCGTCGTCGGCCGCCAGCGTGGCCACCGCTTGTGTGGCGACTTCAGCGAGGGTGGCGACCTCGAGCTCCATCCCTGAAGACAAGCTCTCCCGCAGAGCGTTCGCGCTTGCGGTCATCGCGGATGTGGTTCCAGGTAGGAGGACGATGCGCTATGGTGTGGAGGTTAGCTGGGCGTTGCTGCTTTAAGTAGCGCATTCCGGTGAGGCCAAGCGTCCGGGTGCGTCATTAAGTCGCCGGAGTTGTTCCTCGGGCACCGAGCCTCTTAATGACAACAGACGAACGGACGGCATGAATGCGGGCAACTGGCGCCGGCTGGGAACGCACCGCGTGACGGCGCGAGGGACGAGGGTTTTGGTGTGCCAGGGTAGTCAGCTGCGGTCGTGGCAACGTTGGAGATGCCCTTTGCTCACATGCGATCCCCGCATGTCATTGAAAAAGCAAGACAACCCGGCAAGGTCTCAGGTCCAGAGGATGCAGTTGGCTGTTAGGACCCCGATTCTAAGTCACACCGATCTAGCCTGTAACACCTCATATCACTTTGCGGCCTCACGCACGGTATTCCCACGGGTGTCGCCTTACCATGGCCCGGGACCGTTTGCGCCTTTTGGCTCACGTATATGATAGTGTCGCTAGCATCCATATGACAGAGAACCCGGGCCGACATGACTAGTCGTGAACCCAAAGTGGCACTAACTTATGGGGACATGCATACATGAATCAACATCAAGCATGTCGGTCAGCAGCGTGCGAATCCGGGCTGTAGCACTGGGCTAACAGGACTCCGGGAACCCGGGCTGTAGCAGGCTAGGCAGGACTCCGGATGTCACCGCGTGACATTTCCTCGAAGGGACAGACACAGTAACAAAGTGAATCACATGCCGGCCAGTCAAGTGTTCCGGAGCAGTAGTGCTGGGCTAGCAGGACTCCGGTGAACCGGGCTGTAGCAGACTACTATGGCTCATGGAAGCACAAGACTACATTTCCCCATAAGAGAGGCTACCAAGGATAAACAACTAGGTTGTCGGATCCCACACATACCAAGTGTCCGTGTCAAAACCGGCGGATCTCGGGTAGGGGGTCCCGAACTGTGCGTCTAGGCCGGATGGTAACAGGAGGCAGGGGACACAATGTTTTACCCAGGTTCGGGCCCTCTTGATGGAGGTAAAACCCTATGTCCTGCTTGATTGATATTGATGATATGGGTAGTACAAGAGTAGATCTACCACGAGATCAAGGAGGCTAAACCCGAGAAGCTAGCCTATGGTATGATTGTTGTTCGTCCTACGGACTAAAACCCTTCGGTTTATATAGACACCGGAGAGGGCTAGGGTTACACAGAGTCGGTTACAATGGTAGGAGATCTACATATCCGTATCGCCAAGCTTGCCTTCCACGCCAAGGAAAGTCCCTTCCGGACACGGGACGAAGTCTTCAGTCTTGTATCTTCAAGTCCAGGAGTCCAGTCGAAGGTATAGTCCGGCTATCCGGACACCCCCTAATCCAGGACGCCCTCAGTAGCCCCTGAACTAGGCTTCAATGACAACGAGCCTGACGCGCAGATTGTCTTCGACATTGCAAGGCGGGTTCCTCCTCCAAGTACTTCATTGAAGATTTTGAACATAAAGGTAGTGTCCGGCTCTGCAAAATAAGTTTCGACATATTGCCATAGAGTGAATAATATTTACACGAATCTAATCTGCTGACGTATTCCGTAGCGTGACATCACACCACGGCCAAGTCTTTATTCGAATCGTTTTACTGTCCCACCTCAGCGCGTTTAGTGAGGCGGTTTCCTTGGCACGTCTTGTCAAAGCAGAGATCGTATCCCCTTATTCCGGGATTCTCATCAATACAGGCGTGGGTAACCCAACCGTACCCGTTGGTATGTTTTCTCGATCAAAGGCGAGTCCCAAATGGTCATGGGGAGGGCCTTTGGTATTCATCCTCTTATAAAGAGACCAAGGCCTTACTCCTTTCTTTCTATCTCAAACGAGTTCGCCCTTCGCCTCGAGTTCCAACACCCAAGGCTCCAGATTTCAGGCGCTTCGGACCTTCGACAATGTCCGGTTCCGACCTTCGAGGCCGATGGATGCCCTCCTCCGTCACGGAGGAGGACGTGCTGAAGTTGAGAGAGGCCAGGTTCTTGACCGGCGAAATCTGGCATAGGCTGCCTGCTCAAGGGCAGGTCATTCCCATTCCCTAGACTGGTGAGAGTGTGGTGTTCATGTCTCACTTCCTTCGGGGGCTAGGCTTCCTGACGGATCCCTTCGTGAGGGGGCTCATGTTTTATTATGGGTTGGAATTTCACGACTTAGCTCCGGAGTCCATCCTCCATATTTCCTCATTCATCGTCGTGTGGGAAGCCTTCCTCCGTATTACTCCTCACTTCAGACTATGGCTCAAGACCTTCAAAGTAGAGCCGAAGATGATCAAGGGACGGCACGCGGACTGCGGAGGTGCTTTTATAAGCAAGAATGCTAGGGCTCCATGGCCCGAGGGCTCTTTTCAAGAAGAGTCCAGCTTATGGCAACGAGAGTGGTTTTACATCACTACTCCCAGGAGCACCAATTGGGTGGCGCCACCTGCCTTTCGCTCGGGACCCCCACCACAGCTAGTGTCATGGGTCAATAAAGGACTGGATTGGGGGCCGTCCAAGGACGTGCCCTTGTTGCAGGGCCACATTCGAAATCTCCTAGAAAGAGATATCAGTCTAGTCGCGGTGACACAGGTTATGCTGATTCGCCGAGCTCTGCCCTGCAAACGTCGCCCCCTCCGCCTGCGGGAGTTCAATCCGGAGGGACCACGAGCTCTCCAACATTTTATGGGCGCGACGCCCGTGGAGATGTACAAATTGTTCTTCGGATCACAAGCAATGTGTCCGGACTTGACCGAGGACGCAGGTCTGAGCTGCAACCGCCCAGATACTCAAGTAAGTAGCTCTGTGCCCGGACTCGCAATCCGCATATTTATCATAAAATTGCCCTTAAAAGAGTTGTCCTTTAAATAGGAGTGGATAGCGAAAGCAAAGCTAATCAGGTGTCCGGCCCCCCTCCCCGAGACCACGCCGGGTCCCGTGCTAGTCAGGATGTTGGAGGTTGTGCCTTCGGAGGAAAGCGAGGGAGGGGACAAGGAAGCTACGGCCTCCTCGAACGAGGCTGTTTGCAAGGGAGGAATCGAAAATTCCTCTCCTTAGGGGAAGAAGAGGACCGCCTCTGACGACCCGGAGACCATGGCCTCAAAGCGGGGGAAGAAATCTTCGTCAGAGGATCCTGCGCCGGGGGATACTTCGGCCGAATTATGTCCTCAAGGGGATCAGCCCTCCACCGAGCCGTAAGTAGAGAGGAGTTTTTCTTTTTAAGAAATGAAAGAAATCCTTGCTTTATATCTGAGAAAAGTAATCGAAAATTTACCTTGTAGCTCGGACCTTAGCCCTTTTCAGCAAAGCTCGTCTTCGGGGGATATTCTTCCGGAGATGATGGAGAGTGGAACGCCTCCCCCTGTCGTACCGCCTTGCGAGGCGGGCGACCCTGCGGTATCGTTGCAGAGGGTTTCTCCGAATCCGGCAGGGATGGAAGGTAGCCATATGGCCCCACAAAGCCCTCCGTGTCCGGCCTCCGAAAGGGGCCATCGGACGAGTCCGGCACCGTCTGGTGCACGATTGGAGGAGCTGAAGGATCTGCTAGGGCGAGCATCTATCTCAGAGGAGCACCGTTCATTGATGGGTACGGTGATTGGGAGGATTTCATCCGCGGAGAGCGGATCGCACGAGGCCGTCAGGAGTTTACTGACAGGTTTTGAGGTACGTGAAATAATGTACCCTTTTTGGACAGTTGCGCATAAATAAGATGCGCCCTGTGTAGATAGTAGCCCCTGAGACTCTATGCGTTGTCAAAAGTGACGGCGCGCATAGGATCATAATCCCAGGTCTAATATGCAGCCTTCATACGTAGGTGACGAAGTGTCGGGTGGCCAGCCGGACTGATGAATTTGCCGAGCTAAAGCGGCAACTTGACGTGGCAGATGCCGACATCGCGCTTGTCAACAAGCGGCTTGACGAGGCAGAAGGTATGTAATTACTCCGGCGGCACCTGGTAAGAGGAGCTTTATGCCAGTATCTTACAATGTGTGTGCTTGATGCAGATGGTGCTGCTACCATGGAGAATCTTCGGGCGGAACTTGCCTGAGCCAAGGAGCAAGCTACAAAAAGTGATGCGGCTGCTAGAAAGGCAATTGAAGAGCTGAAAGCCGAACAGGCTGCTCACTGCCGAAGCAAGAAGGAAATGGCCGAGATGGCTGTGAAGCTGAAGAGCGCTGCTGACCATTGCAAGCTTCTTGAAAAAGAATATCAGGCGGAACAGACGGACCTGGAGAAGGCCGTTGCCGATGCCAAGGATGCTCGCTCTGCGATGAGAGCTATGAAGGAGGAGCTGCATCAGGCCGGAGAGATCGCGGCTGAAAGCCCTTTTTGCCGCGGAGGAAGTTCTGTGATCCTAAACATCCTCTGTTAAACCGGATGTGGAGTATAGCGGACACCTATCTGGATTTGGCAGCGAGTGCCGCAGATGCGGCCGAACACTTCCGAGATCAAGAAGATCGCGAAGTGGAAAAGCTCTTCTGGTCGTAGTTCCACAATCCAGAGCGTCCACTGTCATTGGCCGATCGTTTGGCTAAATGGGCCGAGCTAAATAGGTTGTCCGGACTCGCCATGAAGTATGTCATGAGTCATCTGTGGCCAGAGAGGCCAGAGCCAAAAAGTTATTTCAACTTGGTGCAGCAGTTCCTTGGTGCGGCGCCGCATATCAATGCGATGAAGAGGTCAGCGTGGATAGAGGGTGCGCGGATGGCTCTTGCCCGTGTCAAGACATACTGGGCGGAAATGGAGGCCACCGCTGTTGCATCCCCAGACTCGGATGGAAGCCGAGTACATGCCGAGCACTATTTTCAAGAAGTTCTGCAAGGCGCTCGTTTAATAGAGACGCAGTGCTCGAAGGATACTATATTCCAATAGCATATATTATTGTAAAACAATATTTTGATAAATTGTAGAAGCTTTTTATACGTGTGCCTACAAGTATTATAATACCTCCTGTGCGGCCGTTTAACATATATGTATATATAATCTGAAAGATGGCAGTCGTCGGCTTCAGCCCCCAGGCACATAATGCGGGGGTGTTCGCAGAAGGCGCATTTTCACACTTGATCCAACATCTTGGTCCTACAAAGGAGGTGATAGCGCAGCGCACTAGGCAATCAGACTATGATGCTTTATCACTTTCACTTAGCCATAGGAGTTTGACAGTGAGGCTACTTATATAGCCCCTGGTGGTGCCTGCGCTCGCCCGAACTCGGGGCGCGTATGTGCCTGGCTGGGAAACGACCCTTCATTAATGCGGAGGAATCCTAAAGATTCTGGTAAGTCATCGAGTGGTTGACCAGTCTCACGCTATATCATGATAGTCAGTTTTCGGCTTTCTCTACTGAGGTGCTCGCCTGGCCGAATCGGGGCACAATCGCAGTAGTTCTCCTGGTGCCGCCTTAGCCGATAGAGCGGAACGTAAGGCAGCCGAACATAGGAGCTGGGCAAACCCAACATTTGACCAAAGACATGATTCGGAGCTGATTCATATAATGCCAAACTCGCGACGCCGAACACTCCCTAAGGTATTCGGTCTTTATGAGGGCGAGCGGGATAACACCCTTAGTAATAAGCCCCTAGTGTGCAGGTACGCGCAAAACTCTGACGTGGCCACATGCCAAAACGCCAGCCTCCTCCTTGGTTATACCAAGAAACCAGGGGATGTGTATCAACAAGAGACACAAAAAAAGGTTTACGCAGGGTCTTAATCTGAAAAGAATCCTTGGAACGGGTCCCTGCTGCACGTCTGCGCCTGTGTCTCCGTTGTGCCGTATCCTGGACGGGTGTAGCACGGTGTTCATCTGTAAAAGATAGGAACTTAGTTGAAGAAAGATCGTGCCAAACATAATTTATACTAAATGAACAAAGTATAAATTGAAATGGGTAAAATTGAGCTTTATTGTCTCCTGTTTTATATGCGCGGAGCCCCTATTACAGGGGTATACGGCTATTAATCCTTTATCAATTGTATGTTTATGCCGGACTCGTCTAGCCATGCCCGTGGTCTTGACGACCTGTTTAGGTGCTTTGGCTGGTGAAGTTGCTTTATTGTGGGGCTGTCAAGGCAGACGCACTGTCTTCCGCGCGGGAGGAACACTCAATGTTTTCCCTTTAATGATATGATGCCTCATGGACCGGGCATCTTAAGCGTAAGAGATGCATAATGCGGTATTGCGTTAAAGCGGGCGAAAGCTTCGCGTCCCAGCAGTGCTTGATATCTACTTGAGAATGGGGCGATGTGGAAAGTTAGCTGTTCACGACGGAAGTTATCGGGGGAGCCGAACATAACTTGTCACAACCCTAGCTTAGTTTTGCTTACTCTTGCATGATCATCATGGCATCATGTTTTTTATGAAACTGAAATGGGGATGACAGAACCCCCAGCACCCCCCTTAAACCAACTAGGGTTTACTAAAATCTTTTTGAATGATTTCAAAGTGCCCTTTAAAAATGTTCATCATTTCTGGATCAAGGTGGAAGCATCTACCGAAAATGGTTGACATTTTTGCAGGACATATTTGGACTTCGAAATAATTCAACCATATTTGAACTGGAGCTATTTAAATGCTATATATATTTTAGTTGCTCCAAAAATGTTGGAAATTGTTAAGGGTCACTGGAATAACTCAGAAAGCACCCATAATTATTTCCAGGATTTTATGAATGGTTTACTATTTATTTTTAAACCAGAACAGAAAAACAGAAATTAGAAAAGGTAACAGAAATAAAAGAGAGAGACAAAGGAGCTACCTGGGCTTACCTGGCGCCCCAACTGGCCCACCTCTGTAGCAGCCCAACTGGGCAAAGCCAGCCCAGCCCACCAGGGGCAGCACTGTCTTCTTCCTCCCGCCAGGAGGAGAAGCAGCTGCGTGCCCGATGCGCAGGCGAGCCGCGCTGGCTCCTCCCTGCCTGCGTGCCCCCCTCGACTGCCTGGTCGCCGCCATGCACACCCCCGACCCCCTCGTCCTCTCCCCTCTCTCCATGGACCTCTTTCCCCTCCTCTGCTCTCTCTCTCGCGGCAACCCGAGCGCAGCCATCACTACCGCCGCCGTTTAGCATGGCCACCGAGCTACCCAGGAGTCGTTTCCGTGCCCCCGTGCTCCGCCCCCAACCCCAAGCACCTCTCCGCCGACCAACGCAAGGCTGGATGGCCCGAGGACGACGCCGCAACCTTTCTTCCCCGTCCATGGCCGCCGGATGCTGCCGTCTGATTCGCCGTCGTCCCTGCCTCCCCGAGCTCCACGACTGGCTCTTTCGAACTGCGGTGAGCTACTGATCGTTTCCCCTCTGACCCCTTGCTTGCTCCCACCCTCTAGCCATAGCCCCGAGGTCACCCGAGGCTGCTGTCCGCCATGGCCGAGGAGCCCGCGCTCCCAAGCCTCTCCTCCTCGCTCCAGGGGCATCGACACGCTCCTGGCGCCTCCAGGAGGCTCCCTAGGCACTACGTTTGCTCACTCGAGCACTAGAGCCCCAGACCCGCTCGAGCCCAACTCTGGCCGCCACTTCTGCCCGTCGCCGTCGCCGCGACACGCCGTTCCCGGCAACCCTGCTTGCACCGTTGGATGTGGCCGAGCGCCAGCTTTCCAACGGGACCGACCGCGACCGAAACCGTCCCCTGTAGCGCTTCCCACGTCGTCTCCGTCGTCGGCTTTGGTCGCCGCCAGCTGAACTCCGGCGAGGCTGACGTGGCGCCGTCATTATGGGCAAATCACGCCCTAATTAACCCACCTTGCTCACTGACAAATGGGTCCCACGCCCTAATTAACCCCAGCTTTATTTCTGCTTAGATTAGTCATAACCCCGCGGGACCCACGCGTAAGCTTTGACCTTGCTGACGTGGCCTTTGACCGGCCCCACACGTCAGTAACTCATGCCAACGGTGTGTCACTGACCAGTAGGCCTCACTGGTCAGGTTTGACCTGGCCAGCCACAGTTGACCTGATGACGTCACTCTTACGTCATGCTGACGCAGTAAAACCTTTTCTAGATTTTAAATAAATCTAAATGATTTATTTATTTTCAAAAAATATCCAAAACTTTGAAAAATCATATAAAATCAACCGTAACTCAGAATGTAATAATTTATATATGAAAAATTATCAAAAAAATTCAAGGAATCTGTTTATTGAATTTTCATGCATGTTTGAACAATGTTTGTCCTCTGTTTTGGACAAAACAAATAAATGGCATTTAACTAATCATATAAGGAGTTTGAATTTGAATCTTGTATTCAAACCAACTTCATTTAATTGTGTTGCTAGTTGCATTAGGCCAATCAACAGCATATTGCCATGTCACATTCATGCATCATATTGTTGCATTGCATTGATTGTGTCCTTCCCTGTTTACCGGTAACCGTCCCCTCTCAGACGACGATGTTTCCGATGACGTGATCGATGACACCGATGAAGAACTATATTATCTTCAGAAGTGCCACGCAAGGAAAACTCCCTTGTTCATTCCGATACAATCCCACTCTCTCGCTCCTGCTCTCTTTTACTGCATTAGGACAACAACGATTCAACTGTTACTTGCTGCGGTAGTTGAACCCCTTTATCCTCTGCATGACCTGTCATTGCCACAGTAAATAGATGAAACCCACTAGCATGAGTAGGAGTTGTTTGAGCCCTGATGTGCCTACTCATTCATGCTTGTTTGTCATGCCTGCTACTGCTTAGAGTTGAGTCAGGTCTGATTCATCGGGGATGAATTGGAACAGTGATGAACATGTCTTACTGTGTGAGCTAAGTGTGTGAACACGATTTGGTAAAGGTAGCGGTGAGAGGTCATGTAGGAGCACATGGTGGGTTGTCTCATTCAAACCGTCCTCAGGAACTCAGTTCTGTGTTTGTGATCCATGAATAGCTACTACCACGCATTGGGCCCGAAACCAATGGACCCTCTCGACTTATTAACTGGCCTTGCCCTCTGTCTAGGAGTTGCAACTAGTTTCTGATGTTTGTAGGATATGTGTTGGCGGCTGTGCGTAGCACTGACCCTAGTGGTGGGCTATGATGCGGTAGATACACCGTGGCACGGTGTACCGGGCGCCCATTTGGTGTCTCGGGAACCCTGCACACATCGTTTGGGGCTGTTAGCGTATCTCCGGCTGGATCTCCTCGCGGATGGAACCCGAATATGCGATAAACCTGGACTAGAGACTTGTGTGGTTAGTCAGGTCGTGGCCAACTCCCGCGCCAGGCTTCCGCTTGAAGGTTGCCGAGATACATGACCTGTACATGGTGGTAAGTGGCGAGAGCGTGTGTGAAGAGGTACACCCCTGCAGGGTTATAAATGATCTATTCGAATAGCCGTGTCCGCGGTAAAGGACTTCTGGGTTGCCTATAACAGTTCATAGACAAGTGAAAGTGGATACAGTAAAATGCGCAAGATAAGCGTGAGTGCTATGGATGGCGTTCTCGTAGGGAGACGGGAGCGGATCCATAGTGGTGTATTGATATGGTGAAGATGTGGACTCGTGTGCGCCACCTCAAAAGAGTTGCTTGCAGTCATAGTTCAGGTTAGCCACTGAGTCAAAGCTGGCTTGCTGCAGTTAAACTCCACCACCCCCTTACTTGATACCGATGCATATGTAGATAGTTCTGATGTATGTCTTGCTGGGTACATTTGTACTTACGTTTGCCTATTTTATGTTTTGCAGAGAGACGTCAGTCTCGCTAGTAGTTTCGTGTGGACTTCAACGTTTAGCTTGATACCTCAGCTATGATCTTGTGCCCTCGGCAGGATCTGGTAGATAGTCAGGCTTCTTAGCCTTTTCCATTTGTAGATGTCTGTACTCAGACATGTTAAGCTTCCGTTTGTGCCTTGATTTGTATGCTATGATTGTTGGGTCATGAGACCCATGTTTGTAATATGTCGCTCCTCGGAGCCTAATGAATAATACTTGAGTCGTAGAGTTATGTTGTGATGCCATGTTGTATTTACACATATCGAGCATATTGTGTGTATGATTGAAATGCTTGGTATGTGTGGGATCCGACAATCTAGTTGTTTATCCTTGGTAGCCTCTCTTATGGGGAAATGTAGTCTAGTGCTTCCATGAGCCATAGTAGTCTGCTACAGCCTGGTTCACCAGAGTCCTGCTAGCCCAGCACTACTACTCAGGACACTTGACTGGTCGGCATGTGTTTCACTTCGTTCTTGTGTCTGTCCCTTCGGGGAAATGTCACGCGGTGAAATCCGGAGTCCCGCCTATCCTGCTACAGCACGGGTTCCCGGAGTCCTGTTAGCCCAGTGCTACAGCCCGGAATCACACGCTGCTGACCGACATGCTCGATGTGATTCATGTATGCCTGTCCCCATAGGTTAGTGCCGCTTTGGGTTCACGACTAGCCATGTCGGCCCGGGTTATCTGTCATATGGTTGCTAGCGACACTATCATATACGTGAGCCAAAAGGCGCAAACGGTCCCAGGCCATGGTAAGGCGACACTCGTGGGAATACCGTGTGTGAGGCCGCAAAGTGATATGAGGTGTTACCGGCTAGATCGATGTGACTTGGAATCAGGGTCCTGACAGCTTTGGTATCAGAGCCTGACTGCCTGTAGGATTACCAAGCCAAACTGGTTCGAAGTTGAGTCTAGAAATGCTTTAGTTATATAAGGGAATTGATTGTGGAAGGGAACGTAAGGCTCTTTTTACTCCTGATACCTCATGGCCTTCTGATCTGAGTCAACCTCTTCTCTTCTACAGGTATTAAGAACTAGGCCTTCTCATCTATCTATCAGGATGACGAGTTACTATGTTAGAGACTTATAGGATTGATGTATTCAAGCCTCTGTTCAGTTCCTACTACTTCCATGTGTTCTTAGTTGATCTCAGAACCTTGATATGGTGATGTTGAGCGGTCATGCCACTATTTTGCAGGATGTCTCAAATATTTTTGAGCATTTACAGCCGTTATGCTGTCCGAGTCATCCCAGGTTTCTAACTAGTCTGATGCATTTGCAAATTCCTTCCTCCCGTTACCGACGTTCCTTTGGGCCAGTTTAACCACACTAATCAGTGAGTTGAGGTACTCTATTACCTCGACATATCTGTTGGAGCTATTATTATGACCATAGGTGTCTTATGGAGTCACCTAGTAATCTATCAATGCTTTGTGTTCCCGGTGTGATGATTCTGGCCACCATTCTCGAAAGCATCCCATGATGTCATTTAGTAGTAGGCATTCTACTCTTGGGTTCTTGACCCAAGATTCACTCTACTTACCTCGTGTCGATAGTGTTGCTCGTACCTTTAGGATATTAGTAACCTTTGCATTAGTCCTCGAGGTCTGTGGTATATCATTCTTCCAAATACCATGAATCATCCTTGGCAGAAAATTCCTTTGAATCAAAAGATCACAACCAGAGTGCTCTTAATGAGTTCTCCATTCTACATTGTGAATCTGTCAGTTCTACCTTTCTGCATGGGTTATCCGGGAGAAATGTTGAGCTTTGCTCAACATACTAACCTATATATCCACAACTCAGAAAGATATATGTTCCCTTGAGTTGTCCCTCTTCATTTGTATTCCAATCATCATCTATCAATTGATAGTCAGGAGTAATTGTGCATCCGTGTTATCGATGCTTATTATTCCTGTGGTCAGTCAAGCCATTCTAGTTCAGAATGACTAGGAGAAACAGACTCCAGTACCTCATCCATTTCTACGATTGGGTCAAAGCAGTTGTATTCCGCAGATCAAATGCAATCAAGCTTTTATGTCAGGAACGTCATGAGAATTGCACCTTCTCTTATGAATTTTGATGCAGCGATACTCTCGCCATCATCGTTCATTCCTCGGTCCCGTGTTGCCATAACCGGAATGCCGACAAGTGAACTGTGATGTGTGAAATCGGTACTCCTAGAAACCTCGTTGCTTGGTAGTTAATGGACAATATTCTCATTCTTAGCGTGTTGGTTATTGAATCATCATCCTAAGATTGATCGTGCTACCTAGTCCTTATTTCCGGTGCACTCTTCGATCAATGAGTTAGGGTTGTGTCAATCCCTCACTCTTTTGATCATATCAACTTGCCCTGAAAAGCAAGGTTGTTCTCGAGCTTAGTAACATATCGGTGGTTCGTGACTCTCCGAATATCTTCTCAGAAGTGCTACCAGGTTGTCACCTGACCGCTATGTTAAGTTCGGGATCAAGTTGGTTTCTTGTAAACCACCCCTTCTCCAAGAATCCGTGTTGGATATCCCTGAGCTGGTTGGTTAAGCTAAACAACAACTTGGAGAGTTGGAAGATAGAAACTTGTCTGACTTAGTTCAAGTTAAGGGATATCCTTTTGTGTGTGTGTGTGCTGAAGGAAGGTGATATCTCCATCGATTGGTCCTCGTGATCATTTGTTGGATCTATTGCCTTGTCAAAACTTTGACTTGAGTATGGGCTATCGTCAAGTCAAATTAGAAACAACGATGTTCGTAATGTTTTCTTACTCGTGAATGATCCCTCGAGCATACACCTGTACATCTTTTGGTCTGACCAATACTATCACATTGTTCACATAATGGTGGAAGTCCAGCGATATGGAAATTCCGATGAGTTGCTGTTGAGCCCATCAGCAACATTTTGTCTCCTCCATGATCTGTGTTGAACATCCAGCTAGTGTTGAAAACTTGTGTAAGCATTTTCTTCATGCCCGTTCATGTAGAATATGTTTGGATGGAAGTAGTGACCTCCTCTAAGTTCACGTGCAAACGATGCAAGTTGCCGCTGTGAGTTCGAGAAAGGTTGTTTTTGTTTCCGCTGGTACCATCCCAAGTCAATCATGCATGTGCGAAGTATGCTATGGTTTGACAGGCTCGCTACCTCCATTCCATTTGTATTCCCTACCACACCAAGCCACTAGCTGATTTGTTCAGGGAAAAGAAGTTTCTTCATAAGAGCTAATCATATGACTTATGCAAGGACTTCGATATCCTTGATGATGGTTCCCAACTAGGACTCGCTAGTGTTTCATTGTAAGACTACTATGTGGTCATGCTTGTCTGGGACAACATGTTCACATGTGTTTAGCAGAACCAGCTCATGTTTTGGAGCTTACTACAACAGTCCATTTCCTGAGAATCTCGCAATGACATCTCGTCGATTTGTGTTGCAAACTTTCATTTTCTTTCTAGACTCGATGAGTTTGGAATATCCTAACACCAACCAGATCTGAATCTCAGGCAGATATGATGGTTGGAACGTACTCCAAGAACTATATTGTTGGTCCCTCTATAACCGGAAAGTGGATGTCGTGGCCAACACACCTAACCGGAAGGCCTATTATTGTAGTATCCTGGTTGAAGAAGTTGGTCACCTCCCCATAAGGATCTCACAGGATCTGCCTCCGTAGTTATTCCTTATGGATTCTTGAGCTTCCGAAGTCCGACCTTTTACTTGATGTTCTAGATATCAAACCATATCTATGAATGGATTACGCTAGCACATCAAGTAGAACATTAGAGGCGGAGTGCTAAATGCCTCTCGGTCGATCGTCCAGATTCTGTTCCCTTAGCCTCGCTAAGGGAAGATCTGAGAAGGTGTTATCTTCCTTTGTATCCGCATCATCCATCACTAGTCATCATGGTAGTATGTCGTGTTGCCAGGATCCTCGCCACAGATGTTGATAGAACCTTGATGAATATGGAAATGCTCAAGTTCTTGAGAGCACACGTAAGCAAAATCATCCCTTGCGTTGTCTTCAACAAGGTAGTCCACATCATCCATCCTAGTCCGAGTATGCCATTGCTTCAAGCTATCTCAAATGATCAATTGTAAATTGCCTTAAGCTGGTATGAAGAGTTTCAATGATTTCTGAATCAAAAGTAATTCTTTTTGCCACTTAAGGTAATATTTCTGCGAGTCACCTTCCTTAAGAAGTCTCGTTATGGTATCATGGCAATTATCTCCTTGCTACTTTGAAACCATGCACCATCCTACTTAAGCGTGGAATTGTTGCCTACCAAATTTGAACCTTTATCAACCGCTTCTTTCCATCACCCCTGATGTGTGCTTCGTGTCTCAGCTCAAGAGATGTTTATATCTCACTCCATGAGTTGATCTTGAGTGCTCAATCTCCGAGGAGATCGATTCCTGTAGAATTTCTTTCTGCCGTCATCATGCTGGATGAAGATCCCGAAAGCAAAGACGTCAAGATAAAGATGACGCAATGAGTCAACATCCTCGGGTAGGGCAGTTGGATCGAGAAGACTGCGATAGTTTTGTGACTCCCCTTCCTTCTTACCTCACGTCTTGAATCTTGGGCCAAGATTCTTGTTTAGTGGGGGTGAGTTGTCACAGCCCTAGCTTAGTTTTGCTTACTCTTGCATGATCATCATGGCATCATGTTTATTTTTTTATGAAACTGAAATGGGGATGACAGAACCCCCAGCACCCCCCTTAAACCAACTAGGGTTTACTAAAATCTTTTTCAATGATTTCAAAATGCCCTTTAAAAATGTTCATCATTTCTGGATCAAGGTGGAAGCATCTACCGAAAATGGTTGACAATTTTGCAGGACATATTTGGACTTTGAATTAATTCAACCATATTTGAATTGGAGCTATTTAAATGCTATATATATTTTAGTTGCTCCAAAAATGTTGGAAATTGTTAAGGGTCACAGGAATAACTCAGAAAGCACCCATAATTATTTCCAGGATTTTATGAATGGTTTACTATTTATTTTTAAACCAGAACAGAAAAACAGATATTAGAAAAGGTAACAGAAATAAAAGAGAGACACAGAGGAGCTACCTGGGCTTACCTGGCGCCCCAACTGGCCCACCTCTGTAGCAGCCCAACTGGGCAAAGCTAGTACGGCCCACCAGGGGCAGCACTGTCTTCTTCCTCCCGCCAGGAGGAGAAGCAGCTGCGTGCCCGAGGCGAGCCGCGCTGGCTCGTCCCTGCCTGCGTGCCCCCCTCGACTGCCTGGTCGCCGCCACGCACACCCCCCGACCCCCTCGTCTTCTTCCCTCTCTCCCTGGACCTTTTTCTCCTCCTCTCCTCTCTCTCTCTCGCGGCAACCCGAGCGCAGTCATCACCACCGCCGTCATTTAGCATGGCCACCGAGATCCCCAGGAGTCGTTTCCGTGCCCCCGTGCTTCGCCCCCAACCCCAAGCACCTCTCCGCCAACCAACGCAAGGCCGGAACGACCCGAGGACGACGCCGTGACCTTTCTTCCCCGTCCATGGCCGCCGGATGCTGCCGTCTAATTCGCCGTCGTCCCTGCCACCCCGAGCTCCACGGCTGGCTCTTTCGAACCGCGGCGAGCTACTGACCGTTTCCCCTCTGACCCCCTTGCTTGCTCCCGCCCTCTAGCCATAGCCCCGAGGTCACCCGAGGCCGCCGTCCGCCATGGCCGGCAAGCCCGCGCTCCCAAGCCTCTCCTCCTCGCTCCAGGGGCATCGACACGCTCCTGGCGCCTCCAGGAGGCTGCCTAGCCACTACGTTTGCTCACTCGAGCACTAGAGCCCCAGACCCACTCGAGCCCAACTCCGGCAGCCGCTTCTGCCCGCCGTCGTCGCCGCGACACGCCGTTCCCGGCAACCCCGCTTGCACGGTTGGATGCGGCTGAGCGCCAGCTTTCCAATGGGACCGACTGCGGCCGAAACCGTCCCCTGTAGCGCTTCCCACGTCGTCTCCGTCGTCGGCTTTGGTCGCTGCCAGCTGAACTCCGGCGAGGCTGACGTGGCGCCGTCATTAGGGGCTAATCATGCCCTAATTAACCCCCCTTGCTCACTGAAAAATGGGCCCCACGCCCTAATTAACCCCATCTTTATTTTTGCTTAGATTAGTCATAACCCCGCGGGACCCACGCGTCAGCTTTGACCTTGCTGACGTGGCCTTTGACCGGCCCCACACGCCAGTGACTCATGCCAGCGGTGTGTCACTGACCAGTAGGCCCCACTGGTCAGGTTTGACCTGGCCAGCCACAGTTGACCTGATGAGTCACTCTTACGTCATGCTGACGTAGTAAAACCTTTTCTGGATTTTAAATAAATCTAAATGATTTATTTATTTTCAGAAAATATCCAAAACTTTGAAAAATCATATAAAATCAACCATAACTCAGAATGTAATAATTTATATATGAAAAATTAACAGAAAAATTCAAGGAATCTGTTTATGGCATTTTCATGCATGTTTGAATAATGTTTGTCCTCTGTTTTGGACAAAACAAATAAATGGCATTTACCTAATCATATATGGAGTTTGAATTTGAATCTTGTATTCAAACCAACTTCATTTAATTGTGTTGCTAGTTGCATTAGGCCAATCAACCGCATATTTCCATGTCACATTCATGCATCATATTGTTGCATTGCATTGATTGTGTCCTTCCTTGTTTACCGGTAACCATCCCCTCTTAGACGACGATGTTTTCGACGACGTGATCGATGACACCGATGAAGAACTATATTATCTTCAGAAGTGCCACGCAAGCAAAACTCCCTTGTTCATTCCGATACAATCCCACTCTCTCGCTCCTGCTCTCTTTTACTGCATTAAGACAACAATGATTCAACTGTTACTTGCTGCGGTAGTTGAACCCCTTTATCCTTTGCATGACCTGTCATTGCCACAGTAAATAGATGAAACCCACTAGCATGAGTAGGAGTTGTTTGAGCCCTGATGTGCCTACTCATTCATGCTTGTTTGTCATGCCTGCTACTTCTTAGAGATGAGTCAGGTCTGATTCATCGAGGATGAATTGGAACAGTGATGAACATGTCCTACTGTGTGAGCTAAGTGTGTGAACACGATTTGGTAAAGGTAGCGGTGAGAGGCCATGTAGGAGTACATCTTGGGTTGTCTCATTGAAACCGTCCTCAGGAACTGAGTTCTGTGTTTGCGATCCATGAACAGCTACTACCACGCATTGGGCCCGAAACCAATGGACCCTCTCGACTTATTAACTGCCCTTGCCCTCTGTCCAGGAGTTGCATCTAGTTTCTGGTGTTTGTAGGATATGTGTTGGCGACCGTGCGTAGTGCTGACCATAGGGGTGGGCTATGAAGCGGTAGATACACCGTGGCATGGTGTACCGGGCGCCCGTTTGGTGTCTCGGTAACCCTGCACACATCGTTTGGGGCTGTGAGTGAAACTCCGGCCGGATCTCCTCGTGGATGGAACCCGAATAGGCGATAAACCTGGACCAGAGACTTGTTTGGTTAGTCAGGTCGTGGACGAATCCCTCGCCAGGCTTCCGCTTGAAGGTTGCCAAGATACATGATGTGTACATGGTGGTAAGTGGCGAGAGCGTGTGTGAAGAGGTACACCCCTGCAGGGTTATAAATGATCTATTTGAATAGCCGTGTCTGCGGTAAAGGACTTCTGGGTTGCCTATAACAGTTCATAGACAAGTGAAAGTGGATACTCTAAAATGCGCAAGATAAGCGCGAGTGCTTTGGATGGCGTTCTCGTAGGGAGACGGGAGCGGATCCATAGTGGTGTATTGATATGGTGAAGATGTGGACTCGTGTGCGCCACCTCAAAAGAGTTGCTTGCAGTCATAGTTCAGGTTAGCCACTGAGTCAAAGCTGGCTTGCTGCAGTTAAACTCCACCACCCCCTTTATTGATACCGATGCATATGTAGATAGTTCTGATGTAAGTCTTGCTGGGTACATTTGTACTCACCTTTGCCTATTTTATGTTTTGCAGAGAGACATCAGTCTCGCTAGTAGTTTCGTGTGGACTTCGACATTTAGCTTGATACCTCAGCTACGATCTTGTGCCCTAGGCAGGATCTGGTAGATAGTCAGGCTTCCGTTTGTGCCTTGATTTGTATGCTATGATTGTTGGGTCATGAGACCCATGTTTGTAATATCTCGCTCCTTGGAGCCTAATGAATAATACTTGAGTCGTAGAGTTATGTTGTGATGCCATGTTGTATTTACACATATCGAGCATATTGTGTGTATGATTGAAATGCTTGGTATGTGTGGGATCCGACAATCTAGTTGTTTATCCTTGGCAGCCTCTCTTATGGGGAAATGTAGTCTAGTGCTTCCATGAGCCATAGTAGTCCGCTACAGCCCGGTTCACCGGAGTCCTGCTAGCCCAGCACTACTGCTCAGGACACTTGACTGGCCGGCATGTGTTTCACTTCGTTCCTGTGTCTGTCCCTTCGGGGAAATGTCACGCGGTGAAATCCGGAGTCCTGCCTTGCCTGCTATAGCCCGGGTTCCCGGAGTCCTGTTAGCCCAGTGCTACAGCCCGGAATCACACGCTGCTGACCGACATGCTCGATGTGATTCATGTATGCCTGTCCCCATAGGTAAGTGCCGCTTTCGGTTCATGACTAGCCACGTCAGCCCGGGTTCTCTGCCATATGGATGCTAGCGACACTATCATATACGTGAGCCAAAAGGCGCAAACGTCCCCGGGCCATGGTAAGGCGACACCCGTGGGAATACCGTGCGTGAGGCCGCAAAGTGATATGAGGTGTTACCGGCTAGATTGATGTGACTTGGAATCGGGGTCCTGACATAACTTCTAGCCGGAGAGAACCCATGCAACGGGCATCGGGGCCTGGCGTTACCCCTTGAAAGGAGGTTTTGCATGGCGAATTTTTGTTGGGTCTATCCCCATGTTGCGGATTGTGTCCTGGTATAACAGGTTTAGACCGCTGCCGCCGTCCATCAGGACATTTGTAAAGTGGAGTCCGCCGATTATTGGATCTAATACCAAGGCAGTCCAGCCCGCGTTCCGGATACTTCTAGAGTAATCCTGATGGTCGAAGGTGATCGGTTTTAACAACCATTAGCGAGACTCCTTTGGGATAGGCCGTATGGCGCGTATCTCTATTGGCGCCATTCTGTTCGTCACGTGAAGTAAGTTTAGTATTTTGACTTCTTTTGAGAAATCCTTTTGTCTCCTGGTGCTCTGCTTGTGGGGTTCGTCATCATCCTCACTTGGTGTGTCGAGCCCCTTGTGTTCGGCGTTGAGTTTGCCGGATTGCTTGAAAAGCCAACAATCTCTATGGGTATGGTTCGCAGGCTTCCCGGGAGTACTGTGTGTTTGACATATTTTCTCCAAGATTTTGTTTAAGTTGGATAGCTCGTCCCTGTTATCCTTGAGGGGCGGCTTTCTCTGATTCTACCGCGAGCTTTTGAATCCGGCGTTGACCGCCATGCTCTTTGGGATGTTTCTCTTATTTCGGCGCTGGTCCTTGCTGCGTCGGGGTTTTCCGTTTCCATCCCTAACTTCGGATGTACTTGGGTCGTTGGTGCTACATCTTGCCAACCAGCTGTCCTCTCCTGCGCAAAAGCGGGTCATGAGGCTTGTTAATGCGTCCATTGTTCTTGGCTTTTCTTGGCCGAGGTGTCTGGCGAGCCATTCGTCTCGAACATTATGCTTAAAAGTTGCTAGGGCTTCGGCATCCGGACAGTCGACTATCTGATTCTTTTTAGTAAGAAATATGTTCCAGAATTTCCGAGCTAACTCTCCGGGCTGTTGAGTTATGTGACTGAGATCGTCTGCATCCGGAGGGCGGGCATAGGTTCCTTGAAAATTTGCTCGGATAGCATCCTCAAGCTCTTCCCAACTTCCAATGGTGTTTTCGGGAAGGCTTTTGAGCCAATGCTGGGCTGGCCCTTTAAGCTTGAGGGGTAAGTATTTTATGGAGTGGAGGTCATCTCCTCTAGCCATGTGTATGTGGAGGATATAATCCTCGATCCAGATCCCAGGGTCTGTTGTTCTGTCGTACGCCTCTATGTTTACGGGCTTGAATCCCGCTGGAAATTCATGGTCCAGCACCTCATCTATGAAACATAGGGGGTGTGCGACACCCCTGTATTTGGGTGTGCCGTGATATTCGGATATTTGTTGGGTTGCATTGCTTACTAGAGCTTGCTTTCTTGGCCCCTATATAGATCTAGCTGGGCCATCTTTTTGATGTGGATCCTTTGGTGGATCGTGTGTCGGTTTGTGTGTGGCGCCGCTTGCCGCTCCATGCTGGCCATGCGGTCGTCTATCCGGCCGGGTGGCTTTCCTATTTTTTGACTGTGGGGGCTCTAAGGCCTCCTCGTCAAATTCAGGCAGTAGCTTTAGCTTTGGATAGCTTTTTGTGTGGCGCCTGCGGCCATATTTGTCTGCGGTGTTGCGTACTTTGCTCCATCTGATTCTGAGTGCATCTTCCACAGTTTTGAGCTTCCGCTTCTGCTTTTTTAGGCCACGCGCAGTGGCGACGAGCCTTTTGTGGAGGTTCTTCTGCTCCATGAGCCTATCCGCGTAAGGTCGTCCGGACAGTTGTTTTCGCCGGGGACGAGGTGTTTGGTTTGTTTATCCAAGTTGCCCTGTTCGGATGTTTGCTCGAAGGCATGTTCGTCGTCCGGCGGCTCGTCCTGCTCTATGGCTAGGTCTGTATGGCTGCTGTCTCTGTCGAGGCGGGGCTTGGAGCGGCGCTTACGTCACTGCTTTGATTGCTTTTCGAGTGAACGATCCCTCGTTGCATCCCTGTGTTCCTCGTCGTCACTTCCTTTGGGTGTGTCAACCATGTATACATCATGAGATGAGGTGGCTGTCCAGTGCCTTATATGCGTTGGTTCATGTTCATCTCCTACATCGTTGTCCATACCGTCGATGTCTTCGGAGTCAAAGTCGAGCACGTCATTTAAATTATCGACAGTGGCTACGAAGTGTATGGTGGGTGGGCATCGGATTTCTTCGTCTTCCACATCCCAATCCTGCCGGTCATAGTCCGGCCAGGACTCTCCTGACAAAGAGAGAGACCTGAGTGAATTCAGAATGTCGCCGAAGGGCGAGTGCTGAAAGATGTCTGCGGCGGTGAACTCCATGATCGGCGCCCAATCGGATTCGATCGGTAGAGGCGCGGAGGGCTCGGAGTCCAGAGAGGAGTCCGACACCTTGGAGTCACAGGCTTCGTAGAGGACAAGGCTGGTGTTTGGCTTGATCGCCGTAGAGATTGCAGCCCCCGAGGAGGTGTCTAACCACCCATCCTTGATTGGTGTGATCAGCTCCGAGCTAGGGGACGGAGCGGACACAGGTGCGGCCTCCAGGGAACTGTTCGGCGGCAAAGCTAGATCATGCCCATCATGGCAGTGCAGCGCGCTCGGCTGTGGCTCGAATCCGTCGAAGGTCAAGTCTCCGCGGATGTCGGCCGTGTAGTTCAAACTTCCAAATCTGACCTGATGGCCAGGGGCGTAGCTTTCGATCTTCTCCAGATGACCAAGCGAATTGGCCCGCAGTGCAAAGCCGCCGAATACGAAGATCTGTCCGGGGAGAAAAGTCTCACCCTGGATCACATCGCTGTTGATGATCGGAGAAGCCATCGGGCCTAAAAGGGACGACACAGAGGAACTCTCATTGAAAGCACCAATGTCGGTGTCAAAACCGGCGAATCTCGGGTAGGGGGCCCGAAATGTGCGTCTAGGCCGGATGGTAACAAGAGGCAGGGGACACAATGTTTTACCCAGGTTTGGGCCCTCTTGATGGAGGTAAAACCCTACGTCTTGCTTGATTGATATTGATGATATGGGTAGTACAAGAGTAGATCTACCACAAGATCAAGGAGGCTAAACCCTAGAAGCTAGCCTATGGTATGATTGTTGTTAGTCCTACGGACTAAAACCCTCCGGTTTATATAGACACCGGGGAGGGCTAGGGTTACATAGAGTCGGTTACAATGGTAGGAGATCTACATATCCGTATCGCCAAGCTTGCCTTCCACGCCAAGGAAAGTCCCTTCCGGACACGTGACGAAGTCTTCAATCTTATATCTTCAAGTCCAGGAGTCCGGCGGAAGTTATAGTCCGGCTATCCGGACACCCCCTAATCCAGGACTCCCTCAGCAAGCATTTCAATCATACACACAATATGCTCGATATGTGCAAATACAACATGGCATTACAACAAGACTCTACGACTCAGAGTATTTACTCATTAGGCTCCGAGGAGCCAAGCATTACAAACATGGGTCTCATGACCCCAACATACAGAGCATACCAGACAAAGCACATGCGGAAGCTTAACATGTCCGAGTACAGACATCTACAAATGAAAAAGGTTGAGAAGCCTGACTATCTACCCGATCCTGCCGAGGGCACAAGATCATACCTGAGGTAACAAGCTAAACGTCGAAGTCCACGTGGAACTACTAGCGAGACTGAAGTCTCTCTGCAAAAACATAAATTAAGCAAACGTGAGTACAAATGTACCCAGCAAGACTTACATCAGAACTAACTACATATGCATCGGTATCAATAAAGGGGTAGTGGAGTTTAACTGCAGCAAGCCAGCTTTGACTCAGTGGCTAACCTGAACTACGACTGCAAGCAACTCCTTTGAGGTGGCGCACACGAGTCCACATATTCACCATATCAATACACCACAATGGATCTGCTCCCGTCTCGCTACGAGAACGCCATCCATAGCACTCACGCTTATCTTGCGCATTTTAGAGTATCCACTTTCACTTGTCTATGAACTGTATAGGCAACCAAGTAGTCCTTTACCGCGGACGCGGCTATTCGAATAGATGATGTTAACCCTACAGGGGTGTACTTCTTCATACACGCTCTCACCACTTACCGCCGTTTACACGACATGTACTCGGCAACCTTCAAGCGGAAGCCCAACGAGGGTGTCAGCCATGGCCTATCTAAACACTCGAGTCTCTAGTCCAGGTTTATCGCCTATCCAGGTTCCATCCATAGGGAGTCCGGCCGAGGTTTCCACATACGGCCCCGAACGATGTGTATAGGGTTCCGAGACACCAAACGGGCACCCGGCATGCCCGACCACGATGTATCTACCGCAACATAGCCCACCCCTAGGGTCAGCGCTATGCATGGCCGGCAACACATATCCTATAAACACCAGAAACTAGTTGCAACTCCTGGACAGAGGACTAGAGTGGTTAAGAAGCCGAGAGGATCCATTGGTTTCGGGCCCAATGCATGGTAGTAGCTGGTTCTTAAATCACACATACAGATCTCAGTTCTTAAGGACGGCCTCAATGAAACAACCCACCATGTACTCCTACATGGACTCTCATCGATACCTTTACCAAATCGTGTTCAACACACTTAGCTCACACATAGTAGGACATGTTCACAACTTTCCAATTCATCCCCGATGAATCAGACCTGACACGACTCTAAGCAATAGCAGGCATGACAAACAAACATGAATGAGTAGGCACATCAGGGCTCAAACAACTCCTACTCATGCTAGTGGGTTTCATCTATTTACTATGGCAACGACTGGTCATGCAGAGGAAAGGGGTTCAACTACCGCAACATGTAACAGTTGAATCGTTGTTGTCCTGATGCAGTAAAAGAGAGCAGGAGCGAGAGAGTGGGATTGTATCGGAATGAACAAGGGGTTTTTGCTTTCCTGGCACTTCTGAAGATAGTATAGCTCTTCATCGGTGTCATCGAACTCATCGTCGAAACCACGTCTATCGAGAGGGGACAACTTCCGGCAATAAAGAAGGAAACACAATCAATGCAATGCAACAATATGATGCATGCTCATGACATGGAAATATGTTGTTGATTGAACTATTGCAACTAGCAACCATATTAAATGAAGTTGGTTTGAACCCTAGGTTCAAATTCAAACCCCATATGTGCTTTCTTAAATGCCATTTAATTGAATTATCCTAAACAGAGGATACAAGTTGCTCTAACATGCATGCAAATGCCATAAACAGATTCTTTGGATTTTTCCGATCATTTTTCATATATAATTTATTTCATTCTGAGCTACAGTTGATTTTCTATGAATTTTTGAAGTTTTAAACATTTTCTGGAATTTTCTAAATTATTTTAAATCCAGAAAATGTTTAACTGCGTCAGCGTTGTGCAAGCATGACGTCAGCGAGTCAACTGATGCTGACTAGGTCAAACCTGACGACCGGGTCACACATTTCATTGGCTCACTGTTAACTGGGAGTTAATCCTGTGTTGACTGGGATTTGACCCGTTGCAGGGCCCGACTGTCAGTGTCTGTTAGGGAGGGATTAGTGGTGATTAGCGCCTATCTAAGAGACCACGTCAGTCCACCGGAGATCGGCTAGCGGCGACCTCTACTGCGGCGGAAGCTCGCCGGAAACATGCTAGGGGCTGCGGTTTGTCGCTCGGGAGGCACCGGACATGAGCTCTTGCTCTCGCGCATCTGATGGACCAGACGGGAGGTCACGGGGCAGCCGAAATCTCGCCGGCGACGAGGTTCAACGGTGAAAGAGCCACGGCGTTGTGCGGGACGAGTCTACGGTGCAACATTTTCATCACTGGGCAGTGCTATGGACTCCTGCGAGCTCAACTAGCACGGCTGCAAGCTCAAAATCGGGCGGAGGCGGCTGTGGCCAGGACAACGACATGGCAGGGCGGCGGCGAGCTTCGGGCACGGCGGTGCTAGCGCTAGAGGACGTGTGGGGCGACGGGGATAGGGGCGAAATGAAGAGGGGCTCACCCCACGTAGTTTGGAGACGTCAGCGAGCTCGGGGGAGGCTGGCCGGCGACTAATCGACGTCGGCGATCCAGGGCGGCGGAGGAGGAAGATGGTGATCTTGCCAGCGATGCAGGGCGTCCGGGCTCGCGTGGTTCGGTCGTGAAGATGAGGGGGACGATGGCGGAGCTCTTGAGCCAGTCAAGGAAGCGAGGGGTAGGCGGTGGCCGCGGTGGTGCACGTCGGCGGCGGCGGGCGCGTTCGGGTGGTAAGAGAGAGAGAGCCAGGGGAGGGGAGAGGTTGTGGGTGAGAGAGAGAGAGAGAGGACAGGGGGTCTCTGGGGGTGTCGTGGCGCTCGTAGCGGTGTCGGGGAGGCAGCAGGCAGGCAGGAGGTGGCGGTGCGCGTGCGTGCGCGCCGCGGGCACGCGCCCCTCTCCTCCTGGCGAGAGGAGAGGGACAACTGGCGTGGCCAGTCAGCTGGGACGAACTGCTGGGCCGGCTGGTAAGTGGCCCAGGTAAGCCTCTCCCCCCTTTTTTCCTATTTTGTTTTCTTTTCTATTTCTGTAATTTTGTTTATGATTTAGTAAAATACTAAACCAATTTATTTTCTTCTGAAAATTAATATAGGAACTAATTGGATTATTCCAGAGCCCCATAGTAAAAATCAGAATTATTGGACATATATAATATATATAACATATATATATATATCCAATGCAAATATTTACTAGATTAACTCAAATGGCCAAAAATAAATACTTCTAAGCTCCCAAAAATATTGGTTGGAATTTTAACTCTGGCCAATATTATTTGAGAAAAATAGGAACATTTTCTTCGGCCAAATTGAAGCAATTTTTATCTTGATCATTTCCAAAATGATTTCTGAGGATTTCACAAGTCCCCATTTCAAATTCATTGAATTTTAAACATGATGCACACATGACTAGCTAGCCCAGAGCAAACCAGAACTAGGGATGTGACAACTCACCCCACTAAACAAGAAGATCGTTCCGAGATTCCAGCGTAGGGTAAGATGAAGGAGAAACACAAACTAACACAATCTTCACGATCCAGGTTGCACTTTGTAAGAACATTGATTCGTCACCATCTTTGTCTCGACGTCTTGCTGTGAGAACTCCAACCAACATGGCATCGAGAGGAAAAGGAAAAACTCTAGAAGGATCGATCTTCTCAAAGATCGAACAACCGATGATCAACTCACGGAATGAGACATTGAAACATCTCTCGAGCTGAGACATGAAACATACATCCAGAGGGATGGAGTGTAACAGATGACGAAGGTTCACTAGGTAGACAACAATTCTCGCTTAAGAAGGTGGTGAACGGTTGTCAATGTAGCGAGGAGTTGAGTTTCCATGATACCATAACGAGACATCTTAGAGGAAGGTGACTCGCATAAATATTCCCTTAAGTGGCAAAAAGAATTACTTTTGATACAAAGATCATTGAAACTCTCTATACCAGCCTAAGGAAATTCTCAAACGATCGTCTGGAAGAGTTCGAAGGAGTGGCATACTCAGACTAGGATGGATGATGTGGACTACCTTGTTGAAGACAACGCAATGGATGATTTTTGCTTATCATCGGAAATGGATGGGACCCATGGTAAGCCCACTTTGAAGATGATCCTGATCAGTAATTACTGAGAAGGGTAGTCCGTAGTAGGATGACACAATGGCGGTGCAAGCTGGGAACAAAATGAAAATGCTGGGAATGATTCTAGTAACTGGGGAGAAACCCAACAGTAGAGAGAGATTCCACTGTTTGAAAGGTTATGGCATTATCAAAGAAACTGAGAATGGATCCCAATTAATGTCGACGATAAATCCTAGTGCTTGCGCGTGCTCTCAAGAACTTGAGCATTTCCGTATTCATCAAGGTTTTACCAATATCCATGTCAAGGATCCTGGCAACACAACATGCTACCATGATGAATAATGGTGGAAGATGCGGATGCAAAGAAAGATAACACTTTCTCAGATTTCACCTTAGCGAGGCCAAGGGATCAAGATCTGGATGATCGACCGAGAGACATTTAGCACTCCTCTTCTAATGTTCTCCTTGATGTGCTAGCATAACCCATTTATTAATATGGTTTGGTATCTAGGACATCAAGTAAAAGGTCGGACTTCAGAAACACAAAAATCCATAAGGAACTACTATTGGAATAAATTCTACGAGATCCTTATGGGGAGGTGGCCAACTTATTCAAACAAGATACTACAATAATAGTCCTTCCGGCTAGGTGTGTTGGCCATGACATCCACGTTACCGGGTTACCGAGAGACCAATATTATAATTCTTGGGACACGTTCCAACCATCATATCTGCCTGAGATTCAGATCTGGTTGGTGTCAGGATATTCCAGACTCATCGAATCTAGAAAGAAAAGTGAAAGTTTGCAACACAAATCGACGAGATGACGTTGCGAGATTCTCGGAAAATGAACTACGATAGTAATCTCCAAAATGTGAGCTGGTTCTGCTACAAACCTATGAACACGCTGTCCAAGACAAGCATGATCACATAGTAGTCTTACAATAAAAACACTACCGGGTTCATATGGGGAACCATCATTGAGGATATCGAAGTCCTTGTATACTTATCGATGAACTTATTATCCTTGAACAGATCAATCAGTGGCTTGGTGTGTCAGGGAATACATATGGAATGAAGATGATCAGTCTAACAGACCATAGAATACTTCGCACATGCATGACTGACTTGGGATGATTCCAGAGGAAGCAAAAACGAACTTTCTTGAATTCACGGCGGCAACTTACACCTAATGCACGTGAACTTGGAGAAAGTCACTTCTTTCACCAAACATATACCTCATGAGTAGAACACGAAGGAAATGCTTACAAAGTTTCCAACACTAGCTTAATGTTTAACACGAGTCATGGGGGAGACAAGATGCTGCTGGTGGGATCAATAGCAATTCATCAGAATTTTCCATATCACTGGAATTCCACCATTATGTGAACAATGAGATAGTATTGGTCAGACCAACGGATGTAATGGTGTATGCTCGAGGAACAACCAGGAGTAAGACAACATTACAAATATCGTTGGTTCTGAGTTGATTTGATGATAGCCCACACTCAAATTAGAGGATTGTAAGACGATAGTATCGACAATTGATCACGTGGATCAATCGATGAAGATATCATCTTTCTTCAACACACACACACAAAAAGATATCCTTTTAGAATGAACTAAGTAAGGCAAAGCTTTATCTTCCAACTCTCCAAGTTGTTGTTTAGCTTAACCAACTAGCTTAGGGATATCCAACACAGATTCTTGGAGAAGGGGTGGTTTATCAGAAACCAACTTGATCACGAACTCAACATAGCGGTCAGGTGATGACCTGGTGATACTTCCGAGAAGATATTCAGAAAATCATGAACCACCGATATGACTCTAAGCTCGAGAATAATCTTGCTTTTTAGGGCAAGATGATATGATCGAAAGAGCGAGGGATTGACACAATCCCAACTCATGGATCAAAGAGTGCACCAGAAATAAGGACTAGGTAGCACGATCAATCTTAGGATGATGATTTAATAATCAACACTCTGAGAATGGGAATATTGTCCATTTACTACAAAGCAACGAGTTGCTCGGAGTATTGATTTCACACATCACGGTTCACTTGTCGGTATTCCGGTTGTAACAACACGGAACCGAGGAATGAAAAAGGATGGCAAGAAGTATCACTGCATCAAGAATTCATGAGAGGTGGTGCAATTCTCATGAAAATCCTGACATAAAAGGGGTAATACTCCAAGGTAGAATAGAGCAAAAGCTGGATTGGCATTTGATCTGCGGAATACAACTTCTTTGACCCAATTCTAGATGTGGATGAGGTACTGGAGTTTGTTTCTCCTAGTCATTCTGGAATAGAATGGCTTGACGAACCACAAGAGTAATAGGCATCGATAACACGAGTGCACGATTACTCCTGACTACAAATTGATAGACGGGGATCAGGATACATCTAAAGAGGGACAACCCAAAGGAACATATGTTTTTCAGAGTTGTGGATGCAAAGATTAGTATGTCGAGTGAAGCTCAACATTTCTTCAGGATAACCCATGCGGAAAGGGGTAGAACTGGCAGATTCACAATATAGAATGGAGAACTCATCAAGAGCACTCTGGTCGTGACCTTTTGGTTTAAAAGAACACCTGCCAAGAATGGTTAATGATAATTGGAAGAAGGATGTACCACGAACCTCGAGGACTATCGCAAAGGTTACTAATATCCTAAAGGAACTAGCAACACTATCAACATGAGGTAAGTAGGGTGAATCTCGGGTTCAAGAACCCATGAATAGAATACCTACTACTACATGGCATCATAGGATGCTTTCGAGAATAATGGCAAGAATCACACACTACGGATAAAAAACCTGGCTAGATCACTAGGTGACTCCCTGAAACACCTAGGGTCATAATAATAGCTCCAACATATATAAACTGAGGCAATAGAGAACCTCAATGCACCGGTTAGCTTGCCTTCCACACCAAGGAAAGTCCCTTCCGGACAAGGGACGAAGTCTTCAATCTTGTATCTTCAAGTCCAGGAGTCCGGCCGAAGGTATAGTCCAGCTATCCGGACACCCCCTAATCCAGGACTCCCTCACCAAGCATTTCAATCATACACACAATATGCTCGATATGTGCAAATACAAACATGGCATCACAACAAGACTCTACGACTCAGAGTATTTATTCATTAGGCTCCAAGGAGCCAAGCATTACAAACATGGGTCTCATGACCCCAACATACAGAGCATACCAGACAAAGCACATGCGGAAGCTTAACATGTCTGAGTACAGACATCTACAAATGACAAAGGTTGAGAAGCCTGACTATCTACCCGATCCTGCCGAGGGCACAAGATCATAGCTGAGGTAACAAGCTAAACGTCGAAGTCCACGTGGAACTACTAGCGAGACTGAAGTCTCTCTGTAAAAACATAAATTAAGCAAACGTGAGTACAAATGTACCCAGCAAGACTTACATCAGAACTAACTACATATGCATCAGTATCAATAAAGGGGTAGTGGAGTTTAACTGCAGCAAGCCAACTTTGACTCAGTGGCTAACCTGAACTACGACTGCAAGCAACTCTTTTGAGATGGCGCACACGAGTCCACATATTCACCATATCAATACACCACTATGGATCCGCTCCCATCTCCCTACGAGAACGCCATCCATAGCACTCATGCTTATCTTGCGCATTTTAGAGTATCCACTTTCACTTGTCTATGAACTGTATAGGCAACCAAGTAGTCCTTTACCGCGGATGCGGCTATTCGAATAGATGATGTTAACCCTGCAGGGGTGTACTTCTTCATACATGCTCTCACCACTTACCGCCGTTTACACGGCATGTACTCGGCAACCTTCAAGCGGAAGCCCAACGAGGGTGTCGGCCACGGCCTACCTAAACACTCAAGTCTCTAGTCCAGGTTTATCGCCTATCCAGGTTCCATCCGCAGGGAGTACGACCCAGGTTTCCACATACGGCCCAGAACGATGTGTACAGGGTTCCGCAACATAGCCCACCCCTAGGGTCAGTGCTACGCACGGCCGCCAACACATATCCTATAAACACCAGAAACTAGTTGCAACTCCTGGACAGAGGACTAGAGTGGTTAAGAAGCCGAGAGGGTCCATTGGTTTCGGGCCCAATGCATGGTAGTAGCTGGTTCTTAAATCACACATACGGATCTCAGTTCTTAAGGATGGCCTCAATGAAACAACCCACCATGTACTCCTACATGGCCTCTCATCGATACCTTTACCAAATCATGTTCAACACACTTAGCTCACACATAGTAGGACATGTTCACAACTTTCCAATTCATCCCCAATGAATCATACCTGACACGACTCTAAGCAGTAGCAGGCATGACAAACAAACATGAATGAGTAGGCACATCAGGGCTCAAACAACTCCTACTCATGCTAGTGGGTTTCATCTATTTACTGTGGCAATGACAGGTCACGCAGAGGAAAGGGGTTCAACTACCGCAACATGTAACCGTTGAATCGTTGTTTTCCTAATGCAGTAAAAGAGAGCAGGAGCGAGAGAGTGGGATTGTATCGGAATGAACAAGGGGTTTTTGCTTGCCTGGCACTTCTGAAGATATTATAGCTCTTCATCGGTGTCATCGAACTCATCGTCGAAACCACGTCTATCGAGAGGGGACAACTTCCGGTAATAAAGAAGGAAACACAATCAATGCAATGAAAAAATATGATGCATGCTCATGACATGGCAATATGATGTTGATTGAACTAATGCAACTAGCAACCATATTAAATGAAGTTGGTTTGAACCCTAGGTTCAAATTCAAACCCCATATGTGCTTTCTTAAATGCCATTTAATTGAATTGTCCTAAACAGAGGATATAAGTTTCTCTAACATGCATGCAAATGCCATAAACAGATTCTTTGGATTTTTCTGATCATTTTTCATAATTAATTTATTTCATTATGAGCTACGGTTGATTTTCTATGAATTTTTGAAGTTTTAAACATTTTCTGGAATTTTCTGAATTATTTTAAATCTAGAAAATGTTTAACTGCGTGAGCGTTGTGCAAGCATGACGTCAGCGAGTCAACTGACGCTGACCAGGTCAAACCTGACAACCGGGTCCCACATGTCATTGGCTCACTGTTAACTGGGAGTTAATCCCGTGTTGACTGGGATTTGACCCGCTGCAGGGCCCGCCTGTCAGTGTCTATTAGGGAGGGATTAGTGGTGATTAGCGCCTATGTAAGCGACCACGTCAGCCCGCCGGAGATCGGCCGGCAGCGACCGCAACTGTGGGGGAAGCTCGCCGGAAACATGCTAGGGGCTGCGGTTTGTCGCTCGGGAGGCACCGGGCATGAGCTCTTGCTCTTGCGCATCTGATGGACCAGACGGGAGGTCACGGGGCAGCCAAAATCTCGCCGGTGACGAGGTTCAACGGCGAAAGACCCACGGCGTTGTCCGGGACGAGTCTACGGCGCACCAGTTTCACCACTGGGCAGTGCTACGGACTCCTGTGAGCTCAACTAGCACAACTGCAAGCTCAAAAGCGGGCGAAGGCGGCTGTGGCCAGGACAATGACATGGCAGGGCGGCGGCGAGCTTCGGGCACGGCGGCGCTAGCGCTAGAAGACGTGCGGGGCGACGGGGATAGGGGCGAAATGAAGAGGGGCTCACCCCGCGTAGTTTGGAGACGTCAGCGAGCTCGGGGGAGGCCGAACGGCGACTAATCGACGTCGGCGATCCAGGGCGGCGGAGGAGGAAGATGGTGATGTTGCCGGCGATGCAGGGCGTCCGGGCTCGCGTGGTTCGGTCGTGAAGATGAGGGCGGAGCTCTTGAGCCAGTCAAGGAAGCGAGGGGTAGGTGGTGGCCGCGGTGGTGCACGTCGGCGGCGGCGGGCGCGTTCGGGTGGTAAGAGAGAGAGAGCCAGGGGAGGGGAGAGGTTGCGGGTGAGAGAGAGGGAGAGCTCAGGGGGTCTCTGGGGTGTCGTGGCGCTCGTAGCGGCGTCGGGGAGGCAGCAGGCAGGCAAGAGGTGGCGGTGCGCGTGCGTGCGTGCCGCGGGCACGCGCCCCTGTCCTCCTGGCAAGAGGAGAGGGACGACTGGCGTGGCCAGTCAGCTGGGACGAACTGCTGGGCCGGCTGGTAAGTGGCCCAGGTAAGCCTCTCCCCCCCTTTTTTTTCCTATTTTGTTTTCTTTTCTATTTCTGTAATTTTTTTTATGATTTAGTAAAATACTAAACCAATTTATTTTCTTCTGAAAATTAATATAGGAACTAACTGGATTATTCCAGAGCCCCATAGTAAAAATCAGAATTATTGGACATATATAATATATATAACATATATATATATATATCCAATGCAAATATTTACCGGATTAACTCAAATGGCCAAAAATAAATACTTCTGAGCTCCCAAAAATATTGGTCGGAATTTTAACTCTGGCCAATATTATTTGAGAAAAACAGGAACATTTTCTTTGGCCAAACTGAAGCAATTTTTATCTTGATCATTTCCAAAATTATTTCTAAGGATTTCACAAGTCCCCATTTCAAATTCATTGAATTTTAAACATGATGCACACATGACTAGCTAGCCCAGAGCAAACCAGAAATAGGGATGTGACATTGGCCGCGCTACACCACTCCGCGCACGCGTCGCGGCGCCCCGTGCATCCTCGATGAGCCGGGTGTTGGGGTGTGGGACAACCAATACCTCAACCAAAATTTTGGTCATTACCCAAAGATTGGTCTTTGTTTGGATGGTTGCTATTTCTTTGGCATGCCAATGATCTCTAGCCAACTCAAGTTCATTTTTCTTGCCAATGTCGGCCAAATCATGGGCAACCAATACCTCAACCAAAATTTTGGCTACCCAATGCTTTGATGGGGCAACCTTGGGCACAAACCAAACATACCGTTGGTCGTGCCACAACACTAACGCCACCCTCGGCAAACTGAAACCGACCGTGTCTAGCAACGATATGAGCGTGTCGCTCACCGCGGTCACCGTGTCCAGAGGCGTTGCTGGAGCCGCGCCCCGTTGTTGGCCCCAACGACCCACATGAACGGTTGTTGGTGGTGAGGTGGTCGTGGGCAAGCTCCTCCATTGGACTAGTCTACGCGACGTCATCCCAACGGGTGTGCCCCACAAGTCTGTTTCCCTGTTTTCCCGGCCATATTCGAGCGTCATCCTTTCACTATGTAGGCCAAGCAAGATAACTTATTGTTTATTTGAGCCGTTCAAGTATAATCATGTGGCGTTTGCTTATTTCTCATTCCTCTCCAACCCTCTGCTCCATCGATCATGTCACCCTCCAGTCGAGTCCATCCTCCCGCATGCCTCATTTGAACATTCCGCCGAGTATCATTCGCATGTACCCACCCTGGTCCTCTTTCAATAGATCTCCGGACCCCGAGATGAAATCGAGAGGGAACGAGTGGGGGCATGTGATACCTATGCGGATTCAAAATTTTGAACCGGTGATCATAGCATCCGCAAATCATATATAAAGGGTATTCAATGTTCGTTTCATTTTTGAACGTACAAAATACTCCCTCCTATCCTTTCTACTCCCTCCTTCCATCTATATTGGGCCTAATGCATTTTTCAAGACCGCCTTTGACTATTGACAAGATTAATAGTACATGACATGTATAATGCGAAAATTATATCATTGGAAGCTCCTTTCACATACGAATTTGATGGTATGCTTTATTTAATTGCATGTCATATATTATTGCTCTACCTTTTGGTCAAAGTTAGCCTCAAAAACGCATTAGGCCCTATACCGATGGAAGGAGGGAGTAGTTTACATATAAGTTTTATGTTAGTCAAAGTATATCTACTTTGATAAAAAAAGGTATCAACATTCAACAATACCCAATCAATATTGTTAGATTCGTACGTACTCCTAGATTTGTACTCGAGATGGTTTCCAATTTGACTATTGACAAGATTAATAGTACATGAGATGTATAATGTGAAAATTATATCATTGGAAACTCCTTTCACATACGAATTTGACCGTATGCTTTGTGTAAGTTGCATGTCATATATTATTACTCTAACATTTGGTCAAAGTCAGCCTCGAAAAATGCATTAGACCCTGTATGCTTTGTGTAAGTTGCATGTCATATATTATTACTCTAACATTTGTGTAAGTTGCATGTCATATATTATTACTCTAACATTTGTCCAAAGTAGTATAGTGGAAGTGGATCCTCTGACGTAGGTATCCCTGCCTTACCCTCCCTTTTGGTCACTTACTGGCGGACCCCCTGCTTGCTAGGCCCCGCATGTCAGTTACTCAATGGGTTCGGCCACGTCAGGGGATCCTCATCCGTAGTAATACTCCCTCTGTTTTTATTTACTCCACATAAAATGGAAGGGAGTGGTGGTATAATAAATGACGCGGGCGGGGGATGGGGAGGGACGTCGGTTTGCTCTCAACTGCGGTCCCACAAGTGAGCGAAAACGCAAGACGAAGCGCGTTCCATTCGGTGGGCGACGTGGAGGGTCCAGCGTGTCGGGCTGCAACGCGAACGCGACAAGAGCGATGTACAGTCAAAACCAATTGACCGGTCGTCACCAGAACCACTATTCACACCAGAACCTTCACTGCTCGGCCTATGCCAGCCACTGCCCTAAAACCACACCAAATCTCCAGCCCATTCCCCCACCTTTTGATTCCCTAGCCCGCATCAAGCGTCCCCCTAGTTCGCCGGAAAGCCATGGTGCGCCGCAAGATCACTTACTACATGATGCTGACGCCGGAGCACCGCGCAGAAATCGCGGTGGCGGTCGGCGCCACAGACCTCTGTTCCCAAGCTCGCTTTGCGGCGGGCCAATCCCCATGTTCTCTGGAGCCAAGCTACAAGGAGGAGGAAGCCGATCCAATGTTCATGGCGGAGGTCACGGCGCAGAAGGCCCCCGATGGGTATGAGACGATGGACGTCGACTTCGTGCCGGCGTCCGAGTCCCGCATGGTGCAGGCGGACCAGCGGTTCAACATGGCGATACTAAAGGAGGACCGGGAGGCAGAGGCTCAACTCGACGCGGAGCGCGCGCATGCCGCTGCCATCGAGGCTCTCCTGCAGGCGGAACCGGATGTCGTGGATGTGAACCGGGCGGTGGAGGCTCAACTTGAGGCGGAGCGCGCGGATGCCACTGCCATCAAGGCCCTCCTGCAGGCGGAACCGGACGTCCTGGACTTGAACCGGGCGGCAGAGGCTCGACTCGATGCAGAGCGCGCGAATGCCGCTCTCATCAACTCCCTCCTGCAAGAGGAACCGGACATCCTGGACTTGAACCGGGCGGCGGAGGCTCGACTCGACGCAGAGCGCGCGGATGCCGCTGCCATCGAGGCCCTCCTGCAGGCGGAACCGGATGTCCTCGACTTGAACCAGGCTGTGCTCTCGTCCGTGCAGAGCGCCCGCACGCTCCGCTTGAACGAGTAGCTGGAGGCCGAGGACAACCACGGTGCGGAGACACACGTCGGCAGCGACGGCTCGTTCGCGCCGGCAGCCAAAGACGATGAGGCCGTCTCTTTCCGCGAGCAGTGATAGTTTTTCTTTATGTTGTTGTTTTCGTGGATCTTTTGCTGTGTAAAAACATATATTTGTTATGCAAGTCGCCTGACTTGGGTCAGTCTATCATTTCAGGCGGTTGGATGAATATCCTACGTCTCCTAACCCTTCTTTCCTTCTTCCTCACCTCTTCTTCTTCCCCAACAGACCACCGCACGGGCCGTACGGATACTCCCCAACATGCGGTTGGATGAACATACTCTACGAACGAAAATTATGTGTCAGCGATAGGATGGCTGAGTTTGGTGTGTTCACATGCGACAACACGTGTCAGTGAGGGTGCGTTCCCTTGGTTGGGTTTGCGGCGTGCAGGAGCGACTGCGTGAGGGTGCGGTGCGACCGCGACGTGCAGGAGCGACCGTGTTAGGGTGCGGTGTGACCGCGATAGCCGTGCACAAGTGTACCTCCTTCTCATTTTGAAAACTTTAGGCAAGCTTGGCAAAAATGTGTGGCGAAGTTTGGCAATGCAAGGCCTAGACCCAAACAGGATAAGTACGTACTCCCTCCATTTCTTTTTAGTACGTACTAGGAGTACTAGTGTTAAAAAAGAAAGGCTGGGTTTTCCTTCGCGGGATTTAATCGATACAAATCCTCGTTTCACGTGTCAATTAATGCGTATTTTCTTCTCCAAAGACCAAAGAGCTAACCATCTCACTCCTCATCGCTTGATTAATGCACCGCCATGCAAACCAACCTTCTCACTTCCGCATGCATGCAGGGGATATTAATGTCCTTGGTTGCTAACCCCATCAATTTTGCCTCGATTAGTGTTAGTGGCCTTTTCCAAATTGTAATTTTGATATACTGGCCTTGTGTACAAAAAAATGGAGGTAGTAACTATATTTGACTTCCTTCCCCATTGCGGTGACATCGACGATATTTTTTTTTGTGGTGGTTTGGCAAAGTGCGTTCGACGGAGAACACCATTTGCATCCAGGAAGTCCTTTACTACTACTACTAGAAGTAACTAATGCGGTGAGATGGCTTCTCGAAGAAGACGATGGAGAAGCGGAGTCAGCGAAGAGTGAAATGATGGTTGCTTCGTCCGTGCTTTTGTGATTTGACGCCTCACTCCTTTGTGATTTGTGATAGAAGGGACAGGGGAGTAGACTCTGTGCTCTATACTGTAGTACTACATGCGTCCAAGCATGGGAGAAAGAGGAGAGACATTGCATTTTTCTATTCCTTCAATCAATCAATCACGGAGCTTCAGTTCCATCTTTTTTTTGACATAAAGACTGTAAGGGACCCCCTACAGTATAGTTGGTGCAACAAACCCAAATTGCAAGTACCAAGCCATGAACCTGGGTGGGTGAGAAGGCATCAGCCCGTTCCCACCACTAGGCTATGCCCATTTTTTCGCTTTGGCAACACCGTCCACAATGGTTCCCACGATGCCAAAAGCTATTTTCACATTTGGCTACACATTGTGGATGCCCTTAACCGTACCACTGGGTTTTGCTCCTGTGTGCTATCTATACAAATCTCAATTATATTGATCTAAAAAATTATAGAATCGAGATTAGTAAAAAGGACGTGATTTTGCCGCGCGGATGGCGGGGGAGGTTTCTTATTTGAGCAATGCTACATCCACGTAATGGTTTACGTAAAGTTACAAACTAATGTGATGTGGGACTATTTGATTGGATTAAAGGAGAGGATTAGGCCCACCCCACCTGAAAATCAGGTGGGCCATATATAGATTAGATGGAAAGTATACATAGCAGCTATGTAGCCCTTTGTAAGTCTAGGATTAGGCTTCTTATTTTCGGAGGACGTTGTCCTGGCAGTTTGCTAACATGCGGTCCCACGTGTCAGTGCTTTACCAAGCCGATCCGCGTCCCACATGAGGCAGACCAACTGTAGAAGCAACACGTGGTTAAGATGAAGAAGATGAGGGAGAAGCGGATTCAGCAACGAGTGAAATGATGGTTGCTTCGTCCCTCCAACTTAACTGCGGCAAAGGTGCAACTTTGTGATTTGACGCCTCATTGCTCATTACTACGCCGGCACCATGACTGGGGTGCTTCACCCCGGCTGCTCTGCACTGTATTCCGGTATGGCACGTGGACCCGGTAGCTTGATGTCCCACATGTCGGAGAAAGGTACTAGAAGATTTATGAAAGCGAGCGCTCCACTCTTATGACGGAGGAGTAGACGACACGACGACCCAGTGAACTGTCACTTGTACTGTATAGTACTAGTATAGTTTTGCTGTTTTGCACGATCCATCGATACAAACCCGATTAAACAGGAAAGGGCGGGATTTTTCCCACGCGGTAGATGATACTGGCCATACATTTCAAAGGCAATTTTAATGTATGCAAACTGAATAATTATAAGTAACAATATGATATCTAGTAAAACTAAAAACACATATGATTTATTGTGTTAGAGTGTAGTAGTAGTGCTGTATTGCATAGTTGTTACATGTAACATGCGAGAACGTGTAGAGATGTAGTTTTGGAGGGCCTACAGAGAGAAAAGCGTAATACGGTCACCGAACTTCAGAATAAGCTGATTACGGTCACTATATATATTTTGCGGTGATTATACGGTCACTTGCTCACAGCTCAGCATCGGATTGCACTCTGTTGACCGGCCAAATAGTCTGCGTGGCGCCATGTTGACTAGTTAAATTGACCACGTTCGTTGTGGGTCCCACCTGTCAGTTCGCATAGGCAAAAGGTCAGATAAACACAAATTTACGCAGGCGCGACAAGGCTCCAACCCGTGCGCGGGAATCACCTGGTTGTGTATGTGTCTGTTAGGGCCTGATGTGTGCGCATGCATGTGTAGGTTGAGCACTTGAGCGTGAGAGTGTGTGTTGGTCGTGTGGTGTACTGGTGTGTGCATGCATGCGTGCGTGTGTGCGTGTGAGTGTTGTGTGCATGCGTGGCTGCGTGTGTATGTGTGAGTGTTGTGTGCATGCGTGGGTGCATGTGTTTGTGTGAGTGTTGCCTGGATGCAGTTCGTGTGCATGCGTGCGTGTGTGTATAATCACCACACCAGCTCCTGTGTGTTAAAACAGACGGCTCAGCATACCAATACAAGGCCACCTTGTCCGCTGTGCCCGCGGTCATGACTTCGAACCACCGTCCAAATATTTTTTTTGTCGTTTGTTTTCATTCTTACTAGCAAGATGTCCGTGCGTTGCACACAACATCAATATGCATTTGTATGACTTGTTTATCTTGTGAGAGAAAAGGATGAACGAGGGAAGGCCTTATTTGCTAATGTGGAGAGGTGTATGGGCACCTTTTTCGAAAATTGCCATAGTTTCTTTCCTATCCGTCAGATATAAATCGGACGGCCTATATTGCAGGATGGCAGGCACACCATCATCACCAACTCTATTTTTTATAAGTGTGTATATTATGTATTTTATAAGAGTGTAGATGTAGAGTAGATACAAGTCGACAGGTGGGCACGATGGTAGTGAGATAATGTGATGCAACACTAGAGGTGCCACATGGAGCGTTTAACTGGTCAACTAGTCATGTCATGAGAAAATACAGAGTTGTACGGTGAGCCCGTGACTGCATAATAACCACTAAACATAAATGGTGACTGTAATGAGTGGATTCTGAAGTCCAATGTACGTATCATGCTTTCGCTTCAAATACAATGATCGCCATTGCATATATCGCGAGAGAAAGATGAAACATGCCTGAATTTTCTGGGGGGGCTTACTTTTAGAGGACTGGAGATAGTGTTGTATGCATACGTGAAAGGGCGTACAGGGGGGGTATGCGATGGAGAGAGAGATGCTCTTCATTTCTCTTTATTATGACTAACTTTGTAAATAGTATAAAAATATACAAATTCACAGTACGGAATAAATATCATTTTGGGCACCATGCAATGCAAATTAGCATTCGTACTCCTCCATATAACTTTGTAATGTTGTATATATGTAGAAACTCTAAAATATTTTTTTGGCCACACTTTATTCAAAAGGAATGTTGTATGAGAAATGAACGTAAAGAGAGGGCTTTTTAGATCAATGGGGTACGTGATGTAACATGTGTGAATGTGTAGTTGATGCATTTGGCGGGACCTAGAGAGGTATGTGTGTGTATTACGTATTCGAGAGAGGCATGGATAGAGGGGCCGACAGGGGGGGCGTGGGAGAGATAGCACGAGAAATGAGAGTGGTCTAGAGAGAGAGAGACGAATATGACGTCACGACAAGAGATTCCATTCCATTGAGTGTGTATATGCAAGGGGGAGGGAAGGAACCAGGAGAAATTTTCTATGTGTGTGGTGTTTGTGTTGGTATTTGTGGGTGTGAGAAGATAATGAGACGTGGGGGCAGAGGGTGTGTCACCGCGTGAGGTCCGGTGGGTCGAGGTGAGGCCCTTCGTTCTGTTCCGTCCTGCGCCACATTGTTTGGCCTGTGGCGCATTTAGGAAGACCCATGGATGACTAGTCATACAAGACAAGGATAGCAGAATTGTGAAGGACTCTGTGTCCACTGACAAAGACGGCTAGGATTTGTAACCCTAGGTTCTCGGACTAAGTTAACCCCTTTATCTCTGATATTACTATTCATCCAACCTAACTTTAAGGGGCATCCTACAGAATGCTCTGCTAGAATCATACTCGTCGATTAGGAAGAGAGGTGTGAGTCAATGCGTGAGAGACAGGCGTAAAGATAATGTGCGTACGTGAGACACGTAGGCAGGTCCATGTATATAGAAAGGGTCGATGAGGATTGTGCGTGTGTATGTTTGCGAGAGGAAGAGTGCTTGTGATAAAGGTTAGTGAAAACAGTTGTAAATGGTTACGAGAGAGAGGGAGGGTTATATCTAGAGCATGTGTGCGAGAAAGACACCTCGGGAGAGAGTGTGTGAGCATGTGTGAGAGACCACTGATGGAGAGTGAAACTACACGTAAAAGACTACTCTACACATTGATTAAAGATATAAATTGTATCCAAATATTAGTATGGGATCATGATATTTGCAATTCGCGTAAGGAGCAGTCATTGATCCATCGGACATCTAGATTCTATCGAATTTGAGCATGTCTATGTTATTATTCGACACAATTGATCCACATAGTTAGTATTTCGAACTCCAGACAATACATCGCTTTAGCAATCGAATATAAACGTGAGTATAGTTCATGTTGTGTGTGTAAAGCACATTATACATACGAAAGTTACACAATGGACATTATAAATAGCTACTACCTATGAACTAGCATACATTTGAATTCAACTTAAGGTGGTTTAAAAAAATCGAATTCAACATGAAGTCCATTCAATTATTTGAATTTGATATCATGGCATTTGTAAACCATACCTAAATTATGGGGGCACCAATCTTTGCTCTGATTTTGTACATAATAGCATATGTAGTCGTGTACAAAATAGATTCAAATTTAGCTCCTGCATTCCAAAATAATCCTAGTTATAGGATTTTCAAGTGTCAAAATTTCAAAAAGAAGCGGATAATTTAATGAGGTTTTCAAACATACAAGGTCAAATATAACGTTGTATATTTAGGTCAATCCTCATAGTTCAAGAGTACTCTAAATGTGAATGCTTGTGTTTCAATATTTCGAACGAAGCGCCAAAAGGAGCCTCTACTCGCCCGAAACCGCGTGAGACCAATGTTTGGTAGTACAAGGAAATTACTTTTCTAATAACTCCGACCCGTGAAACCTACCATCCCGACGACCAAAGGTCTAAACCGGGGTAGGTTTGTAGCTTCATCTAGACGCTATGCAACCGCATCCGAAAAACATTTATACACAATGGCGCCTAAGCACACATGCGCGCGGCCGCAATCGCTCCCGCCCACTATTTGGGACACCTGGGATTACCATCCTACCCCCAACCCGCAGTAGGTCCCAAATTTAAGAGGGGGCAAAGTTTGTACTTTCCCCAAATTTCAAACAAGCGTGTCCCATCTTCTGTTCAAAAAATCCAAAAACAAGCGCATCCCAGACCGAAACATGGTTCGCCCCGACCCGTCCGATTCCCCATTCGTACTCCGTGGGCACCAAAACTACCTCTCCACCAGCCGCGAAACCCCGGCGTCCTCCGTCCGCCACCCCATCCCACCCATCAACCGCTGCCCTCCTCCATCACGCCAGAGCCGATACCCCGACGTCGTCGTCCACCGCAACCTCAACCGCAATGCCCTCCACGGCTAGTATTTGAAGACGAGGCCGAGCCGTCCGTACCCGAGCCAGTTCAACCACGCCGTCCTGTGCCTTACCGCTGCCACTCCAACTTCGCCACCCTCCACCACACCGGAGCTGTTCCTGCTACGCTGTCCTTCGCCGCCTCGGATCTGCTTCCCCTCCGCCGACATACGGCCACGACAACACAGTTAACAATTTGGCCATGGGTTCGTCCAAGCATGCACCCTCCAGAACATCGGTTTCCCCGATAAAAACAAGAAGATCGGCGCGACATGTGGGGGTGACCACACCGGCAACCGAAAAAGGTACTCCTCTTCCCTTATTCGTGCAAATCTTACGTCTCTGCTTGCACGGTATTCATCCCACAGAAGACACTAGTTGACCGCTTCTTCCTGATACTAGATGTTCCTAGTAAGTCGCGATGCACAAGGTTTCTCCTCATATACTATTTCACCTTAGCTAGAGGTCCGTTGCCCCCCTGAATTTCAATTTCTGGCCACTTGATTCCCAATTAACGGAAGCATTCCCCGGCGTAACAGGCGCTAGTACGCCTATTACGCCGGGGAAGCAGCGCCTTGGTGTTTATCATAGGGTCATGTGCGGCCTAGAGATACTGGCGCCCGATCTGGAGGTCGGCCGGGATTAAAGGGATGGCCTAGGGGCGTTGCCAAGCACGGCGGTGGTGTCAGGTCGATGGGAGGGCGGGGCGGCGGAGGCAGGGGTCTGGGCCGGTGGTCGCTGGCGGTTCGAGAAAGATTGTCAACAGTGAATGGCGGGAGGTAGACGAAGGCCATCTTCCCGTTCCTTATAGATCGGACAGTTCATTAAAAAATTGACTGACCTATTTATTTTCAGTCGACTGTTATCTCAGATATGACCACATGTGGTGGTGTGCTGGAGGAGTACATGCAATTGCTGTGCTCATATATTACAAAATCATACGGAGTAGAATCTAATTTTGTTTACCATGCAATGTTGTAGAGCTATCATATGTCTCCTGTCATTTATTTTCCAGCCACCTGCTATCTGCTACTTTTACAGTGCACTAGTTCTGCACACACTTCACCCTTACTCTCACTATTGTGTTTTTATGCAAGGGTATTTCAGACTCTGCTGCCATGAGAGAAGCCAAAAAGAAAAGAGATAAGTCACTCCAGCTTGTTGTGTGGCTAGGCAAGACACGTTTCAACACTTTAATGGGTGCAATGTCAGCAGATGGAAACGGGGAACGTAGCTCTGGCGTTGATGACCTCGCTCGCAATGAACCACCATCCCAGGTGCTTGCTTTAACTTCACGGTGTCATATGTGGTTGCATGTTCCATATGGTGTCTAGCTTGTATTCGAAAGGCCGAAGTCGATAAGATAAGGAAAGATATTTTTTACATGAACCACCATCCCGTGAGCACCAGAAGACAAATAGCTAGTCAGGGCACTGGCCGAGCCAGTGACAAGCCCAGCAAAGATATGCATCACCTGGAAGCCAACTAAAAAGCTGCGATGGTGGTGAAGCAGCCCGCCTCCCAGCAGGCTCTCAGGTCCTAGATGATCATGCTCACCACTCCAGCCGGATATCTAGCTTGTATTGCTTCCAATTTGGTTAAATTGCATCTGCTTAGCTTACACATTATACCTTTGAATATGACATGCCTTTCTGTTTTTGGTACATACTAGTACATCTGTGTATTAACCATGTTCTTACATCAAACTAATGTTCTTGTGTGTCCCTCATCAATCACTTATGACGAGGCAGGCAGGCAAGGGGACTACTCCTCATTTAAAGAATGCAGCGTCAGCCTCCTGACATGATTCTCAAGAAACAGAAATGCTACATGAAGATAGTGAACGTAGCTCTGTAGTTGATTACAGCATTTCCCCTACACTAGCATCGCAGGTGCTTGCTCTAACTTGGCAGCGTGATATGTGGTTGCATGTTGCATATGGTGTCTAGATTGTAATTCTTCCAATCTGGTTAAACTGCATGTGCTAGTCCGCTTAGCTTATACATTATACCTGTTAATATGACATGCCTTCCTGTATTTAGTACATAGTACATCTGTCTATTAAGCATGTCCTTACATAAAACTATTGTTTTTTGTATCCCGCATCAATCAACATGACGAGACACCTTTAGTATATGCAGTGCGATATTAGATGCATCTTTCATATGATTTATAGCATGCGCTGCATCTAATTTGTTGAAATTCCATTTATGATGGGACACTTTTAACTTGGCAGAGTCATATTGGTTGCATCTTTCATGTGGTGTCTAGCTTGCATTGCTTCTTATTTGCTGGAATGGTTTCTGCTTAGTTTACACAAATAGTTGTGAACATACCATGCCGTCCTGTTTTTCTTACATATTCCATCCTGGTATCATGTGTTTGCCTTAGATCAAAGTAGTGATTGTCAGTATCATGCATGAATGAGTTCTGAAGAGACAATTTTATTGCTTTTTCTTCTCTGTTTTACTTGACAATTCAAAATTAATAAAGCGGAAGGAAGTTATCAAGGCAGCGGATAAAGGTGCTCCTTCCGAAGGGAGGGCCTCTACAGTTTCTACTCCTCCACACCCCCAAGATGATTTCCAAGACAACACATGCATAGACACTCAACAAAGTTGTGTTTATGATGAGCACGTCTCCCCTAGTGCAGCATCACCGGTGCTCCCTCTAACTTGGCACTGTTATATGTGGTTGCATGTTATGTGTGATGTCTAGCTTGTATTGCTTCTAATTTTGTTGAATTCCATCTACTTACTTTACACATTATACTTTACTAAGACACGTGTTCCTGTTTCTAGAACATACAATATCTGTCTATCACACCATGTTCTTACATCATATTACTACTATTGTGTAACCTGCAACAATCACTTATCATAAGACACGTTTGACTTTGGAGTGTGATATAGGTTACATCTCACATTCTTTTCTAGCTTGTACTACTAATTTGTTGAAATGGCACTTATGACGAGACAGTTTTAACTTGGTAGAGTGATATTCGTTGCATCTTTCATATGGTGTCTAGCTTTCATTGCTTCTAATTTGTTGAAATGCCTTCTCCTTAGTTTACACATCATAAGTTGTGAATATGCAATCCTGTGAACATGCAATGGCACTAATGACGAGAGACCTCTAACATGGTAGTGTGATGTTGTTTGCATCTTGCATATGATTTATTTCTTGTACTGCTTCACATTTGTTTAAACTCCATTTATGATGAGACACTATTAACTTGGCAGAGCAATATTTGTAGCATCTTTCATATGGTGTCTACCTTCCATTGCATTGCTTCTAATTTCGTGAAATGTCTTCTTCTTAGTTTACACATCATAGTTCTGGTTATCTCTTCCGTCCTGTTTTTCATACATATTACATCCTCCTATCATGTGGTTGTCTAACATCAAAGTTCAGTTCGTCTGCATCACGCATCAATTTGTTCTGAAGAACTAAATTGTTATTCGTTTTTCTTGTCGGCTTGACTTAACATGGCACAGAGAAAGAGGAAGAAACACAGAATGGCAGGGAATGAGAAGCGGATGAATCCTGCAGATTCTGCTGGTACTGATGGTGCAATAGAAGGTCAAAGTCTAGCAGAAAATTCTACAAACACGCATCCCATGCTACACGAGTTGCAAAAAAAGACAAACAGAAACAAATAGCTGCCACCAAACAAGCAGAGACAACCCTAGTTCTTGCAACACCTACCACAGTACTACTAGGTGCATGATGTACTCATGCGTCAACTGAGCTAGCAGCACGTTCCCAAGCTCCCTTGCCACCTGACACTACTTCCCAAGCACTCTTGACACAAGACGAGTTGGCAATATCAGATGAACCTTGTGAGCTTCAACAGCAAGAAGGTAGTTACTGGAGTCAAGTTACAATTGCATGCTTCTTTATATGTAGTCTCACAGTTTGATGTACACTAACACTTCCTATGTTTGTTGTTGGACTAGCACCTAGGCGCAAGAGGAAACAAACATCAGGGATAATGCTCGATAGGTTAACTAAATCTAGAAGAGGAAGAATGGAGATCCGTTTTGAGGCAGTTTTAAAAAGGCCATGTGATGCTACAGAGTCAGCCAAGTTAGTATCAGAGGCAGCGGTTGCTGTTAGGTGTCATGTACGTATCCTCCCAACATGGATTTAGTACAGGAATGACAAAGACGAAATCCAGTTCAACACCTTCCTCGACCATTTATCTGTAAGTATGGTTATGTATGGAAACTAGTAATATCGTCTTGATCTGTCCAATACCTTCTAGGCTGCTGATAATGAGACTCCCATAATTTTCAACAGATGAGGTTCAAGTTGGATAGCCAAGATGATGCAACCAGACAAGCTTGCACCCATGTTTTCAAGTCTGCTCTATGACAGTATCGGTATAACTTGAGGAAAGCTCACTTTGAAGGCAAGGCTAACAGTGAACTTGCCCAAACATCTCCAGTGGAAAATATATCTGATGAAGACTGGAGAGGCCTCGTTAAACACTGGTCCGATCCGAAGTATAAGGTACATTATATATATGTCATCAGATCACATGTTGAAGTCCTATTTACGCATGTGCCATACAAATCTATCTTCTTGTAGGTGAACTGTTCAAAGAACAAGGCCAACCGTACGAAAGTGAAATTCCAACAAACGACATGATCTTGTAGCTATGTTGCACACTGCGAGGCTCTTGTAATTAGCTGCTGTTTCACTCTTTTCGCTGTACCATATTATCAGATCTATATTGACTTGTTCCAAATGCAGAGGAAAGCCCGCAAGGACGAAAAAGTAACTGAACCAAATGCTGTGGAAATCTTCAAGGACTGTCACACCAGCAAGAAGAAGGGCATGACTACACCAGTCAAAGCCGCTGTTGTAAGTCCTTAATCCTCATGCCTTTTAACAACTACTTACTCTGACTTGTGCCTTGAACTGCATGGTTTGCAGCCAATGTCTATTACTCTTTTCAATTTTATACACAATTGTCTTAGCGTATCATTGCACCTTACAAGGTTTAAAAGAGAGGAGTGATGTTCCTTTCATCTTGACCCGTAATCTAGTTCCGTGCTGGACTTTCCCACACAACGTTACAATTGCATGTTTGTCTGTTCTCAGTTGTTTTGTGATATGAATGATGTCATACTATGCTTACCGTATTATAAACTTCGTCTCTTCATCCTTAGCCCCCAATACAATGTGAAGAAATAGACAATACATTAGCGATGGTACATGGTCATATGTTTGGAACCTGGTTTTATTATGTACTTTGCAATAAAATACAACTAATATTTTACATGGGTTCACCAGAATAAGTTCTGTATATAGACCCAAGCTATTTTGTTAGGTTTTGCTGCCTCCTTAATATCTTCTGTTCTGGTACTACTAATGTAAAACCTCAACTTTTCAGCAAGCTATGGAAAAAATGGTGGAACCGCCACCTTCTAAAGGTGGCGAGGCAACTATAACCGCAATGTCAGCTCTTGCTGAAGTGGGTCAGTACTTGTCCACTAACAATGCCGAAAGCACATTCCTGCGTAATACTGGGTTGGTTGTTAAGGCAATATCATCCAAACTGCCTCATGATCAAGATATGCAAGCTCAAAGCAATGTTGTATCTGCGCTCCAGACACAAGTCCATTCCCTAACAGAGACCCTTTGTGAAACAAGGAGAAACATTGCTCAATGTCGTCAAGATATGCATGGTTTTGAAACCAGACTATCAGACATTTGCTATGTTGTTCAGGAGCCTAGGGGAAATGAAGGCGAGGGTTATGGTGCTCCATCGGACAATATAGCATGAAAACGTAACATTCAGGTGAAATGAACTGAGCTTCTGAACTTCTGGTGGTGCATTTATTTGCTAGACTGTTAAGTTTTACGCCAACCTTCCTTTTGTTATATAGTTTTAATTTGTTTTGGTGCGATACAAAATGTATTCTTAACGTGCAGCCACCGCCTGAAGAAAACAGCAAGCCATTTTTGTATAGTGTAGCGTGTTCCCTATATTTGCACTGGTGGCGATCTTTGATGCCGAGTGGATGTAATCTGTGCAATTGCCTTAATAGCCTAGCATTAGTTTCGGCCTTATTTATTTCCTATTCTTCTTTTTCCCTGGTTTGCTAGTGGCCGCAACTACCATGGGCCATATACGGGTCGTAGGATCCATGGGTCACCTACGGGCCGTCGATAAATGGGCATGTAATCGGTGGGCCTTGGGCCGTCGGATAAATGTGTCTACATGGGCCATAATCGGGCGTAATTGGTATCGGCCCAGCACGGTAACAGGCCGTTAACAAGCCGTAGGACAGCAAAGGCTTAATTCTGTCACAGGCATAATGGGTCGTTAATGGGCCAGAATATAGGACGGGCTGGAAAAGGGGCAACGGGTTAACAGGCCAGAAACGGGCCGACTCTTGCCATGGGATGATTTTGGCCCATTAGGGTAACATGCCAGTAACGGGCCGACTCTTGCCATGGGCCGAATTTGGCCCATTAGTGGAACAGGCCAGTAACGGCCCGGAAGTAATCGAGGGCTGAAAAGGAGCCCAAGAACGTATGGGCCGTCAATAGGCCGAAAGCTAACACAGGCTGGAAACGGCCCATGTAAATCACGGGCCGATAACGGGTATAAAGAAAATTACTGTTCGTTATGGGCTAGACTCACCGTGGGCCTGTAATGGGCCGAAAGATACGAAGGCCTCATATGGGCCGAAAGACGTCGTGGGCCATGTCGTGGTTCTAAGTCTGACAGTAGTGTAGGGGGGTAAATATGGAGAGGCAAGATCTTAGCTATGGAGAAGTTGTAAGCACGCAAGCTTTACGAGTTCAGGCCCTTCTCGGAGGAAGTAATAGCCCTACGTCTCGGAGCCCGGAGGCGGTCGACTGGATTATGTGAATATGAGTTACAAAGGTGCGAACCCTTGTCTCGGAGGAGGGGGTGGCTTATATAGAGTGCGCCAGGACCCCGGCCAGCCCACGTTACAAAGGGTTCAATGTACATTAAGGCAGGGCGTTACTGGTAACGCTAGTAATAAAATGCTATGATGACCATAAAAGCTACTTAATGACCGACCGTTAGCGTGCGGAGTGACTTCAGGTCTCCCGGCCGTCGAGTGGTTGGATCTTGGTCGAGTGATTGCTTCTCGGTCTAGCGTCTTCGAGTCTATCGAGTGGAACACCTCCAAGTCGATTGAAAGGTGGTTTCTTCTAGAGATGTCCTTGGGTAGGGCAGTTAGGACAGGTCCATGATCCTACCCTAGGTACATGGCTTCATCATTAGCCCCCGAATGGATCGAGGTTTGAGTGGGGAAGGAGTTGAGAACTTCTCTGACTCGTTTTTCATGCCGTGAGCATATCTTGTTTCAGATCAACGGACCTGAGTGATGACAGCAACTTCCTTTTCAGTCGCCTTGATCCATTCTTAATTCTTCGTCGAGTGGGTTTCTTTACTTGTAAGGATCCGAGTGATGGTGCGGAGGAGATCTTTGGTCTGACAAGTTGTTTGCTGCGCGTCGATTTCATGGGATCTGAATTTTGGGAAGCGTGCGGGACGGAGGAGGCCGCAGTAATCGGATGGGATAGAGCGGAGCCGTGTCGATCCCCGCGCCACCTTTTTTGCCACGTATCGCGCGTGCGGTCATTATGGGATTTGATAGAGCCACCTGGGCCTACCCGTCAGCCACTCGGAAGTGGCCTGATATAAAGCGCCGGACCGGAGTCTCCCGAACAGTGCATCTCATTACCTCTTCTCTTCCTCACGCCCATCCGCTGCGCTCGCTCTCGCCCCAGCGCCACCGCACCATACGCGTCTCGCCGGCGACAATGGGGAAGGAGAAGACAGCGGCTCTGGAGCGGGCAAAGAAGGCGACAGCAAGGTCGAAGGGGAAGGCGACCAGCTGGGGCGGATCTTCCTCGCGGTCCGTCCTGCCGAGGGGCTAGATCCAGGGTGACTGGATCCACTCGAGAATCTCCCAAGAAGACCTCGACGACTTGGCCGAAGGGGGGCTGATCCCCTACGACTCGGCGCGGCTTCTGGGGAAGGAATCTGAGCCGTAGCCTCGGGAGGGTGAGCGTGTCCTTCTCGCCACCCACGTCGACCGTGGATTTTCCTTGCCCCCTCACCCCTTCTTCCGAGGGTTTCTGAACTTCTTTGGGGCACAACTCTATCATTTTACCCCCAACTAAATCGTTTATCTCGCCGCTTTCATTTCTTTGTGTGAGAACTTCCTGGGTTGTCGGCCTCACTGGGGTCTCTTCAAGCATATTTTCACCTGTCGCTCCCAGACAGTGAAAAAGGCTAATCCGAGTGACGAGAGGACCCAAGTGATCCAGATGTGTGGGGGTCTTGGCATCCAGACGAGAGGGAAAAGCTCCTTTCTGGCCATGATTCTTCCCGACTCAGTTCGCGGATGGCAGTCGACCTGGTTTTACTGTAAAGACCAGTCGACGCCAGGGCAATCGACTGGCCTCCCTCCCTTTACCATGGACCGAGTGGAAAAACCCTCCCCTTTGAAGGTGCTCCCAGAGGAGAAGGCGCACATGAAGGTGTTGGTCAACCGAGTGGTCCAGCTTATTCGTGACGGGGTCACTAGTATGGATCTCTTGGAGGTCTTCCTTCAGCGGCGCATCCAGCCTCTCCAAGCCCGAGATCATCCGATGTGGATGTATTCGGGTCTTGACGACTCCACTCGGATCCACCCGGAGGAGGTCGACGACGACACACTAGAGAAGTGGCTGTCTGGCATTATCGGGACTAAGGACAATCCCAGGGGAGCCAGGAGAGTCCCTCCATTCGACCAGTCTCACGCACCAGAGCAGGTCTGATTCTGAGTTTTTGCTTGTAATCGGAATTCACTCGCGTAGCTGCCTATATTGCGTCGACTGACTTTGATCTACCTACTTTCTTTCAGGCCATTATTGAAATGTATTCAATGCCCAACGGGGAGCAAGAGCAAGCTCTGGAAGGCGAGGCGAGTGGCGGTGAAAGTGGCGAGTGGACTTCCGATGGTGAAGGGGATGGAGGAAGCGACGACTCAAGCGATGGAGAAGAAGTCGAGTCGCCTCCTCGCAGGCAGAGGCGATCCAAGCTTGACCAAGAACGACCGAGTGCCCGTGACAAGGCAACTGCTCCGGCTGGTCAGTCTTCGAAGCGCCCTCGGATCTCTTCACCAACCCTGACTGAGAAGGCGCCAAAGCACCCCAGAGTTGCAGAGCCGAAGACTCGGAAGGCATTGCCGAAAATCAAGATTGATTTCCCCGTCGCTTCCGCGTGAGTGCCTCTCTTTGCATTCACTCGACACTCTGCACTGTTTGTTTTTCTTGTTTTAATTGGACGAACTTTGGAACTGTCAGCGCTGCTACCTCCGGGATCTCAGCTTACAGGGACGAAGATGAGGTGATGGAGGATGCGGTCACTTCTAATCCGGGTATGATCCCTGCCATACTGTCTTTATTTTGGTCGATTCAACTGCAACGCGTACCATTGGGTGATGTGATTTTTACAATTGAACTTTGCATAGCTCCCAACGTTATTGACCTCCCTGATGATGATGAAGAGCCTGAGAGGCCTTCGACGAGGAAAAATAGGCGAGCTCCTGCAAGCGAGGCGCTACAGACGACGCCGAGGGCGGAACCAGTTGTTCAGGACACTAGCGACGTCAATCGGGGTTCTATTACCTTCGCTGAGCCGCTGTCGAGTGCCTTGCCTTCTTCATCGACTGCTCAGGCCCCTGTCGACCCGCCTTCAGTTTTTGCGACCCATCATGTCCCAGAGGACGAGGTGAATGCTGCTAAGGAAGCCATACGCCAGGCAGGCATTATGATGGAGAAGATGAAGACAGTGCGGGACGCCAGCCAAGCCGCCTATGATGCCAGCTCGGCTCTCCAGAGCAACGTTCAGGTTAGTTGATCACCGCTTGTTCTGTTAGGATATGCTACCTAAAGATTCTTTCCGAAAACCTTTGCATCTGTACACCCACTGGGTGCGTCGATTGAATTTTTGGACTAGTGGGGGCACGCTGAGTGCACCCACTGGGTGTAGTCCCCGAGACTACGGTGGACTACTGGCAGTCGACTGTAGTCTTTGTATTTTGCTGAATGTATAAACCGAACTAGTACTTTGTCTCTTCCACTCGACTTCGGCGGGCCGGTCGAGTGGGATCAGAACCGGTGGGGGCACGCTAAGTGCACCCACTGGGTGTAGTCCCCGAGACTATGGTGGACTGCGGGCAGTCGACCGTAGTCTTAGTATTTATTGCCTTTGTTGTTTTTTGCTGTAAAAATAACTTCTCCCCTTTGATTTCAGAAATCTTGTGATCTTGGAGCTCGCTTTGCTGACTTGGAGAAGCAGAAGATTCAACTGAACCTTGACTTGGAGCTGGCCAGGACAGAGCTGCAAAAGGTCAGAGACGGTGCCACAGGTAAGACGAGTTTGTCGATTGGTCAGTTTTAGGCTTGGGTACCCTTCTGCTATTTCTGAATCAATCATCATTTCTTTGCAGAAAAACTGAGAGAAGCTCTGGCGAAGAAGGATCAAGATTTGGCCGCTGCTCGTAAGGAGGGTGACGACAAGACCGCTCTGGCCGAACAGAAGCTAGCTTTAGTCGGCCAGTGGGAAGAAGAGAATACCAGGCTGAAGACCGCTCTGAATGACTCCAACAAGGAGTGCTCGCGCTGGAAGAAGGCGAATCTCGTCTAGGGCGAGAAAATGGAAGGCATTGCTCGCAGGAGGGATGATCCGGAGAGTTATCTGAGAAGTCTTGCCAAGAAGCTGTTCATCAAGCTTGAAGGTGCACATTCTGTTCTGACTGACTTTTTTTTGATTCGACTCAATGCACGAAAATTGACTTATCCTTGGATCGTGAATGCAGAGTTTTGCCAGAACTTTGAAGAGGAGACTGGACGGATCGAGCCTGGTTTGGATCCAATCAACTCTCCTGTGAAACATGAAACTGCTATGAATCTGCTCCTTCTGGAATCTCGCATCGACAGTGCCGTGGACTACTTGGCTCGACTGAAGGTCGCCATGTCGCGGAATGACCCGGCACTTTGGCCAGAGGCTGTGCCCCAAAATGATATTGAGTCCCTGATGACTCGACTAAATGAAATCCCCGACCGAGTGCAGGAGTGGAAGAAGTCTGCTGCTCGGTGTGGCGCTGACGTGGCTCTGTCTTTGGTTCGTGTCCACTACAAGGAGGTGCGGCAGGACAAACTGGCAGCAATCAAGGTCGCCAACACCCAGAAGCATGACTTCCGAACCTTTATGGAGACTTTCATCGCTGCAGCCACTCGGATAGCCGACGGCATCGACCTGGATGAGTTCGTTGAGCCTGCCAACCCTCCTCCCGCGGAGTGAACAAACTCTTATGTCCCACCTTAAATTTGCCTCAGAATACCGAGTGGTTTTTGTATCCGTTAAACTTTTTCGGGCCGCATGTCCGAGTACTTCGATCTGTGCTTTGGAACCTTCGGAATTTACCCGAACTTGGTTTACCGTTGAATATCTTTATGAATCTCCTGCTGAGCGAACCCATTCTTCATTCGAGACAACTTTTGCATTCGCAGCGCAGCTCCGAAGGAGAGGGAACGCGGCGGTCGACCCACACCCTGTTACTGCAGAGTGGGATGGAGAGCACATTGTATTTGTGGCGAAGCTCCCCAGGGGAAGGTGGCAGTCGAACTGCCCCTCGTCGTCCTTGAGGAATGAGATGTGTTTCGTACTTAGGCGAGTTCTGGACTGCAGCTAAGCCCCTGAGTGGGAGGATTGCTCTCCACTCGGTAGGATTTTTTCAAACTTAGGCGAGGGCCGGACTGCAGCTAAGCCTCCAAGTGAGAGAACTTAGGCGAGTGCTGGACTGCAGCTAAGCCCCCGAGTGGGAGGATTGCTCTCCACTCGGTAGGATTTTTTCAAACTTAGGCGAAATGGATTCGCAGCTAAGCCCCCGAGTGGGAGACTGGCTCGCCACTCGGTAGGAAGCTGTTTTTACAAACTTAGGCGAAGCGGATTCGCAGCTAAGCCACTCACTGGGGGATTTCTTACGCAAACAAAAAACAATAATAATCACTGGGAAAATTATAACGCTCTTGTCTTTGATAAATAAACTACAGGAGTTTTTCTTATTACATCTCATCCGAGTGAGAATTTAAGTATAAAAGGGGCGGAGTAGCTCCGCATTCCAGGATCGTGGCTCATCAATCTGGAGATCGACATTGTAGAGGTGGTATGCTCCATTGTGGAGGACTCTGGTGACTATGAAGGGGCCTTCCCAAGTAGGAGCGAGCTTGTGTGGTTTCTGCTGATCCACTCGGAGGACTAAGTCTCCTTCTTGGAAGGCTTGGCTCTTCACGTTTCTGGCATGGAATCGACGCAAGTCTTGCTGATAGATGGTCGATCGAATCAAGGCCATTTCTCTTTCTTATTCTAGGAGGTCGACTGCGTCCTGCCGGGCTTGTTCTGCTTCATCTTCTGAGTAGAGCTCGACTCTGGGAGCGTTGTGAAGCAGGTCACTCGGTAAGATTGCCTCGGCTCCATAGACTAGAAAGAATGGGGTTCTTCCGGTCGATCGATTCGGGGTTGTCCTCAATCCCCAAAGGACCGATGGAAGCTCGTCGACCCATGCACCTGCTGCGTGCTTGAGATCGCGCATCAATCGGGGTTTCAGTCCTTTGAGAATTAGGCCGTTTGCCCTTTCTGCTTGCCCATTCGACTGAGGGTGAGCGACCGCAGCATAGTCGACCCGAGTGCCCTGAGAGGCGCAAAAGGCCCTGAATTTGTTGGAATCGAAGTTTGACCCATTGTCGGTGATGATGCTGTGCGGAACTCCATATCTGAATATCAACTCTCTAATGAAACTGATAGCGGTGCAAGCATCAAGATTCTTGATAGGCTTGGCCTCAATCCATTTGGTGAACCTGTCGACTGCTACTAGCACATGAGTGAAGCCGCTCCTGCCTGTTCTCAGTGGTCCAACCATGTCCAACCCCCAAACAGCGAAGGGCCAGACGAGTGGAATGGTTTTCAGGGCTGACGCGGGCTTGTGTGGCATATTGGAGTAATACTGACATCCTTCACATTTGTCGACTATCTCTTTGGCCATCTCATTGGCTCTCGGCCAGTAGAACCCCGCTCGGTATGCTTTAGCCACAATGGTCCGAGAGGACGCATGATGACCACAGTTCCCCGAGTGGATATCGTTAAGGATCATCTGACCTTCTTTTGGTGTAATACACTTCTGGCCGACCCCAGTCATGCTTTCCCTATATAATTGTCCTTTTATGACTGTAAAGGCCTTGGAACGACGGACGATCTGTCGAGCTTCTTCTTCGTCTTCTGGGAGTTCTTTCCTTAGGATGTACGCGATGTACGGTTCTGTCCAGACGGGAGTGATAACCAAGACTTCCATGATCAAGTCGACCACAGCTGGCACTTCAACTTCAGTCGGATCCGTGGCACTTTTTGGCTGCGGGGCCTCTTCAGTGAAGGGATCCTCCTGGACTGATGGTGTGTGGATGTGTTCCAAAAACACACTGCTGGGAATGGCTTCTCTTTTGGAACCTATTTTTGCCAGATCATCAGCTGCTTATTTTTCAGTCGGGGTATGTGATGAAGCTCTAACCCCTCGAATTTCTTCTCCAGTTTTCTCACTGCATTGCAATAACCAGTCATGGCTGGAGTTCTGACATCCCATTCCTTCATCACTTGATTGACCACCAAATCTGAGTCGCCATAGACCATGAGGCGACGGACGCCGAGTGAAATGGCCATGCGCAACCCATATAAAAGTGCTCCGTATTCTGCCTCGTTGTTAGAGGAATCAAAGTGGATTTGAAGAACATATCTGAGTTTATCTCCTCTGGGGGAGACCAACACCACTCCGGCTCCGGAACCATATATCATCTTGGAACCGTCAAAGAACATGGTCCAATGCTCCGAGTGGACCTGAGTCGGCAGTTGCTATTCAATCCACTCGGCGACGAAATCCGTGATTCCCTGGGGCTTGATAGCTTTCTTTGCCTCAAACCTGATATCTAGAGGAAGGAGTTCAATCGCCCATTTTGCCACTCGACCAGTTGCGTCCCTGTTATGCAAGATCTCTAACAACGGAGCGTCGCTGACGACTGTAATGGAATGATCAGAGAAGTAGTGGGCAACTTTCTTTGTGGTCATATAAATCCCATATACGAGCTTCTGATAATGAGGATATCTTTGCTTCAATGGGGTCAAGACTTTAGAAATATAATACACTGGGCACTGAACTTTGAAGGTTTTCCCTTCTTCTTCCCGCTTGACCGTGAGTACCGTACTGACGACTTGTCCTGTGGCTGCAATGTAAAGCAGCAAAGGCTCCTTGCTGATTGGGGCAGCAAGCACCGGCTGGGTGGAGAGCAGAGCTTTGAGTTCTGCGAACACTGCGTCAGCTTCAGTAGTCCACTCGAACTTGTCAGACTTCTTCATCAATCGGTAAAGAGGTAATGCCTTTTCACCGAGACGAGATATGAATCGACTTAGGGCGGCCAAGCAACCAGTAAGCTTCTGAACATCATGCACTCGCACAGGACTTTTCATTCGGAGTATAGTACCAACCTTTTCTGGATTGGCATCGATTCCCCGTTCGAAAACGAGAAAACCAAGTAACTTTCCGCCAGGAACCCCGAATGTGCATTTTGATGGATTAAGCTTGATATCAAACCTTCTGAGGTTGGCAAAGGTTTCAGCAAGGTCAGTCAGCAGGTCGGAACCCTTCCGTGACTTGACAACAAAATCATCCATGTACGCCTCCACATTCCGACTGATTTGGGTGAGCAAACACTTCTGAATCATCCTCATGAATGTGGCTCCGGCATTCTTGAGGCCGAATGGCATGGTAACATAACAGAAGCACCCAAATGGAGTGATGAAAGCTGTTTTGATCTCGTCAGGTCCATACAGACGGATCTGATGGTACCCGGAATAGGCATCTAAAAAAGACAGTCGCTCACATCCCGCAATCGAGTCGACTATCTGGTCGATGCGGGGGAGAGGAAAATGTTCTTTCAGGCAGGCCCGATTGATATGTTTAAAGTCAATGCACATGCGAAGTGACTTGTCCTTCTTGGGGACCATGACAACATTGGCGAGCCACTCGGAGTGGTAGATTTCTCGGATGAACTCTGCCGCTAAGAGCTGAGCTACCTCTTCGCCAATGGCCTTTCTCTTCTGGACGGCGGACCGTCGGAGATGTTCCTTGACAGATTTTATTTTTGAGTCGACTCTTAGGCGGTGCTCAGCCAGCTCCCTGGGAACACCTGGCATGTCAGAGGGCTTCCATGCGAAAATGTCCTAGTTCTCACGGAGGAACTGGATGAGCGCTTCTTCCTATTTGGAGTCAAGTGTTGTCAAGATATGAGTTGGAGCAGCGCTGGGGTCGGTCGGGTGGATATGAGCTGTCTTTGTATCGCCAGTCAACTGAAAAGCTGACTCTATAGCGGGCTTCTTGGCTCGCAACAAATCACTCGGGTCTGCAGTCTTCTGCTATTCCCGCAACTCCACCACTGCCATCTGAGCGTCGGCGATCTTCGAACCTTTCTGAAAACATTCTTCCGCTTTCTTCCGATTGCCCGTAATAGTGATCACACCTTTGGGGCCAGGCATCTTCAATTTAAGATACACATAACACGGTCGGGCTATGAAGCGTGCATAAGCCGGCCTGCCCAAAATAGCGTGGTAGGCACTCTGGAAGTCTACAACTTCAAATGTCAACTTTTCTTTGCGGTAATTCTTGGAATCAATGAAAACCACATCAAGAGCAATCTGGCCGAGTGATTCAGCCTTCTTCCCAGGAATGACTCCGTGGAAACTCATGTTGCTGGCACTGAGTCTGGACATCGGAATGCCCATCCCTTTCAGCGTCTCAGCATACAATATGTTCAAACCACTGCCACCATCCATCAAGACTTTGGTCAGTCGAGTGCCTTCAACCACTGGGTCGACCACCAGAGCTTGCCTCCCAGGGGTGGCAATATGCGTTGGGTGATCGGACTGGTCAAAAGTGATGGCAGTCTGGGACCATTTCAAATAACTTGGTGTCGCCGGAGCAACCATATTCACCTCTCGGTTGATAACTTTTAGTTGACTTTTGCTCTCAACATCAGCAAAAATCATCAAGGTGGAATTGACTTGAGGGTATCCGTCATCACTGTCCTCTTTGTCCTCGACCTTGTGCGACTCCTTTTCCTTACCTTTGGGTTGTTTGCCCTGGAACTGCTGGATCAAGAGTCGACACTGTCGAGTGTTATGTTTCGGGTAAATGAAATTACCCTCTTCATCTTTCTTTCTGTGGACGAGACATGGCAAGTCCAACACATCATTTCTGTCCTGGTCTTTAACCTTTTTAGGGTTCCAAGGCCCCTTAGGTTTCCCTTTAAACTTTCCTTGGGTTAAAGCCAAGGATTCCCTGGGAGCTGCTGGCTCGGCTTTCCGCTTCTGTTTCCGATTGGAATTGCCTCCGGGTTCTTGGGCGACTGACTTGAGTTTGCCACTCCTGAGCCGATCTTCATCTTCGTCATTAGCGTACTTGGTGGCAATCTCCATCATCCGATTCAGGGACATATCCCCGGTTCGACCGAATTTCAAATTCAGTTCTCTGTACTTGATGCCTTCCTTGAAGGCACAAACTGCTTGGTGGTCAGGCACATTCTCCACCGAGTGATGTAACGTGATCCACCTTGGCTTCTGTACACAAGACCGCAGTTCCGTCAGCCCTGCCGGTCGCTTGCACGTACCTTCAAATGTGGTGACGAACACTCGGGAGAGATCCTCCCAAGTGTAAATGCTGCTAGGTGTTAACTGGTTCAGCCATGCTCTAGCCGAGCCCTCCAACATGAGAGGGAGGTGCTTCATGGCCACTTCATCATTGCCGCCGCCGATCTGGACGGCCACTCGGTAATCTTCAAGCCAAGTATCGGGCTTGGACTCGCCAGTGAACTTACTTACTCCAGTCGCCAACCTGAAGTTGGGAGGAATCACGGCGGCCCTGATGGCTCTACTAAAGCACTCGGGCTCCGAAACATGTACTCTGCTGCTGGTAGGTGCATCTCTGTCGTGACCTTCTCGGTGAGCCCTGTTCCTGTCGACCAAACCCTGGACGAGAATGGATCTCGCGTCAAAGCCTGGCCCTAACGTGATCCACCTTGGCTTCTGTACACAAGACCGCAGTTCCGTCAGCCCTGCCGGTCGCTTGCACGTACCTTCAAATGTGGTGACGAACACTCGGGAGAGATCCTCCCAAGTGTAAATGCTGCTAGGTGTTAACTGGTTCAGCCATGCTCTGGCCGAGCCCTCCAACATGAGAGGGAGGTGCTTCATGGCCACTTCATCATTGCCGCCGCCGATCTGGACGGCCACTCGGTAATCTTCAAGCCAAGTATCGGGCTTGGACTCGCCAGTGAACTTACTTACTCCAGTCGCCAACCTGATGTTGGGAGGAATCACGGCGGCCCTGATGGCTCTACTAAAGCACTCTGGCCCCGAAACATGTACTCTGCTGCTGGTAGGTGCATCTCTGTCGTGACCTTCTCGGTGAGCCCTGTTCCTGTCGACCAAACCCTGGACGAGAATGGATCTCGCGTGAAAGCCTGGCCCTCTGGGGTCGACTGAAATCCTTCGCCCACCACTATGAGGGCGCATGTCACCCTGCTGGCGAGGCACATACGACCCGCTCCTCGGGGGAGGCGTGGGCGCTCGACGTCGACCGTCACGATCGACTCGGTGATCATACTGCTCATGGTTCCCATACTGGTCACGCCGGTCTCCACGTCCCTTATGCCTCGGGGGCGATCTCGGGCTGTGAGCCGACTGGACTGTCTCCGCGGCAACGGATCTGCTGTGAATCCTGTTCCGCGACTGAGAAACAGCAGAATTCTGATCTCCTGCTGCCCGGAGTAACGCTCTGATCTGCAGCAAGCCTCTGCCAGCCTCCGACTGGGAAGGCTCAATCGACTCCGCTATATGGGCCGCAGCTGCTAAATTCTGAATCGGAGTTCGATATACCTGCGGGGGCGGGAAGAGCTGACGTCGACTGGATTCAGGAACCCGTTGTCGCGCACGCTCGTCGAGTGCTTACTGGAGGTTTTCTAGTCGAGTGCGCTCGGCCAAGTTTGCCAGGCGCGTGTCCTCCAAGGCGCGAGCCTCGAGGGTCTCTCCAACGATAGGAGTGTGCAGTGCATCCATGTCCTGGCGGCGAAGTTCTTCTCTCTGCAGCGACGTGAGAGGCTCGGGAAGATACTCCTCATGGAGACGCGACGGGTCGCCTCCACCCGCGCCTCCATCGG